>NW_022437082.1:1441990-1612641 GCF_009761245.1 Sapajus apella
TTTTTTTTTTTTTTTTTTTTTTTTTTTTTTTTTTTTTTTTTTTTTTTAATCTCAGTTTCCTTCAGTTCAGCCATGATTTGGGTTATTTCTTGTCTTCTGGTAGCTTTGTGGTTGGTTTGCTATTGTTTCTGTACTATCTTTAGTTGTGACATTAGCTTGTTAATTTGAGAACTTTCTAACTTTTTGATTTGGGTGTTCAGTGCTCTAAATTCCCCTCTTAACACTGCCTTAGCTGTGTTCCAGATATTCTGATATGTTACATATATGTTCTCATTAGTTTTGAAGACTTTTATGATTTCTGCCTTAATTTTATTATTTATTCAAAAATAGTTCAGGAACAGGTTGTTTGATTTCCATGTAATTGTACAGTTTTGAGTGATTTTCTTAGTATTGATATCCATTTTTATTGCACTGTGATTTGTCATCTGAGAATGTGGTTGGTATTTCAGTTTTATTGAATTTGCTGAGAATTGTTTTATGTCTGATTCTGTGGTCTATTTTAGAGTATGTGCCATGTGCAAATGAGAAGAATGTATATTTTGTGGTTTTGGGCTGTTCTATAGATGTCTATTACATACATCCAGTCAAGTGTTGAGTTCAGGTCCTGAATATCTTCATTAGTTTTCCGCCTCAATGATCTGTCTAAGTCATTTGAAGTCTCACACTATTATTGTGTCATTATCTAAGTCTCTTCGTAGGTTCTAAGGGCTTGCTTTATGAATTTGGGTGCTCCTGTATTAGGTGCACATATATTTAGGATAGTTAGTTAGATCTTGTTGAATCGAGCCCTTTACCATTAAGTAGTGCCCTTCTTTGTCTTTTTTGATCTTTGTTGGTTTAAAGTCTGTTTTGTCTGAAACTAGTGCTGTAGCCCCTGATTTTTTCTGTTTTCCATTTGCTTGGTAGATTTTTCTACATGTCTTTATTTTGAGTCTATGAGGGTCATTGCATGTGAGATGGGTCTCTTAAACACAGCATAAAAGAAACAAAAAGGATCTTGCTTTTTTATCCAGCTTGCCACTCTATTCTTCTTAATTGGGCATTTACTGTGTTTATATTCAAGGTTAGTATTGATCTTTGTGGATTTGTTCCTATCATTATGTTGTTAGCTGATTACTAAGCAGACTTATTTTTGTAGTTGTTTTATAGTGTCACTGGTCAGTGTACTGAAGTGTGTTTTTGTAGTGGCCAGTAATGGTCTTTCCTTTCCATGTTCAGCACTCCCTTCAGGACCTCTTGAACGGCAGTTCTGGTGGTAATGAAATCCCTTATTATTTGCTTACATGAAAAGGATCTTATTTATTCTTCACATATGAAGCTTAGTTTGGCCGGATGTGAAATTCTTGGTTGGAAATTTTTTTCTTTAAGAATGCTGAATATAGGTCCCCATTCTCTTCTGGCTTTTAGGGTTTCTGATGAAAGGTCCACTGTTAGCCTAATGGGGTTCCCTTTGCAGGTGACCTGCCCCTTCTCTGTAGCTGCCTTTAACATTTTTTCTTTCATTTCAGCCCTGGAGAATGTGAGGACAATGGTCTTTTGAATGGCAGTCTTGTGTAGTATCTCATAGGAGTTCTCTGCATTTCCTGAATTTGAATGTTGGCCTCTGCAGCAAAGTTGGGGAAATTTTCAAGGATGATATGCTGAAGTTTTCCAAGTTGCTACCTCTGTTTCAGGGATGCCAATGGGTCATATATTTGCTCTCTTTACATGAGCCCATATTTTTCAGAGGTTTTTGTTCATTATTATTTGTTTATTTTTGTCTGACTGAGTTGTTTCAGATAACTGGTCTTCAAGTTATGAGATTTTTTTCCTCAGTTTGGTCAATTCCACTGATTGTATTCTGAAATTCTTGAAGTGAGTTATCCTGCTCTGTTAGCTCAGTTTGATTCTCTCTCTTTCTCTCTTTTTGAGATGGAGTCCCGCTCTGTCACCTAGGCTGGAGTGCAGTGGTGCAATTTTGGCTCACTGCAACCTCTGCCTCCCGGGTTCAAGTGATTCTCCTGCCTCAGCCTCCTGAGTGACTGAAACTACAGACACCTGCCACCATACCCGGCTAATTTTTTTGTATTTTTAGTACATGGTTTCACCATGTTGGCCAGGCTGGTCTCAAACTCCTGACCTCAGGTGCCACCTACCTTGGTCCCCCAAAGTGCTGGGATTACAGTCATGAGTCACCATGCCGATTCTTTCTTATAACAGTAATTTCATCTTTCATTTCCTGTACTGTTTTATTGTTTTCCTTAGGATCCTTGGATCGGGTTTTGACTTTCTGCTGAATCTCAATGGTCTTCATTCCTGTCAATATTTGGAATTATATTTCTGTCATTTTATCCATTTCAACCTGGTGAGGAACCATTTCGGGGGAACTAGTGCAGTCATTTGGATGTAGGAAGATACTCTTGACTTTTTGAGTTGCTAGAGTTCTTGCACTGGTTCTTTCTTATCTGATGAACCATTGTGGGCTGATGTTCCTACAATCTTCAACATTGCTGTCCTTTGGATTTTTTTTTATACTATTGGGTGTTTAATTGTGATATAAGATAGATTCAATAGACTAGCTTCATTTCTTTTAGATTTTTTTGTGTGTGTGTGTGAAGTCGACGCTTGGCTCAGCACTCCTGGACTGTGTGCTCTAACTCTGGAGGGCTGGTATTGGGCCCCGGGTTTATTCATTGGTCCTTCAATGTTGGGACCCTGTTGTGCCTGGGGGGGGCCAAGGTGTTCCCAGGCCACTGGCCACAGGACTCCAAAGGTTGGTGTCAGCCAAAGCGCTTCAGTGGGTGGTAGCAGTGAGATCTGTGCACATTCCAATGTACTACAGCAGCAGCAGCAGTGCAGTGGTGTGCATGCTCATTGGCTGAGGTGGGATACAGATGAGCCTGGGACTACCATCTTCCTTGCAGTCATTGGCAGCAGCAGCAGTGGCAGCCAGCAGTGGGGAGACCTGGAAACTGGGGTCCATGTGCCCATTTGCACCCATGGCAGTGTCAGTGTGGGGGAATGGGTGCTGGCAGGTGTAGGGCTGCCAACCTTTGTGCACACATCCACACCAGTGGTGGTGGTGGCATGGGATGGGGGGCAGGGCCAATGGTGTGGGTCTGCGCTAGCAATGGTGGCAAGGTGGCACAGTGGCAGGGGAATGGGTGCATTCCTGTCAGCAGCAATGGCACCATGAGGTGCACGTTGCACCCAGGAGCTGATGCAGAAAGAGAGACAAGGTCTGTCCATCCACCTGTACACCAGCAATGCAATGGGAGATGTGGCCATACGTGAGTGCATGCCAGCAAAGTGGCACATGGGAGGCTGCAGCGGGGGAGGGATGCGGGTGTGCTGGTGCATGTCGGCAGGGGCCACTTTGCTGGAGCTCTCTGATGGTCAGGTGTGGTATGCCAGAACAGAAGCTACGATGTGTCACCCTGGTTGGGCATCTGAGGCTTCACTGCAAGCAGGCTTACAGGTTGGGTCCTTGGGAGAGGACAGCAAACAGAAAGGTGCTCAGGTCAGACTAGCCCTGTCTCATGGGCAAGATTGCCCTGCTCTGTTTGGGTCCAACAGTTCCCCTAAAGCCGGAATCTCTGAAGGGAGCATAGTAAGTACTTTGGGGGATGGACATCTGTGGCCATGCTCCCTTGCAGATGTTCCAGTACCAAACTCTCTGGGCTCTGTACAGACTGGAGTTCTGCCCCTATCAATTCTCTAAGCAGTTCTCCCTGCCAGCTTAAGTGTCTATGCCAGTTATGGGATGTCCTGCTACCAGGATTCTGGAAGTCCATTGAGAGAGTGGGTTGTTCCTCGTCTGTACAACTTACCCCTTCGCCAGCAGTCATTGGGGGTCAGGAACGAATTCTAGTGTACAGTAGCCTTGTGCACGGCTCCCAATTTCCTCCCCCTTCAGCCCAGCATCTGTGTCCTCCCTCTCAATGCCTTCCTTCTATGATCTCAGAGTGTGCCAGTCTTACTGGTGTCTTTGTCCCTCGGTGGCAGATGTTCCTCCTAGCTGCATCTAGTCAGCCATCTTGCCTCCCCTTTCATCATTTCTCAGATTCCAGGATGTAGCTGTATTAAGGTTATAGAATTGCTTATGACTCAAAGGAATTTCCTGTGCTATTTGAGAATGGAAGCCCAGTTCCCTGGCCTCCCAAGCTGAGTTGTATCTTCAGCATTGGCCAAGAACAGTGACATCTTTTTAAGGTTACAAAAGGACACATACAACAATCACAAAAGAACATACATAATTAATCTTATCTGTCAGAACTGGCCCTTACAATCTCATGTACCTGCCCCCGCTACTGCTATAGTCCATGGGCCTAGAGGGATTGGCTAGTTTTAATTTGCGGCCCTGTGTCTCATGAAAGCAGTTCACTTTGATTGTTGCCTTCTCCTGGGTCTAAAGATGATGCTTTGATTGGCGTCAATGTTAAAGATTTAGCTGGTGCCTTTTTCAGACGCAGGAGTCAAAGCCCTGTAACTTAACAGCATAAGGATTAGTTAATAAGTTGCTTATCAAAGACATTAAAAGGCTTAAAACGTTTTGTTAAAGCAGAATAACAGGTCATTGTAAAATAACACTTATTCATTTAACCAAAGTGATCATCAAAAGACTTTAAAAGCAATATCGAAAATATTACAATAAAGGGGCACTCTACATGTAACATGCAGACAGACTACTTTTTGTAAAATAAATTTCTATCTACAGTATAAATTATCAAGTATAGTATATGCATTTATGCTAAAAACAGGAGCCAATGTTTAATGAAACATTTAGAGACATAAAACAAGAACATTTAGAAATTAGTGCCTCAGTTTACTAATACTGCGGAAAGTTCTATCATTCTCTTTAACATGCCACAAATTAAAATATTGTGATTTGGTGTCTAGTAGTTACTGCATGCAGCACATCAAACTGCTGCCCCAGAAATAGACTGGCTACAGCGGAGGAGACAGCCCCTACAGAAATTAAAGATGCCAAGAATAGAATAACTGTGCTAGAATGGGCTAATGCCACAGGCACACATAAGTGTAAGTTTACTGTGGTAGGCAAAAGCTTGCATTTTTCTCGTTTTCAAGGAGTGAATTTCTTTTAAGTCCATTATTATGCTAACAAAAAAGCATGGATCATCAGCGACGTCTTTTCTGATTGGTTTCACAATTTGTACCAGCGGCTTGTGCTCACTTCAGGAAACCTGGACTGGGTTTTGCAGGATTTACTTATTCCTTGACAACTGTTTTTCTCATTCCTCAGCTGAAATTCTCATAAAAAATAATGTTTATACCATGTACTTCCCCCAAATGTGACTCTATTAACTCAGCCATGTGACTGGGATATTCTTAGATTACTGAAGGGTAAATATTAAAAAAAACTTTATTGAAGAGCATGCTAGCAGCACTGAAGAAAGGTATGGATGTGGAAGGTATTCAAAAGGAGTTTAGCATAAATGATACTGTATATATGCTGTTACTAATGCTTGGAAAACAGTGACTAAGGACACAGTTGTACATGCATGGCACAACCTCTGGCCTGTGATTATGCTCCATAAGGATGAACAAGGTGGTGACTCAAGAATTTTATATGTCAAGTGAGAAAAAAAAAATGCCTGACCTCCTTACATACACAAAAAATATACCTGCAAAGTCTGTCTGTAAGAAGTGGATGTCAAAGAATTTTGATTTAGATAATGAGGCTCCACTTTTTCATTCATTAATCAGTGGTGGAAGAGTCAACATGGTTCTGAATAAAGGTGATATGATCATAGTAATGAAGATGACATGATTAACACTGCAGAAAAAGTGCCTTTAGATGATATGGTGAAAATGATATGGCGAAATGTGTGATGGGCTTATTAGAGGACCAGAACAGTATGCATTCATAACAGAGAAGAAATCATGTCACTTTATAAAATCAAATAGAGATTTCTAAAACAAAAACTGTTGTTAATGAGAGAAATCACTCTGGATGAAACACTTTAAAAAGTCATCCATTTATTAAACAGGGAATCATTTCCCCATTGCTTGTTTTTGTCAGGTTTATCAAAGATCAGATGGTTGTAGATATGTTGTGTTGCCTCCGAGGCCTCTGTTCTGTTCCATTGGTCTATATCTCTGTTTTGGTACCAGTACCATGATGTTTTGATTACTGTAGCCTTTTAGCATAGTTTGAAGTCCGGTAGTGTGATGCCTCCTGCTTTGTTCTTTTTGCTTAGAATTGACTTCGCTATGCGGGCTCTCTTTTGGTTCCATATGAAGTTTAAGGTGTTTTTTTCCAGTTCTGTGCAGAAGGTCATTGGTAGCTTGATGGGGATAGCATTGAATCTGTAAATTACTTTGGACAGTATGGCCATTTTCACGATATTGATTCTTCCTAACCATGAACATGGAATGTTTCTCCATCTCTTTGTGTCCTGTCTTATTTCGTTGAGCAGTGGTTTGTAGTTCTCCTTGAAGACGTACTTTACGTTCCTCGTTAATTGTATTCCTAGGTATTTTATTCTCTTTGTAGCAATTGTGAATGGCAGTTCATTTTTGTTTTGGCTCTCTTTAAGTCTGTTATTGGTGTATAGGAATGCTTGTGATTTTTGCACATTGATTTTGTATCCTGAGACTTTGCTGAAGTTGCTTATCAGTTTCAGGAGAATTTGGGCTGAGACGATGGGGTCTTCTAGATATACAATCATATCATCTGCCAATAGAGACAATTTGACTTCCTCCTTTCCTATTTGAATACCCTTTATTTCTCTTTCTTGCCTGATTGCTCTGGCTAGAACTTCAGTACTATAATAAATGGTGTTGGGAAAACTGGCTAGCCATGTGCAGAAAGCAGAAACTGGACCCCTTCCTGACACCTTACACTAAAATTAACTCCAGATGGATTAAAGACCTAAACATAAGACCTAACACCATAAAAACCCTAGAAGAAAATCTAGGCAAAACCATTCAGGACATAGGTGTAGGCAAGGACTTCATGACCAAAACACCAAACGCATTGGCACCAAAAGCCAAAATAGACAAATGGGACCTAATCAAACTCCACAGCTTCTGCACAGCAAAAGAAACAGTCATTAGAGTGAATCGGCAACCAACAGAATGGGAAAAAATTTTTGCAATCTACCCATCTGACAAAGGGCTGATATCCAGACTCTACAAAGAACTAAAACAGATTTACAAGAAAAAAAACCAAACAAGCCCATTCAAAAGTGGGCAAAGGATATGAACAGACACTTTACAAAAGAAGACATACGTGAGGCCAACAAACATATGAAAAAATGCTCATCATCACTGGTCATTAGAGAAATGCAAATCAAAACTACATTGAGATACCATCTTACGCCAGTTAGAATGGCAATCATTAAAAAATCTGGAGACAACAGATGCTGGAGAGGATGTGGAGAAATAGGAACACTTTTACACTGTTGGTGGGAGTATAAATTAGTTCAACTGTTGTGGAAGACAGTGTGGCGATTCCTCAAGGACCTAGAAATAGAAATTCCATTTGACCCAGCAATCCCATTACTGGGTATATATCCAAAGGATTATAAATCATTCTACTATAAGGACACATGCACACAAATGTTCATTGCAGCACTGTTTACAATAGCAAAGACCTGGAACCAACCCAAATGTCCATCGATGACAGACTGGACAGGGAAAATGTGGCACAGATACACCATGGAATACTATGCAGCCATAAAAAACGATGAGTTCGTGTCCTTTGTAGGGACATGGATGAACCTGGAAACCATCATTCTCAGCAAACTGACACAAGAGCAGAAAATCAAACACCACATGTTCTCACTCATAGGTGGGTGTTGAACAATGAGAACACATGGACACAGGGAGGGGAGCACTACACACTGGGGTGTGTTGGGGGAAAATAGGGGAGGGACAGTTGGGGTAGGGGTTGGGGGGATGGCACGGGGAGAAATGAGAGATATAGGTGATGGGGAGGAAGGCAGCAAATCACACTGCCACATGTATACCTATGCAACAATCTTGCAGGTTCTTCACATGTACCCCAAAACCTAAAATGCAATAAAAAAAAAAAAGAAAAAAAAAGTCATCCAGCAGAATGTCTCCTCATCCCTAGAGGACCTACTTCCTGGTTTCTCCACTGCTTGTGATGTTTCTTCTCACCTAAGAAATAAAATATATAGTACAGTACCCATTTTAATGGAAACACAGCATCATAGGTGGCGATTGAAAATGTGGTATCATATCTTGTTGCTGTTGTTGAACAGCTGACATAGGTATTCTAGTGGTGCTACTGTGCTGCTTAGTTACCTGAACACATTATGTTTTCACTGTGTGAATGATACATCATATTTTTTACTGTTAAGTACTTGTGTACCAATAAGTGTAAGAAAGTGATTGCTTATTGGTAGCATATAAATTCAGAGTGAGGAATAATGGATGACAAACAACCACGGATTGTCCACATGGATGGCTGAGATAGTGACACCTTTGCTTTCCGATTGTTGTATATACACAAACCTTGTTTCATGCACAAAGTTACTAAAAAATATTATATTGTCTGGGCACAAGTGGCTCATGCATGTAATTCCAGCACTTTGGGAGGCTGAGGCAGATGGATCACTTGAGGTTAGGAGTTTAAGACCAGTCTGGCCAACATGGCAAAACCCTGTCTCTACTAAAAAAATAGAACAATGAGCCAGGCTTGGTGGTGGTGCATGTCTGTAATCTCAGCTACTTCGGAGGCGGAGGCAGGAGAATCGCTTCAGTCTGGGAGGCAGAGGTTGCAGTGAGCCGACATCACCCCACTGCACTCCAGCCTGGGTGACAGGGTGAGACTCTGTCTCAAAAAAAAAAAAAAAAAACTCCTTGCACATGTCTAACTGGTAACATTTTAGTGACAGAACTGTAACCAAAAGCATCAGAAATGTTATAAGTCCTATGGCAAACATATCTAAGTAAGACAACTAATTTTTCTCTTCATCATTTAAAAAATGGTAAATGCAAGTATGAGTTTTGGAATTCAGTGTGACTATAAGTTCCTTTCACTCAAATATTATCCAACAAACCAGGGACAAAGTAAGAACAGGCACAGAATATTTTCTTTTCAGCTCTTTTTAAAGAGTATCACCACACATTTCCATAATGGGTTTCTAGATACAGTACTGACAACTGATTCAGTAATTTTCACCACTAGAATCTTCAAAGCACTGAAACACTTGATTTTGTTTTCAAGCACATATATGAAGGTCTGATGGTGATAAAAGGCTTGGGACCAAATATCACTAGAAAGCCTCACATTTTTATTATGACTGCTTAATACAAGTGAATGTCATTTAATTTTAATAATGGTAAATGCAACTAAAGTAGTCTGAGAGAAATCCCAGTCAATATAATTTCCTTAAGCACAAGGCCAATCTTTCCTGAACATAAAAACTTTGTACTCATGTCATGATTTTTCCTCAATACCTGAAGGAAAAGATCTGAAACCAACTCGAGTTATTAATTGAATTGGATTTACTTGGAGATAAACACCTTTATTATTTTTGTTCAGAACTTACAAAATTAAATCTTTAATTTAATTTTTTTTTTTTTTTGGCCAGGAAACTTAAAGCTCTTATAGCTCTCTAGATCATGAGAGGTAAGCGAAATCAATCAAATTTTAAATGGACAGTGTGCTCTTTCAATTTTTAGAGGCTTAACAAAGGTAGCTTAGTAATTTCAGAGGCAACTAATTTATGACTAAGTCCTCAAAAGCAAATGCAACAAAAACAAAAATAGACAATTAGGACCGAATTAAAGTAAAGAGCTTTTGCTCAGCAAAAGAAACTATCAAGGGAGTAAATAGGCAACCTACAGAATGAGATAAAGTATGTGCAAACTATGCATCTGACAAAAGGCTAATATCCAGAGTCTATAAGAAACTTAAACAAATTAATTTTAAAAAAACCTCATTAAAAAGTGGGCAAAGGAAATGAATAGACACCTCACAAAAGAAAACATATACGCATGCAACAAACATTAAAAAATGCTCAACATCACTAATCAGAGAAGTGGAAATCAAAACCACAGTGAGATACCATCTCATACCAGTCAGAATAGCTACTATTAAAAAAATTAAAAAATAACAGATGTTGGCAAGGATGCAGACAAAAGCTAACACACACTGTTGGTGGGAATGCAAATTAGTTCAACCACTCTGGAAATCAGTTTGAAGATTTCTTAAAGAATTAAAAATCGAATTACCATTTGACTCAGCACTCTAATTTTTTTTCCGAGCATATACTAGTTTTATCCTTTTCTAAAATTTCAAATAATTGTAGTCATACAATAAGTAATTTTTGTGTAAGGTTTTTTTCCCCCAACTCAGCATAAGATTTCTGGGATTCATTCATGTTTTTATATTTATCTATAGTTAATTCCTACATATGGCTGAGTAGGATTCCATTCATTTTTCTCTATTCTTCCATTGGTGACACTGGGTTGTTTCTAGTTTTTGGCTCTTATGGCTAAGCTGCTATGAATATTGATGTAAGAGCCTTTGTGTGGACATATGTTTCCATGTCTCAAGTAAGCAGCTAAAAGTGGAAATGCTCAGTAGCATGGCAACTGTACATTTAGCTTTTGATGTGTTTGCATGGTTTTGCTTTCCCAACAGCAATGCATGAAAGATGCAAGTTGCTCTAAATTCTTGCTAATACCTGATATTATAAACTTAAAAAAATTAGCTTTTCTAGTAGGTGGGTAATGGCATCTTGAGGCTTTTATTTACATTTATTTGATGACTATGTTGATCAGCTTTTCATGTGTGAATTGGAAATTTGCATGCATATTTTGGTGAGTGTCTGTTCAAATATCTCCCTCATTTAAAAACTGTTATTTATCTTATTTTTATTGAGTTACAAGGGTTCTTTATATCATCTAGTTCTTTGTTAGATATGTGTATTACAAATGTTTAGTACCATTCTGTGGCTAACCCTGCTTGATGGAAACTTTAAAAAACAGAAGTTTTAAAATGTTAACAAAGTCCACTGCACTTTTGTTTGGATGATTTGTGTTTTTTGTTTTCTATCTAAAAATAGTCTATGCCAACACAATCATCATAATGATTTTTGATATTTTATTCTAGAAGTTTTATAGTTTTAGCTTTCACATTTAGCTTGAAGTTCCAAATTGAGTTAACTTTGCTATACAAATAAAGTGTGTTTCTCTCCTCTGAATTTAAATAGACATATTTTTCTCTTTGTCAGTGGTTTTCAGCAATTTGATTTCTTATTTTAAAATAAATTCATGCTGTAAATGTGAAATTTTGTTACATGTATATAATGTGTAGTGATCAGGTCAGGGTACTTAGGGTGTAATTTAGGGTGCAGGATTTTTGTGAAGTATTGTCACTGGATTAGTCTGTTCTCACACTGCTATGAAGAAATACCCAACACTGGGTAATTTATATTTTAGAAAAGGGGTTTAATTGACTCACACTTCAGCATGGCCGGGGAAGCCTCCGGAAAATTGCAATCATGACAGAAGAGAAAGGAGAATCAGGCACCTTCTTCACAGGGTGGCAGGATGGAGTGAGTGCAAGCAGGGGAAATGCCAGACACTTATAAAACCGTCAGATCCGTGAGACTCACTCACGATCATGAGAACAGCATGGGGGAAACTGCCTCCATGATCTAATTAATCCTCCACCTGGTTCCTCCTTGACACGTGGGGATTAAAATTCAATGTGAGATTTTGGGTGGGGACACAGCCAAACCATATCAGTCACCCTACACTGCTATCAACCATTGAATTTATTCCATCTTACTGTATGAATTTACTCTTTAACCTACTTTTCTTTATCCTCCCTTCTTCCCCTACTCACCCTTACTGGTGTCTGTTATCTCTTTCCATTCTCTATATGATCAAATTCAGTTCCCAGACGTGATATTTGTCTTATTGTGCCTGGATTATTTCACTTAAGATAATGACCTCCAGTTCCATCTATGATGCTACAAAGGACAGGATTTCATCCTTTTTATGGTCAAATAGTATTCCATTGCGTATATGTACCACATTTTCTTTATTGATTTATCCATTCGTGGTTGATTCCGTGTATCTTTGCTCTTGTGAATAGTGCTGCAATCCCTTTGTTATATTAATTTCTTTTCCTTTGGGTTAATACCCAGTAGTGGGATTGCTGGATCAAATGGTAATTCTATTTTTCATTTTTTGAGAAACCTTCATAATGTTTTCCATAGTGGCTGTTTTAGTTTACATTCCCAGTAACAATGTATGAGTTCCCCTTTTTCCACATTCTCTCCCATGTCTGTTATTTTTTGTCTTTTTAATAGTAGCCATTATGAATGGGGTAAGATGATATCTCATGATGGTTTTGATTTGCATTTCTATGATAATTAGTGATGTTGAGCATTTTTCTTTCTTTTTTTTTATTGCATTTTAGGTTTTGGGGTACATGTGAAGAACATGCAAAATTGTTGCATAGGAACACACGTGGCAGTGTGATTTGCTGCCTTCCTCCCCATCACCTACATCTGGCATTTCTCCCCTTGCTATCTCTCCCCAGCTTCCCACCCCCCACCGTCCCTCCCCTGTTGAGCATTTGTCATATATCTGTTGTCCATTTGTGTGTCTTCGTCTGAGAAATATCTATTCATGTCATTTGCCCAGTTTTAATGGAATTACTTGTTTTTTCTCCTGTTGAGTTTCTTGTATTTTCTGGACATTATTAGTCTCATATCAGATGGATATTTTGCAAATATTTTATCCCATTCAACAGGTTGTCTCTACTCTGTTGATTATTTCATTTGCTGTCCTGAAGATTTTAGTTTAACTAAGTTCCATTTGTTTATTTTTGTTTTTGTTGCCCGTGTTTTTGAGGTCTTACCACCCAAAATCTTTGCCCAGACCAGTGTCCTGAAGTATTTCTCCAAAGTTTTCTTCTGGTAGTTTCATAGTTTTAAGAATTACATTTAAGTGTTCAATCTATTTTTATTTAATATTTTATATAATGAAATATAGGGGACTAGTTTCATTTTTCTGTATATGGATAGCCAGTTTTCTCAGCACCATTTATTGAAGAGACATCATTTTCTTATTGAATGCTCTTGGCATCTTTGTTGAAAATCAGTTGAATGTAAGTATATGAATTTGTTTCTGGATTCTGTTCTATTGGTCTATGTGTCTGTTTTTATGCCAGTACTATGCAGTTTTTGTTACTATAGCTTTTTAGTGTATTTTGAGGTCAGAGTGTGATGCCTCCAGATTTATTATTTTTCAACATTTTAATTTTGATGTGCCTTGTTGTGTTTTTCTATGTGTTTAGTTGTCTTGGAGTTTGTTGAGCTTTTGATCTGTGAGTTTATAGCTTACAATACATTTTGAAAAAGTTTGGGCATTATTTATTTGAATATTTTTTCTGCACCCCCTTCTGAGTCCCCTAGATCACTGAGATTCTGTTTATTATTTTCAGTCTTTTTTCCTCTCTGTACTTTATCTCATATATATTTAATTGTTATGTTTGGAAGTTTACTGATCTTTTCTTCTGTAATGTCTAATTAGTGTTACTCCTATACAGTGAATTTTTCATTTCCGATACTATATTTTTCTGCACTGAAAGTTCCATTTGGTTCACATTTTATCGCTTCTTGGTGTATCTGATGATTTTTTGATTGGATTCTGGACATTGTAAATGTTACATCGCTGAGTGATTTTATTTTCTTCTTTCAAAACGGTGGGACTTTGTTTTGACAGAGAAGCAAATTACTTGTCGCTCTGTTCCATCTCTTTACGTTTTGTTTTTAAGCTTTCCTAGAGGAGGTGCAGAGTAGCCTTTACTCCAGGGATGCCTCAGATCTATTACTAACGTATGATCCCTCTGGGGTCTCCATTGAATGACCTAGATAATCACTGAGGATTCTTTACTCCTGTGGGTCAGAACTTGAATGCTTGCCAGTCTTGTGTGAACTCTGAGCATAGTTCTGTTAAAACTTTCCAGTTGTTCTTTGCTTATCCTAGCACTCAGTAAAGACCCAAGGAGAGCCCACGTCAGATTTCTGGAGTTTTTTCTCCATGCAGTGGCCTCATCTCTGATAGCCTGTCCTACACATTTTAGCTACTTCAGCCTCCTTGAACTTTGGTCTGTAATTCTTCAACTCAGAGAAACTTCTTTGCTCTGCTTGAGTCGCTCCTCCCTGCTCCAAGGTCTAGGATTACCTCATTTCTTTCCTTATCTATGATGCCATGTGTGTTGCCTCTTGTCTAGTTCTTTAATATATTGTGTCCAACTTCTAGTTGCTTATGGTGGACGAGTAATTCCAGATTCCGTTACTTCTTCAAAGCCAGAGATTTATGTTTTCCAAGCTTTTTGAAATAAGTATAACTCAATTATCTAAAAAATATGTTAAAAATTACACTGTAAAGAAAAATAAAATGCACACGTGTGCATGACACCTGCACCTATTAAGAATATTCCAGAGCATAGGTTGGCCTATGGGTGATATCTGCACCCCTTCAGGCTTCAGACTCAGACCTATGCTCATAATTCCTGGAAATTCACAAATTCGCCTCACGATTAACTGCGTTTCCTTATTTGAAACTATCTATGTGTTGGAGGGAAAATTTGGCTACAATCAAGGAAAGGTAGCAAGTTGAGTCTCATCTGGTTACTGGGATTGTGTGCTATTTCTAAATTCTTCAGTGGTGCCAAGGTCACTATGGACACTAGAGGGCGCTCCTTCACTGAGAATGACATACTCTCCCTAACCAACTGCCTCAGTTTGCACCAGCTCTGAGATTGAATCTTGCTGGATCTTAGTTCTTTCGTTGCAGCCAAGGCTTGCCCTGCCATAGGGTCCCAGGTGGCCTGTTCCCCCATCTCTGCATTTTAAAGGGCAAATCTCTTTCCACTCCTATCCCCACTCTCAGAATGATTCAGCCTGGCTTCCTAGGATACCTTCTAGCACCAAAGCTACCCTATTTTATTTCCTCTTTGCCAGTGGTCACTGAGGAAGGAGGTCTGGGCCACTGGTTATTCCTCTTTATGCTGAAACTTTCTCTAAGGTCCATTATACAGATTTAAAATCACATAAATGGATTCTCCAACAATTCCATGTGGGCACCCAGGAGCTGTGAGAAGCGACCCACTGGATCATCCCGGGACAAGTCTCTACCTCCATCTGAATCTTGGCCTCTTCATTTGTATATTGAGGCAGGTAGGTATGACAGTGTCTAGCAAGAGCACAGGGAGAGCAGGGGCGATGATGGGGGCTGGAATTTTTTTTTTTTTTTTTGAGGCAGGGTCTCACTCTGTCATCCAGGCTGGAGTGCAGTGGTGCTATCAATGTGGCCTCAACCTTCTAGGCTCAAGTGATCCTCCTACTTCGATTTCCCAAGTAGCTGGGACTACAGGCATACGCCAACATGCCCAGCTATTTTTGTTTTTAATTTTTTGTAGAGACAGTGTCTCGCTAAGTTGCCCAGGCTGGTCCCAAACTCCTGCACTTAAGTAATCCTCCCACATCGGTCTCCCTAAGTGTTAGGATTACAGATGTGAGCCTCCGCACCTGGCCTTGGAATTTTTTGTGTGCAAGGAGTTAGCCTAATTAGACCTCTCCTGTCTGGAAAGAGGATGTTTGGGAAAGGATAAGGAGAAAAAATTGAATCTATAAATTCAGCATGAGCATGAAGACGGTAACCAGGGTCTTGGCCACCTAATTACTGGCATATATTAGTGACTCAAAAAACATTTATGGAAACATGAAAGAATAAAGGAGTGGATAGATGTGAGAATAAGAAAACTGAGTAATATCCATTAAGGCTTGAAAGCAATGCTTTACATTAGAACAGATAACTGCCCTAAAGTGGGAAGTGATTTGCCCAGAATTACAAGGCTAGTTAAAGGCAGAGCCAGAACTTGAATTCCAGAATTCTGATTTCTAGTCTAGAGTTCTCCTGGCACAAATATGCAGCACAACGCCCTTGGCTATTCATGTCCCTGGGAGGTTGGTAGAAGGCAGGCATAACCGGTCACCTCATAATGAATCACTGCTGGTGCTGGCTGGAAACCAGTAGTTTTCCAGGGCTCCGGCATCCTAACTGCTTGCGGAGGAAATGCTCTTTGCACTGCTTGCACCGTTCTACATGCTGGGGGTGCTGTTGTTTAACTAGTGGGCTCATTTGCTCAGTTATTTTCCATTTGTATCTTTGGGGGTGCCCAGACGTAGGCTGGGGGCTGTTCAGACGTTTTCAGGTGTGACTAAACTTGGCTGCTAACCCCTCCTGGGCTTCTGCCCAAAATAACAGGCCACCACTCCCTCAGGTACCTTCTCAGATCCCTTAAAGCATGAACTCTTAAGCATCTGGGAATTGTGAACTCTGTTGAGAATCAGAAATGTGGCATTCAGGGGGTCTGCTGCTGCTAAACAGGTCGTGGGCCATGGATTAAAAAACCTCCGCTTTTCTTGGACCCGTTTTTATCCTGAGAAAATGTGAACATAGAAATCATGTTAGGAATAATTGGCATACAGAATGACTACATTTGGGAGAGCAACATTTCTGCTGGAGAACAGGGTGAGAATACAATGGGTGGAGGGTGGCAGGATAGAGGATTGCAAATACCCCAAAGGAAGTCTTTTCCCAGAGGTCCCTTCCATGTTTTGTAGAGAGTACCAGAGGCACACAGCTCAGCAAGTCGTGACTGTGTCATTATGTTCTCGTCAGCACAGATGATTCAGTCAATGTATAAGCAAGCACAGTTGCATTTTATACGACTTTCAAATCAGTTCATTTCCAAGTCAGAAAAATCTTTTAGGAAGTCTCATCACCACCCCCACAGGGCAGCAACCAGTTCTAGGGGCTTCACCTGTTAAGATGATTTGGCTTGTTTGCAAGTCATTTTCAGAGAGCAAGAGAGACAATCTTCCCACTACTCTATAATTAAAGTGCTGGGGGCAGGCTGGGGGGAGACAGAATGAACATAGAGCTTTCATTCTTATTCAGGAGCATCTGTAATTCAGACAGCCCTGGGGACTGCCTCAGATGTAATATTCTCTCCACAAAGGATGGAAATCTTTTCTCTCAGAACATCTCTTCACTGCAACTTTCCTTAAGGCTTCATTGGATAAGTGTATAAAAAATCCAAAACTTACCTGTTTTCTGCTTTACTGCATCCAACTCATTTGTGTTTATATAATTAAGCATGCCCTGCTTGGTCAGTGTGTGTAGGGTGTATGTGTGTGTGTCTGTGTGTGTGTAAATCTTAAAGGACTCAGAAGTTGGAATGTTTGTGCCCTTAACACAGCTCTACAGACTGTATCTAATTATTTATATTCTTGAGCCTTTTTCTTCCCTGTGATTTTCAGAAGTGCAATGTCTTCATCACTTAAAAAAAAAAGCCTCATCGCTCTTTGCACCCCCACAATGCCTGAGATAGGAAGGCAAACTCCTGGGCTTTTGGTAAATGACAATTTCATTCTACAACAATTGGGTGGGAACATTCCAGTTTCCAGGGAGTTTCTACGTTCCTGTTCTATTAAATGGAACCAAGCCCAACTCCTTATCTTGCCATGGGAGCTTGAGACTCCGCAGCAGTCAAAGCCTTCATTTTTAGTCTTTACTTAACCATCCATAAGCTTCTTGTTCTGTTCCCTGCTCTTCTCCCAGTCCTTGCCTTCCATCACTGTTCTCTCTATACCTCAGACCTCTGCCAAACCTAAAGAAGATCCTGTCTGGGGCCTTGCTTTGTTCTTCCCCATGTTTCTAGCCCCCAACATAGGGCCCGGATCACGCAAGAGACTTGGGGCTGAATGAACTTAGTTGACTTGTTTGGATTTCTTGCACAGGTGACTGGGGTCATTTCATTTTCCTTCTCGGAGATTTGGTTGTCTCACTTGCACAAGAAGGGGCTAACCTGAATGACTTCTGACATCTTTTGTTTTTTAGAAGAGGAGTTCATAATTCTGTGAATATTTTGTATTTTTCTAAATTTATTTATTCACTTAACACTTTCCTCTTACCATTCTTTCTAGCACAGAGGAAGGGGAACAGCAAGAAACAACCCCCAAACAAATGAACCCAACCACTAGTTCCTCTCTACCTTCCTAAAAACCATATTATCTCTGTTGTGCAATGGTTGATTTTTTCCCTATCTTATCAAAAGTGAAAATTGACGCAACCAACTCAATCCCCACAAATTTATCCTCTAGACACTCACACACAAGGGGGCACACACAAAGATGTTCATTCAAGTGATGACTACTAGTGAAAAGCTGGAAGCACTGTATATGTCTGTGTAGATATAAATGATGATCCATTCATAGTTGGGAATACCACATACCTGTTAACAAAAACAAGATATCTAGCATTTACTCTGCACCAGGCACTGTTCCAAGTGTTTTGTGTACATTAACTCATTTAATCCTTATTACAAGTTGTGAGATTGGTACCCACTTCCCAGATGAGCCAACTTGGAGGAGAAAGGTTAAGCAATTGCCTAGAATCATGCAACTAGTAAGTGGTAGAACCAGGATTTGAATCCATGCAGTATGACTGTCCACTAAGGTGCATGGTAAGGAGCACTGCCTGGGACAGCCTTCTCCTAGATGGCCAAAGGAAGACAGCAGAGGCTTTTTGGTAGGCGAAAGAAGCAAGTTACTTAATAATGTGCATAGTAAGATATCAGCTGGTTAAGAAAAAGGGTTTGTATCACCCCCATGCATGGGCAGCCTCTGGAGGGAACCCAAATGGAATGCTAAATACTGTCTCTTCTAGGGAGGGGCAGCACGACAAGGGGATTGGGAGGAAGAAGGTTTCTATGTTTCATGTTACACTCTCTTGACTGTTGAAATTGTATCCATGAGATTAAAAAATATTACATTGCGGGGTACAGTGGCTCACGCCAGTAATCCTAGCACTTTGGGAGGCTGAGGCAGGTGGATCACCTGAGGTCAGGAATTCAAGACCAGCCTGGCCAACATGGTGAAATCCTGTCTCTACTAAAAGTAGAAAAATTAGCCAGGTGTGGTGGTGCAGGCCTGTAACCTCAGCTACTCAAGAGGCTGAGGCAGGAGAATCACTTGAACCCAGGAGGCAGAGGTTGCAGTGAGCCAATATGGAGCTAATACACTCCACTGTGGGCAACAAGAGTGAGACTTCATCTCAAAAAATAAATAAATAAAATAAATTAATTAAAAATAAATAAAAATTAAAAATTAAGTTGAACATTAAAAATTCTTGGCCAGGCATGGTGACTCATGCCTGTAATCCCAGCACTTTGGGAGGTTGAGGCAGGAGGTTTGCTTGAGCCCAGGAATTTGGCCTGCGCAACATAGCAAGACCTTGTCTCTTAAAAAAAAAATCTTGTTGGAAGAAGAAAGTCTTAACACAGACTCTGAATTCAGAAATGGAGGCAAATTTTAATGGGAGAAGCAGCGTGGGGCAGGAGAAAGAACAGAAAGAGCTTGGAGCTCTACTACTGTATTAGTTAACTATGGCCAGAAGTCTGAATTTAAGGTGTCAGCACGGTCATGCTTTTTCTGAAGACTGCAGGGAAGAATTATTTTTTGCCTCTCCCTAGCTACTGGTGGTGGCCATCAGTCCTTGGCATTCCTTGCCTTGCAGCTGTATTACTGCAATCTCTGTGCTTCCATCTTCATATGAAGTTCTCCCCTCTGTGTCTCTGTGTCACTGTATCTTCACGTCGTATTTTTTATAAGGACACTAGGCATTGAATTTAGGGCCCAATTTAATCTGTTATGACTTCACCTTCACATAAATAATAACATCTGCCAAGACCTTATTTCCAGGTGGACATGAAGTTTTATGAGGATGCTCTTTGTATTGGTCAGATTGTGCTGCCATAACAAAATACCATAGAGCAAGTCGCTTAGACAACAGAAATTTATTTTCTCACAGTTCTGGAGATTGGAGGCTGGAAAGTCTAAGATTAGGGTGCCAGCAGGGTTGGTGTCTGGTGAGGACTCTCTTTCTGGCTTGTAGACAGCTGACTTTTTGCTGTTTCCTCACATGATCTTTCCTCTGTATATGCAGAACTCTCTCTCTCTCTCTGTCTCTCTCCCTCTCTAGTGTCTCTCCCTCTTCTTTTCAGAATACAAATCCTATTGGATTAGGGCTCCACCCTTAAGACCCCATTCCATCTTAATTTTTTTTTAACTTGTATTTGAAGCTCAGGGGACATGTGCAGGATGTGCAGTTTGTTACCTAGGTAAACGTGTGCCGTGGGGGTTTGTTGTACAGTTTATTTCCTCACCTAGGTATTAAGCCTAGTACCCATTAATTTTTTTCCTGAACCTCTCCCTCCTCCCTCCCTCCACCCTCCAGTAGGCCCCAGTGTGCATTGTTCCTCTCTATGTGTCCATGTGTTCTCATCATTTAGCTTGCACTTATAAGTGAGAAAATGAGGTATTTCATTTTCTGTTACTGTGTAAGTTTGCTAAGGATAATGGCCTCCAGCTCCATCCATGTCCCTGCAAAGGATATAGTCTCCATCTTTTTAATGGATGCATAGTATTTCATGGTACCACATGGTACATATTCCATATGTACCACATTTTCTTTATCCAATCTATCATTGATGGGTGTTTAGGTTGATTCCATGTCTTTGTTATTAGGAATAGTGCTGCAATGAACATAGGCATGCATGTCTTTATAATAAAATGATTTCTATTCCTTTTCATATATACCCATTAATGGGATTACTGGGCTGAATGGTATTTTTGTCTGTAGGTCTTTTATGAATTATCACACTATCTTCCACCATGGTTGAACTAATTTACACTCCCACCAACAGTGTAAAATGTTCCCTTTTCCCCAGAACCGTGCCAGCATCTGTGATTTTTTTGAGTTTTTAATAATAGTCATTCTGACTATTGTGAGATGGTATCTCATGTGGTTTTGATTTGCATTTTTCTAATGAACAGTGCTGTTGAGCTTTTTTTTTAAATGCTGATTGGCCACATGTATGTTTTCTTTTGAGAACTGTCTGTTCATGTTCTTTGCCCACTTTTTAATGGTTTTTTTTTTCTTGTAAATTTGTTTAAGTTCCTTATAGATCCTGGATATTAGACTTTGGTCAGATGCATAGTTTACAATTTTTTTCTCCCATTCTGTAGGTTATTTGTTTATTCTGTTGATACTTCTTTTGCTATACAGATGCTCTTTAGTTTAATTAGATCTCATTTGTTCATTTTTGCTTTGTTGTACTTGCTTTTGGTATTTTCATCATGAAATCTTTGCCCACGTCATGAATAGCATTGCTAGATTTCTTCTAGGGTTTTCATAGTTTTGGGTTTTACATTTAAGTTTTCTTGAGTCGATTTTTGTATATGGTATAAGGAAGAGGTCCAGTTTCAATTTTCTGCATAAGGCTGGCCAGTTATCCCAGCACCATTTATAAAATATAGGGAATCCAATCCTTTCCCCATTGCTTGTTTTGGTCAAGTTTGTCAAACATCAGATGGTTGTAGATGTGTGGTCTTATTTCTGGGTTCTCCATTCTGTTCCATTGATCTATGTGCCTGTTATTGTACCAGTACCATGCTGTTTTGGTTGCTGTATCCCTGAGTATGGTGTGAAATCGGGTAGCATGATGCCTCCAGCTTTGTTCTTTTTGCTTGGGATTGCCTTTGCTATTCAGGCCCTTTTTTGGTTCCATATGAATTTTAAAATAGTTTCCTCTAATTGTGTGAAGAATGTCAATGGTAGTTTAATAAGAATAGCCTTGAATCTATAAATTACTTTTGGCAGTATGGCCATTTTCACAATGTTGATTTTTCCTATCCACAAGCATGGAATATTTTTCTATTTGTTTATGCCATCTCTGATTTCTTTGAGCAGTGATTTGTAGTTCTCCTTGTAGAGGTCCTTCACATCACTTGTTAGTTGTATTCCTAGGTATTTTATTCTTTTTGTGGCTACTGTAAATGGGAGTTCATTCATGATTTCGCTCTCTGCTTGTCTATTGTTGGTATATAGGACTGCTTTTGATTTTTGCACATTGATATTGTATCCTGAGATTGCTGAAGTTGCTTATCAGCTTAGGAAGCTTTTGGGCTGAGAGGATGGGGTTTTCTAGATATCAGAGCATGTCATCCCATTTTCCTATGCAGGTCAAATGCACTAGACATGAACACTGGCCAAGAGGATGTTTTTTAATGACATACGCATGCCATCCCTACCCGGCTAAGCCTTCCTTTGGTTTCTTGTCACCAGTGAGAGTATGCTCCCTTTTGTTTTGCTAACACAGTGAACCTCTCTCTTGCACAGGACTACAGGGTCCCGTGCACCTTGGTTAATGGAAAGTGCCTAAAAGCGTTACCACAGTCAATGCCCAGGAGCATTTCTAGGTTGGAGGCCAGGCCTAAGTCCTGATATGGCAGCTGGTGAGTTATCTTAGGGAGGTGCAAAGGAAGTTAACCTGGCTGTAGGGGGGAACATGTGTCCCAACTCTAATATTTTATTACAACAGCTGGCATCTAGTGAGAGCTGACTTTTGTCAGGCTTGGTTTGGAAAGCTTTCCAAAGATTATTTTCTTTATTCATTCTGACAATCCCATATTGTTGCATTAGTTGTGTCATTATTCCTTTCTTTTAGGTGAGGAAACAGAAGCAAAGAGAGGTGAAGGGACATGTCCGAACTGACATGACCCTTATGTGGTAGATCCAGAAAGTAAAATTGGAGCATACAGGCTTCAGAATCCATCCTCTGAAAAGGGCTCTGGAGCAGGCCCTTCCCACGAGCTCTCTAGAAGGCTGGTCTGCACAGGCTTGGCCTGCCTCCCTCCACTGGGACAGCCACATTAATCCCTTCTCCCCTGACTCAGTCTCCTCTTTTTCCCATTTCCCCTCCTGGCTTCTTATGCTTTCCCAGCCTCACCTTACCGCCCAGCCCCTCATCTTGCCAGATGCATGAGCCCCTTTGCTTCTCTGCTGTGACCTCCCATAAACGCAGATGCACCCTTGGGCCCTGTACCCAGGGAGTCTGCTCCACTCTCAAGAACTGTTGGCCAGAAGCATAGCCTCCCCCCTCAATCTCCATGGGCCCTCTCAGCTCTCAAGCCCTCTGGATTTTCCCAGCTGGGCTTCTAGTCCCCACCCAACGGCTCCTTCCTTGCCAGGGACCCCAACACAGAATTTTCAATTGGCACAGGGAAGTCACATGCAGGGCCCTGACTCCTGCCCTTGCAGTGTTCTTTTCTTTCCAGTCCCTGGCTCTGAGAAATTTCCCTTGGTGCCTACTTCCTAGCAGCTTCCCTACATCCTTCTGTCACCTAGCACTGCCTGAGTACTGCCTCGTATCTTATCACTTGATTGCATTTGTTATGTATTTGCATTGGCCAGCCTCGGCTGGCCTCACAAATTCTCCATAATCCTTGTGTTCATTACCTGTACCTTGCCTACAGCTGACTTTTCACCTCTCTTCTCCCTGAGGCCAGGCAGAGTGCTAAGACTGGCAAGGGACATGGTGGTGGTGTCTGAAATGTTTTTCTTTCTTTCCCCCCTTTCTTACCAGGCAACCTCCTCTACCTCTCACTCTCCCTCACCTTCAAGGCTTGGATTTTCTCTGGGCACATCCGTTACTCCATCTTGAAAGTAAGTCAGGTATATTGTCCACGAGTCTAGCTCTTCCACAGCACAATGTGGAAGCCATATCTCTAATTTAAGGTAAGTTTTATCATAACTCTTCACAGTCTTAAACTCAGGTAAAACTGCACTTAACATTAGGCAGGAATAGCCCTTGCCCTGCGACCTGCCCTTTAAAGGGTGGCATGTCTGGAGGAGGGCCAGAGAAAAACCTGTTAAAGTGAATGACTCATGGCAGGGTCAAGGAGTCCAAAGGATCAAGAGGTTGCTCTAGACCAGAGCCAATACCTCTGCCCCCACTTCTAGACTGTGCTCTAATGGCCCAGGACCGAAGAATTCCCTGTGCAAACTGCCCCTACCTAGCCTGCTTTTAGGTACATCTTCCTGAATGTGAACTGAGACATTGATAATGTGCAAGATGTGGCCAAGTGGTGGGTGTTTGTGGGGAGTTTGGCCAAAGTGTGGATGTGCATGCTCAGGTGTCCACAGGCATGTACAGGGAGCCCCTCACAGTGTTGGATAGAGTGGGAGTGGGAAGAGAAAGGGAGTACCCTCAACCAAGAGTTGAAGGATGACTATCCAAGTTCAAGAGTAGAACTCTGAGGAGTCTAAGAATTTTAAATTTGGACCTACTTTTCTGGTCATTAGGAAGTTACAATTGCAAAGCTAGGAGAATAGAGCACATTTTTATTTAATGTCTTGTTAACTCCATTAAAACTTAAATATTTAGACATACAGCACATGGCCCTTTATTTTTCTCTTGCCCTGGGCCTCACAAATGTTAGCGTGGCTATGGACTCAGGAGTAAGCTCTTGTTTCACCAGCCAGCCTGTCCTGCCACTTTTAACTTCCTCTTTGGCTCCATGGTATTTGCAGAATAATTTTTATGACTTTTCTCTGAGCGGGTGACAGTGGGAGCAGAATGAAGGGCAGTCTTTAGAATCAAGAGGGCTCTTGGAAACCATTTGCTTCACTTTCATATGCACTCTGACTCCAAGATTGCATAGATGAGAAAAAGTGAAATCTGTTCTCTATAACTGCATGCTACTACTTTAGCCAGGAGTCACATGTGGCTATTTAACTCTAAGTTTAAATTAATTAATAATTAAATACAATCAAAATCTCACTTCCTCAGTTGTAATACTCACATTTCAAGTGTTCAATAGCTACAGGCAGCTAGTGCCTGCCATATTTGAGATAGAGAGCACTTCCATCATCACAGAAAGTTGGAGAGTGCCGGGTTAGAAATCAGGCCTAAGTCATCCTGAGAGTGCTACAGGTATAGGCTATCTCTTAGCTCTATCTGAAAAATCATTACCAGAAATGAGTAACATGCCTTTTATTCAAATTTTAGCATAAACTGATGTTCACTTTTTCCAAACAATCAAGTATCACATAAGAAATATTCAGCTGGTGAAAAATGGCAATGTATCTGAGAACTTTAGACACAAAAATAAAAGACTAGGGTAAGAACCAGTTTCTTTACCCTCACCATCAAAGTTTCACAGTGATTTGATTTTGGATCCTATACAAGATACTAAATTATAAAATGATGTATTCCATAATTCTTACAGAGTACTGAAGGTATACAATTCATTTTCCGGGAATTAATTTTTCCAGATGGCCTTCTTAATATATCTCTATGTCAAATAGGGTATCACACTGTGATCAAAAGAGAGAACTGATGCTGTGATGCTTTTGCTACTCCTCTTTTTGACATGGTCCCAGGTAAGGTTACTAAATACTTCTGCCTAAACCCACAGTCCCACACAAGATGGGGATCTAGGACAAAGCTTTTGGTCACACATCACACACAGCTAAATGAAAGTTGCTAAACCCCAAAGGGCATTTGCTCCTCTAAGGGAGTCTCCTTCTCCAGAACAGAGCATTAAGTATTCTTGGCTGGAACTGGTGTGGCCCTACTAAGCTTTCGTAGAAATTATTTACTATCATTTTCATTCCTGCAAATATCTTCGAAAATATGAAATTCTAAAAACTTAGAGCTGAAAATGCTTCTATAAGTCACGTACTGAAGTCTAGAGAGTCAAGGCTATTTGTTCACATTGAATAGCATGAAGAATAGAGATCAGGTCTTTTAAACTTGAGTTCAGTTGTCCATTTACATATTGGTGAGAGGAAAAGAAGCAGCTGGAAAATAAATGTCCAGGAGGGTAAGTAGAGAGTCAAAAGAGTATGTTGTCATGTAAGCAAAGAGAAGAGAGTGTTTCAAAAAGGGAATGGTTAATCTTACATATGGTGGGGATGTCAAGGAAGATGACCAAGGGAAAATATTCATTGAATTCAGCAACATAGAGGTTTTTTGTTTTTTGTTTTTTTTTTCCTCCAAAATAGAGTCTCGCTCTGTCGCCCAGACTACAAGAGGTGGTTTTTGAGTGACCTCGCCAAAGGCAGTTTCAAGAGAGTGGTGGAGATGAAATCCAGGTTATAGTAGCCTTAAGAGTGAAGAGGGCTACCATTTATAGATGATACACTGAGCACTCAGGTTTATCTTTAAGCCCTATTGAGATGCCACTAAAAATAATAAAAGGGAAAAAGTGTAAATCAAGGAACACAAAGAGAACATGAGATAGTCTCATAGTGGAGAGATTTCAGTGACTGTTTATAGGGCATAATGCAGATGAAAGAGTGGTAACTTACAAATAGAAATGAAAGGAACTGTCTGCTGGAGTATATAAAGAAGGTGCTATTGAGGAGGGAACCAGCTTTGTGGAAGACCTCTACAGACAATTAAGATTTGGAGATCCAGAGGACAAGAGAGAGATGGGATGCTGAAAAAATCGAGAAAGAAATGGTTTGAAGTCTGTACATAGTGCTGTTGGACCATGCACTCCAGAATATAATGGATTGAAGACTTTCAATTCTAGGAATGGGGCAAGCTAGGTTAGCCAGACCAGCTCATCTGCTGAAAACAACCAGAGAAGTTAGACAAAATATATATTTTAAAAATCTTAAAAGCATAAAAAATCTGAAACAGAGAATGAATTACAAGTCTGAAATCTAAGGAAACATAACTCACAAAGTTTCATGGAATAAAACATTTCTGTTGAGGGTATCCTGGAAAACTTGAACTTAGGATTTGACAGCCTCATGGGGTAAAGGGTTCAGAAGTCAAAGGCTGGAGGGAAGAGTCTAATAGGAGATCTTCCCTCATAATACACTGGGACCCCAAAATAAAGCTATAACCTCAAGGTAAAGGTAAAATAAAAGTAAACCTGCCCCCTCCTACATGACTGCAAGATCCAGAGGACCTGTTGATTGACTCAGCAGTAAAAAATCTTCCAACAAAGAAGAGTCTAGGACCAAAAGCCTTCAATGGGGAATGCCAACAAACATTTAAAGAAGAATGAACACCAATCCTACTCAAACTCTTCCAAAACATTGAAGAGGATAGAACCCTTCCAAACGCATCCTATGAGGCCAGGATTACCCTGATAACCAAACCAAAGAAAAACGCTGCAAGAAAATAAAACTGTAAGCCAATATCCCTTATAAACATTGATACCAAAACGATAAACAAAATACTAGCAAAGCAAACTCGATTGCACATTAAAATGATTACACACCATGATCAAGTGGGATTTATTATTAGAATGCAAGGATGGGTAAACACACAAAAATCAATCAGTGGAATATTCATTAACAGAATGAAGCAAAAAACCCACATGGTCATCTCAATTGATGCAGAAAGAAACATTTGGAAAATTCACAACCCTGCGATGATAAAACAAAACAAAACAAACAAACAAACAAACAAAAAACAACCACTCCACAAACTATTAATAAGAACAGAAGGAAAATACCTCAACATAACAGCCATATGTAAATGGAGTTTCCACCTTTGCATCTTCCTCATTTTTCTCTTCCCCATTTTTCTCTTGCCGCCACCATGTAAGAAGAGGCTTTCACCTCCCACCATGTTTCTGAGGCCTCCCAAGCCATGTGGAACTTTAAGTCCAATTAAACCTCTTTTTCTTTCCAGTCTCGGATAGGTCTTTATCAGCAACATAACGAACTAATACACACAGTGAGAACAGAAAGCAGACGGTGAGAAGCATACTGGTCACGTAAGGCAATTTTGACTAGAAAGTGGAACTTAACTATGAACTATTTGTTTCAGAGAAGATAGAAGCACCAGAACTTCTAGCCAATTGTCAGCAGGCAATTATCTCAGGATGCAGGAGAGGAGGGGGCTTCTTTTTGACACCCACTTCATCAGATGCTCCTCAGATCAGAGCCTTGCAAGTCGTGCCAGAGGGGAGCCTCAGAAAGTGTTTTGGTGTTTGTTTCAAATGGGGGCTCATTGTGGGCCCTGTGTCACTGGAATTACAATATCTGTTCAATCTAATTCCCTGGGGCTTTAAGTCTTACAAATTGGCGCTGGCCTCAGTGTGAAAAAAAATAAGGGAAGCCTTGGAGTCTTTTTGACACAGGCTAGTGTGGGATTGTTTCCTCATTTGCATCCACTTACAGAAAGTTCCAATGATTTCTTTTGGTGACTCTACGGCCAAATGAATGGTCCTGGTAGCGTGTTTTATTGCAGTGTGTCCTTTTGCTTCTTTAATATTCCAGACAGACACATCTCCCCCTTGGGCCCTTCACATACTTTCCTCTCCATTCCAGTAATACCTGGCTTCAAGAGGTGGTACCTGTGCATACAAATCCCCACCTTTTCTAGGTCCTTAAGGAATCATCACACTGCACATATACACCATGGAATATTATGCAGCCATAAAAAACGATGAGTTTGTGTCCTTTGTAGGGACATGGATGAACCTGGAAACCATCATTCTCAGCAAACTGACACAAGAGCAGAAAATCAAACACTGCATGTTCTCACTCATAGGCGGGTGTTGAACAATGAGAACACATGGACACAGGGAGGGGAGCACTACACACTGGGGTCAGTTGGGGGGAAATAGGGGAGGGACGGTGGGGGGTGGGGAGCTGGGGAGAGGGAGAGATAGCAAGGGGAGAGATGCCAGATGTAGGTGATGAGGAGGAAGGCAGCAAATCACACTGCCACGTGTGTACCTATGCAACAATCTTGCATGTTCTTCACATGTACCCCAAAACCTAAAATGCAATAAAATAAATTAAAAAAAAAAAAAACAAGAAAAAGACAAATCCCCACCTTTCACTCATTGGCCTCCCTCTGACTGGAATGGATACCGATGTAACCCTCTGGCTTAGGTGACAAAGCTATTTCAATAAAATTATACTTTTTTTTCTGACTGTTCATGCATTATAATATCATGTGAAAATGGCTAGACAGATGTTCTCTGCATTTGGAGGTAGCTTTACGATACTCAGATTCTGAAGATATGTTACATGGAATATGCAAAATTGATTTGGGGGAGTCCTGGGAAGGACCCCCAAAAGCTAAGTCTTCCATGGCAGCTGAAATTGAGGCTCTAAGAGAGACCCACCATACCTATGAGATGGCATGGATACAAAACACACAGTGGTTTCAAATATAACCCCAAATCAAAACAGAATGTACATTCCTCAAATGTCAGGGATCAATTTGCAGTCAAACTTCTACTTACAGGGGCAATTCTACAGTACTATACTGCTCAGGCAAACAGGAGACAGGTATGTATTTAAGGATGGGTTACGAATCTCCTGAGCAAACAGAGGAGGCTGGCTAAAGCAAGTAGGAAATATACCAAACCAGTATCCACCAGAGGCAGGTGGCAAGTTGATAGCCAGAACTGGGCCCCTCCAATCCTGAATCAATAGTTCCTGCTCCCCAGAGTTGACTGAACCCCTTGTTGGGGGAAAGGGGTGAAAGAAAGAAAATCCCATTACCAACCAACGCCAAGTCCTCATATTTGACTCATTTAGGGTCAGCCACAGGTGGCTCACAGCCATAGAGCTGCCAGATAAAATACAGGGTGCCTGGCTAAATTTAAATTTCTGATAAACAGCGGATAACTTTGAGTATAAGTATGTTCAAATATGGCATGGAATATACTTGTACTAAGAGTGTACTTAGGATTCAGATTTAATTGGCATCCTGTATTTTTTTTTTTTTTTTTTGGGGGGACGGAGTTTCGCTCTTGTTACCCAGGCTGGAGTGCAATGGCGCGATCTCGGCTCATCGCAACCTCCGCCTCCTGGGTTCAGGCAATTCTCCTGCCTCAGCCTCCTGAGTAGCTGGGACTACAGGCGCACGCCACCATGCCCAGCTAATGTTTTGTAGTTTTAGCAGAGACGGGGTTTCACCATGTTGACCAGGATGGTCTCGATCTCTTGACCTCATGATCCACCCACCTCGGCCTCCCAAAGTGCTGGGATTACAGGTGTGAGCCACCGTGCCCGGCCGGCATCCTGTATTTTTTGATAAATAGGCAATCCTACTCAGGCAAGCCATCAGAATTAGTCTGGCAACAGGAAAAGTGGCCATAGTCAGGCCTCTGGTCACCCTATTTTCAATGAGCTGGGCAGGTTATTATCAGACATCAGGCTGGAAACCCCATCACCAGGACTGTGATACAGGGTAGGGTTTAGTCTGAGGGTAAAAGGAAGATCTTATATACTAGAACAAGTTTATAAAGTCCCAGCAGGGACTCGTATGTAAACTCTCAGGAGCAAACTTGGCAGGAGTCACTGGATGACAGACCTAGACGTCCTGAAATTACTGAGGGCTAGGGGCAGGGCTGAGTTAAGAGCAGGATTTCTCTAAAGGGATCCCTGGGCTGCTTGCATGAGAATCGCCTGAGATACTTGGGAAACATGCACATTCCAGGGCCCCATCCAGACCTGCCAAGGTCTTCCCCTTGTCTCTAGGGAAAGGCCTAGAAAGCTGTAATTTCCTAAGCACTCCTGGCTGCTCTGTCATGAACTAAATTTGAGAACCAATGCTCTAGAGCCAGGAATCATGTGTGGCCTGCAAATAAGTCATGAGGCACAGTGGTTAAAGCATAGACTCTGGAGCCAGACTGCCCAAGTTAGACTTATGGTTCTACCACTTATTATCTGTGTGACTTTATTATCTAAGTGACTTAACCTTTCTGGGCCTCAGTTTCTTCATCTGTAAAGCAGGCATAATAATAGTGCCTATTTCATTGGGCTATTGTGAGGGTTAAATGAGATATATCAGCAAAGCACTCAGAACAGTCTGACATCTAGGAAACACACATTCATATGTGTTAGCTGTTATTAGGAGCTGAGTGGACCCACAGGGTCCTCAGAAAGAGGACTGATATGGGCCTTGATGGGTACCCATGGCCTATGTCCTGCAGTAGGGTGGGCAGAAGCAGAACTCACAGCAAGTGGAGGAGGGCTTGTTGCATGAGAAGTCATGAGGATGTTTAATAAAAGGGACAGTCATTGACTCCACAGGTGATCAGCCTTGGCTAGAATGAGAAGCTAAGAAAATGGATATTGTTCATTAAGCTCTAATTAGCAGATAAATTGTACAAGGGGAAGAGAGTCCAAGTGTTACTATAAGTAATTAATGTACTTCTTCTCTCCCTGGTCACCCTTTGATTTGAACCACCTAACCTGTAGTCTTTATCAGACACTAAGATCCTGGAAATACTGGCTGCTAATTATTTTGGTGAGCCCCTGATTGCACTAAAGGAAATGGATGTGTCCTGCTCTCTCTAATGACTCAGGCACAGGGAGAAGATAAAGTGGTTCTAACCATGATGAATTAAGCCTGGAAGACTTGGAGAGGACAATCATTCTCTCTGTTCATTTAACAAATGTGAATGATGTCTCCAAGTTGGTAAAGAAAATGTGACCAGACGCAGTCTGATTAAGAAAAAATCAGTATCTAGGCCGGGCGCAGTGGCTCAAGCCTGTAATCCCAGCACTTTGGGAGGCCGAGGCGGGTGGATCACGAGGTCAAGAGATCGAGACCATCCTGGTCAACATGGTGAAACCCCGTCTCTACTAAAAATACAAAAAATTAGCTGGGCATGGTGGTGCGTGCCTGTAATCCCAGCTACTCAGGAGGCTGAGGCAGGAGAATTGCCTGAACCCAGGAGGCGGAGGTTGCGGTGAGTCGAGATCGTGCCATTGCACTCCAGCCTGGGTAACATGAGTGAAACTCCGTCTCAAAAAAAAAAAAAAAAAAAAAAAAAAAAAAAAAAAATCAGTATCTGTCCCAAACTGCTCTTGAGTTGACTGATGTCGTGACATGGCTGGTTCTCAGTTCCAATGTCTTGATCCCTGCCTAAATCTCTACTCAGTTCCTTTGAAGATTCAGCCTTACCATTGGAGTCCTGGCCCCACCTTTGACTTAGAACTAGAACTCCCTTAGCCTGGACTGGCCTCACGCTCCATTGAAACCCAGATTCTCCTGCCTGAGCTCTCCCAGCCACCTATGCACTTGGGATCTCATGTATTCCTAGGCCAACCATCCTTCCTACTTTCATACTGAACCGATGTCAAGGAATTTGATTGTTCTTTCTTGTGGAAAAGATACAAACTGTGTCAGTGAAGCATCTTGGGGTTGGGGGTGGGGCACAGTGAAAAGGCAAGTCACTCTGTATGTCCCTTTCCATGACACACTCACAGGGGCTTGGGATGCTGGTAAGTGCCCATTGGTTGGCTTCTGCCAGGAATTGGGGCCTGGGTGTGCTGGGTGCAGAGTCTCCTGATATCACAGAGAGCCCCTGTTTTCAATAGAAGTGCAACAGAGTAGAGTCTAGACAGAGTATCAGAAACTTTCAGGATAATAATAATAATAGCTAGTGTTTTTCAAATGCCTACTCTGTTGTGTGTAGTGTGCTACGTGCTTACAGGCATTATCTCACTTAACTTTCCTAACAACCCTACGATGAGGCACTATGATTAGCTGCATTTTATAGTGAAGTAACTGAGACACAGAGAGGCTATGTAACTTGCCCAAGGTCACATATCTGACTAGTGGTAAGGCTGGGTTCTGTGCTTGTTTTTATTTTCAGGAATTGAGTCAAATGGAAGTCCTCCTTCATTAAGCTGCTGGGATGGGAGCAGCAGGAGGGGCAGGACCTGGATGGGTGAAACAGCCAACAGGCTCCTGTGTAACTTCCTATGAAGAGGTAGATATCTCCAAATGTGTGGAAACAAATTGAGAATGTTCTGCTTGTGTTCCAACTGAAAGACATTTTCATTCTTAGTGAGTTTGCATCAAATTCTCATTTCGCTAGTCTTATACATTAGAGTATCAACCAATGGTACCATGTAGTTTTAACAAATGATCTAGTAGCTTCAGAGAAGCATTGGCCAGAGAAAGTTGGAATGCTCGGGACAGGCCTTGGTTGGCTGTCCATATCTATCTGGGGGAGAGGGGAGGTGTGAGCTGGCACTAAGAGATCCTCCACCTGTCTAACTTGGGCCAAGGCTGCTTGGGACTAAAAGAGAACCCAAAATGTTCATAGCAGCATTATTCACAATAGTCAAAAAGTGGAAAGAACTCAAGCATCCACCAATGGATGGGTAAATGAAATGTAGTTTATCTATGCAATGGAATATTATTCAGCCATAAAAAGGAATGAAGTACTGACCCATCCTACTACATTGATGAACCTGAAAATCTTATGCTAAGGGAAAAAAGCCAGATCCAAAGGTCACATATTAAGAGATTCCATTTTTGTGAAATGTTCAGAATAGGCAAGTCCATAGAGGATGAAAGCAGATTCATAGTTTATAGGAGCTGGGAGGTTACACAGATTATAGTGACTACTGATTAGTATGAGGGTTCTTTTTGGGGTGTTGAAATTGTTCTGAAATTAGATAATGATGATGATTGCACAACTTTGTGTATATACAAAAAACTACTGAATTCTACACTTTAAAGGGTGAATATTATGGTATATGAAGTATATGAATTACATCCCAATAAAAACAAACAAACAAAAACCAGAACAGCGGCAACAAAAAAGAGAACACAGACTCCACACTTTTAAGTTCCAGAGCAAAACACTGTCTTATGAAGTTGTGCCATGGAAGAAAGACCTTAAACTGAGAGGGAACCCAGCCTGGATTTAAGCCTTGGCATGACCTTGGACAAGTTATTTCACCTCTCTGGGCATCAATTTTCCCATCGATTTAATGACATTGTTATGAGAAAACATTTTCCTAATGAACTTTTGAAAACGATGTTATGCTTATTTAAAACTGGGCTCACTAGTTACAAGCAAGGTATTATTATAGTGCTGGAGGGTTAAACAGAGAGCTTAGAACGTTTGATGAAAGGCAACCTTCCATCATTGCCGCTGCAAATCAGAGAACTGAAGATACAGGCAGTACCCTCATGTGCGCAGAAGGATTACCCATTCCTGAGCAGAAACTGCTCACTTGCCGTCTGTCATCCTCAGGGAATGTTCCAGGTTTTTTCTATTTGGATTGGATATCTTAATAGCTTTTAAATCTCAAATAAATGGTTTCTGTGCACTCCAGTTATTTAGGGCTTCCTAAGAAGCCTTTTACAAAGAGACTTAATTAAAAATCCATTGGAATCTTAAACCTTGCACACTACACTCTATCCAATAAAGGACTCCCCCTTAACTATTCCAAAGTAATTGAACTTACTGCACATGAGACTTGTTTTGCCTTTGCAAACAGGAAGTGATTCTCTCCCTCATATGTATCCTTACAACTGATTCAATATCTGATTTTCTTAGTACTGGGGCAATGTTCAGAATCTTTATTAAGACAAGTTCATAAAAATAAGAAAATTAATTTAACTAGATACATATTTCTGTCCCCCTATATTACTAAAATATTCACATTTTCCTCTTGTCTAGTATTGAAAACCCAAGTCCCACCAGGTCATGGTCAAGTAGTGTTCAAGCAGGGGCAGGGGCCGGGGGTCAGCTCACCCTCTCTCTCCTGCCTACTCCTCAATCCCAGGGCTGTTCGGACCACATCCGTAAGGAATTCTCGGGGCCCTAGGGTCACCTCATCTCAGAAGTGCAGCACAATGGAGTGTAGCAATGCCTGCTAAGGGTTTGCAAGCTCTCCTCACAGGCTTGTTTGGGGCGGAGGTACTCTTATGTCTTAAGTCAGTAGAATGCTTGTTTCCTTTTTTTACCTCAAATGTATTTTGTTTGCTTATTTGATTTCAAAAGCGCTCCTTCCCACAAGTGAAGGTATTCAAACTCTCGGGGAACCAGCAAGAACAGCCTGATGTGCATCCTACAAAATCTTCCACTATGCGGACGGGCTTTTGACTGCCGGCCTCTCACCAGATCGCACAGCTGTGTAGGGGAGGACACTGGAGCTCCTTCACTAGCTGCAATTACGGGGAAAAATGCGAGAGCGCGCGGTTGGAGTTCCAGCCAGCGAGGAGCAGTGAGATAATGAATGTGAAAAGCCTCCAGGCTGGACATTGTAATTCGCGCCCGATTCAGTTCAAGGAAGTGAAAGCCGCAGGATTGTGGAGGGGGCTTCATTTTCAAACAGGGGAACACATTCCCACTTTAGGTTTTTTAGCTAGAGACAGTGTTTGCAATCTTGGTTTTCAACAGTGTCTGTTTTTCTTTTTTTTCGTTAAAGGGTTTAACGTTGAAGTCCGTCGCGGAGCCGGCCCCTACCACCCTGCTTTGTCCGTCCCCCCACCCACCCCGGGGCAAGAGGGCGGCTGTGTCCAGACGATGGCGCTCCTGGCCAGTGCAACCCCCTGTCCCCTACTGTGGCAAGAAGACTAGTCTGGAACAAGTTTCAAGGTGTTTACTGAGATTTTGGAAGGCTTCTCGTCCGTAGCCATAACTTTTAGCAGGCGGCAAAAATGCTTTCCCATGACCAAGGGCATTTTTGTTGTTGAAGGAACGAGTGTCAGAATCGCACCCCTTTAGTTTTGCCCAAATATTCGAATTTTCCGTGGTCCCTGTGCGGCGAGATCCTGGGAGCACCGCCGGGTAACCGTGACGCACCGGAACAGAGATCCGCATTGTGGACAGCGGGGTCGGGGCGCTGGGTGCGGCCTCAGAGGGATGGGGTCGAAACGAGAACCCCAGAAGGGGATGGGAAAGTGGAAAGACCTAGATGAATCCTGACTGAGGCAGGGGTCGCCGGTCAGCCAGCGGCTTATTGGCTTTGCCGCCTGACACCTCCGCACCATTCCCACAGCTGCAGCGCAGCTCCCTCAGCCTGCCTGACTGCCCCGTACCGCTCAGTAGAGCGCACCTCGAGAGGGGAGCGGAGTGAGAGCCTCTCGTCCTGGGTTTCCTCGAGAAGAGGGGGCCCAATAAAAGAGCTTTATTGCCTGCTTTACTTTTTCCCAAAGCGTCCCGTGGCTCCCGCCGCTGGGCTGCCCGCAGCTGGGAAGGAGACTAGCTTCCGCTCCCGTTCGCCCCAAAGCTGAGGACCGAGTGGCCACCGCTGCCTTCCCTGGGTCCCAGGGTGCAGACCCGCTCCCTGCTTCCAGAGCTGGGCGCAGGGTACATCTCTTTATGGAGAGTGCAAGACCTGGACCGGAATAAGCGGCTCCTCCCGGCTGCCGGTAAGGGAGCCAAGCGGCTCCTGGCGAGAACAGGAGCTGGGATAACTTCCCTAGGGATTACGGACCCAGATTGGGGTTGGGAGCTCCGAGCAGTAGTCCCCAGTTCCCCGCGGGGCACAGAAGGCTCTAGACAGGCAAGGGCATGGGGTGTGAGATGGATCTCACAAGGATACTGCAGAGGCAACCATCTAGGGTTTAAGGGGCCACCGGCTGTCCCCCACATCCTGCTGGGGGCTGCGGACTGGCTTGGGCTGAAACCAGATCCTTTGAAAGACCCCTTGCTCCCGCTCCCTCTGCAATCTATGTCTCTTTGCCAGGTGTTTGCACTAGAGGAGGGAGGGAGAAGAACTTGCTAGAAACGAATGCGCAGCGGCTGGTGGGGAGGGGGAGGTGGACTCCGAGCTAGTAACGATGCTTGCGAGGTACCTGGGAGATTGAAAGGCAGGGAGGGCTGGCTAGAGGGGAAGCACTTACAAGGCAGTCGGAAGCAAGACGACACCTAACTGTGGATTTGTCCAAAAATAGAGGGTGGCCAAGGCGGGGGGTGTTCATGGAACTCTGATTGGTCGGGGGGAGGGATTTGGGGTGGGGCTGGCCGCCTCTTGAGGCTTTAAAAGCTCATCGGAGAGGGGCGGGATGCTGTCATTTGCTTTCCGACTCTCAGAGAGGGAGGCACGCTTTCCTGGAGCTCCTGGTGACAGAGCAGGTGTTCGCTGTCTGGACTCAGCTGCTGATCCTGAGCCTGCTGGGAGATCTTAACGATCTCCAGCAGCAACATGGGGCCTACCCTAGCGGTTCCCACCCCATATGGCTGTATTGGCTGTAAGCTACCCCAGCCAGACTACCCACCGGCTCTAATCATCTTTATGTTCTGCGCAATGGTTATCACCATTGTCGTGGACCTAATCGGAAACTCCATGGTCATTTTGGCTGTGACGAAGAACAAGAAGCTCCGGAATTCTGGTAAGCCACCCTTTCTTTTCCCTACCCAGTGTGCAGCAACTTGCAATCCCTTGGGCGTTAGTTTTTGAGCACCCTGAATAGAGAATCTACGGATAGTGCACTCACATTGAACATCCCTGCTCCCAAATTCCCTGAAAGCCTGGGGGTGGTGGTATTCTGGCTGGGCCCTCTAAACGTAGAGGTTCTCAAGGCCAAGAGAGCTCAGAGAATTAGCTTTGGGCACCAAGTTCCCGTGGTGCGCGGCAGCCCGAGGATCCCTGTTCCGTCCGGGCCTGATGCGGACGGATCCAGCACCCGAGCGGGAAAGTCAGGCGGGCTGCCCGGGGACAGCAAGCCTAGCCGAGCGCAGCAAGGGCTGCCGCGGTGAGGCAACGCGGACCGAACTGACGCGGAGGGAGCAGCGGGGCTGCGATCTGCTCCGTGAAAGTTAAGTTGGCGGCGGCCGCGGCGGCGCTTACCAGAGCGCAACGCAGTGGCTTCTCCCTAACCCGGCCAAGACCTCGCTCGCCGCAGCTCTGGGGCTACAGAGCGACTCCAGGGCAGATCCCGGGCGGCGGAGTACAGACCCCCGCGCGAGAGAATCAAGCAGGGAGGTCTGAGCCCGCCGGAGCCGAGTTCCGTGCGCCTGTCCCAGGGCGCGGCAGAGAGAGGCGAGCGGCGGGTTGGGCACAGCAGGCGGTGGCAGCGACGGCGGCGGTGGCAGCGGAGACCCCGAGGTCCGTAAGCGGGGAACCGGAGGTCGCAGGGCAGGCCGGCGGAGAGGCTTGGGAGCTGAGCGTTGCTGGGGGTGGAGGGATAGAAGGCGGTAAAAGCGAGTAGGGATTGGCGCGAGGGCGACGGGAGAGCTCTGAAGGGGAGATGGGGGACTCAGAGAGGATGCAAAGGGCTCGGGTCTGGGAACCGCTAGCAGGACTTCCCCCGCTGCCAGCCACTGCTGAGGGGGAGGGTGCGGGAGGCCGGGGGCCGGGGGCCGGGGGGCGGGCGGCGAGCAGGGCTGGAGGGAAGCGTGGGAGGAGGCCCGGCGCTGCGACCTGTGCTGGGGGTGGGGGCGGCAGAAAATGCAAAGCCGCTAGTCTGGTTTACAGGTTGGGCGGGAGAGAGCTCTGGAGGGGAGGGGAAGGGGCAAGGGGGCCCGAACTCCTTGTTCAGGTTGGGGGAGGAAGGGGCGGCGCCTGGAATTTCCTCCGCCTGGGTCTCATTCGGCTGGGGGCGAGGAGTTGGGACCAAAAGGGGTCCGAGAGGGTGGGAGACAACTGGATTCTCACTGGTGGGAATGGAGGCGGCCGGGGTCTGTGCGATTACTTTGCTTGGGCAAGGACTCAGGAACACCGAACAAGTTTCAAAACGCACTCACTGGCACACAGTAATTAAAAGTTTTCTTCAAAGTCTGGTGGGTGTCTCCGATTTCTTCTTCGTCTCCCGGAGTCGTGGGGCGACACACTAGGACTTCACCTTCACCCTTGCGGTGCGTCCCGAGGTGCAGATCCATGGAGTCCCTGGGGGGACCTGCAAAGCCCATTTTCTTTCCTTTACATTTCTTCTTCTTTTCTTGCTGTTTCTCCTTCTTCCTTCCTCCTATAATTCAAATAAAGGCTTTTATGGTTGTTGTGGTTTTGTTTTTAAGGCTTTCCCCCTTCTCTTTTCCGATGCACTTCCCTGAATTCATTACTTTGAGGGAAAACCCTAGAAAGAACCTCTTCGGTAGAAAGTGCTGAGGCCGAGTCTTGGCAGCGCTGGTGGAAGGAGGCACAAGGATCCACACCTTTGCCCTTTTCAAAAGCGCTCATTTTCTCCTCGTCCAAGACGAAGTGCAATATTTTGCCAAACCAATGCTAATTAGCAACGAGGTGTTTCCAAAGAAAGAGGGCTCTGCGCCTGCACTTGGCCTCTTCCTTCTCCTTTTTGTGAAAGGTTTTACAAAAAAGCTCCCACCTCAGCCCTATAAGACCTGAGTGGGGGTGATTCTTCTTCGCTATCCTGTTTAATTCCTGCAGGCTCCAGTAAAGTTCAGTGCCCGGGGCCGGGAGCCCTGTGAAGGGCTCTGAATGTGCCAGTCCTCGGCTCTGCGCGTGGACGGGACGTGAAACTGAAACGGGCACTTCTGCAAATTTGCAGGAATTTTTCTCCCATCACCGCCCCCTTCCCCCACCACCTCGCGCCACCCTCCCCGCTCGCTCTCTCACCACTTCTTTGGTCTCAGACTAAATTTTACAGGGCTTCCCTGCTTCCCCTCAGTTTTCGCTCTTAGGTTACCTCAGGAGCGGTAAGTATTTGACTTGGCAATGTTTTAGATTACTGCTTGATCCCACCGGAAAAGACTGTTTAAGAAGATGTTCTCTAATGCCTTTTCTCAGAATCTTCTCTCTAGTAATGTGTTCGTTATAAATGCAATGCTAGACTTTAGGAGGGAGATGGCTAATTTATCTTTTTCTAATTACGTTACTATGTTTTTTTTTTTTTTTGTTTGCTTTATTTTATTTTTTTTTTTTAGTTTGAGGCTTCCCTCCAGTGTCTCTCCTTGTCCCCCACTCTCCAGCCTCCTTCCTAAGGACAGGTCCCTCTAGCTCACCTCTACTCCCCTCCTCCTTCTCCCTCCTCCTCACCTCCAGTGAGGTAAGCGTTTGCTTTTTGTTTTTCTCTAAGATGGTGGCAGCAGGGTCCTGTCTGAGTGTGAAGGCTCCTGGTAGGGCTTTTGTGCTCACTGCTGTCTGTCTTATGTTCGCTTCTTTCTCATAGGAGAGATGACGTCGTTCTGAAAGGAAAGAAAGGTGGGCAAAGTTCAGGTCTCCCAAACCTGGCTGCTCATCAGAGCCATGTAGGACCTGCTTGTAAATAAAAACCCAACTGCATTTCTTTAAAAGATTTCCAGAATTCTAAATGGTCATAATGCAGTTGGCCTTCCCCTGCACCTTAAATGTGTACATTTCTGTACTTAAATCATTTATTCTTCTCTGTCTTTCCCCTTTCTCCCTCCCTTGTTATGTTTTTCAGGCAACATGTTTGTGGTCAGTCTCTCTGTGGCTGATATGCTGGTGGCCATCTACCCATACCCTTTGATGCTGCATGCCATGTCCATTGGGGGCTGGGATCTGAGCCAGTTACAGTGCCAGATGGTCGGCTTCATCACAGGGCTGAGTGTGGTTGGCTCCATCTTCAACATCGTGGCAATCGCCATCAACCGTTACTGCTACATCTGCCACAGCCTCCAGTACGAGCGGATCTTCAGTGTGCGCAATACCTGCATCTACCTGGTTGTCACCTGGATCATGACCATCCTGGCTGTCCTGCCCAACATGTACATTGGCACCATCGAGTACGATCCTCGCACCTACAGCTGCATCTTCAACTATCTGAACAACCCTGTCTTCGCCGTTACCATCGTCTGCATCCACTTTGTCCTTCCTCTCCTCGTCGTGGGTTTCTGCTATGTGAGGATCTGGACAAAAGTCCTGGCAGCCCGTGACCCTGCCGGGCAGAATCCTGACAACCAACTTGCTGAGGTTCGCAATTTTCTAACCATGTTTGTGATATTCCTCCTCTTTGCAGTGTGCTGGTGCCCTATCAATGTGCTCACTGTCTTGGTGGCTGTCAGTCCGAAAGAGATGGCAGGCAAGATCCCGAACTGGCTTTATCTTGCAGCCTACTTCATAGCCTACTTCAACAGCTGCCTCAACGCTGTGATCTATGGACTCCTCAATGAAAATTTCCGAAGAGAATACTGGACCATCTTCCATGCTATGCGGCACCCTATCCTATTCTTCTCTGGCCTCATCACTGATATTCGTGAGATGCAGGAGGCCCGTGCCCTGGCCCGCGCCCGTGCCCGTGCTCGTGACCAAGCCCGTGAACAAGACAGTCCCCATGCCTGTCCTGCTGTGGAGGAAACTCTGACGAATTTCCGGAATGTTCCACTACCTGGTGATGCTGCAGCTGGCCACCCCGACCGTGTCTCTGGCCACCCTAAGCCCCATTCCAGATCCTCCTCTGCCTATCGCAAATCTGCCTCTACCCACCACAGAACTGTCTTTAGCTACTCCAAGGCTGCCTCTGGCCACTTCAAGCCTGTCTCTGGCCACTCCAAGCCTGCTTCTGGTTACCCCAAGTCTGCCACTGTCTACCCTAAGCCTGCCTCTGTCCATTTCAAGCCTGCCTGTGTCCATTTCAAGGGTGACTCTGTTCATTTCAAGCCTGCTTCCAGCCACCCTAAGCCCATCACTGGTCACTGTGTCTCTGCTGGCAGCCACTCCAAGTCTGCCTTCAGTGCTGCCACCAGCCATCCTAAACCTACCACTGGCTACATCAAGCCTGCTTCCAGCCATGCTCAGCCCACTGCTGCTGACTATCCCGGGCCTGCCACCACCAGCCACCCTGAGCCCGCTGCTGCTGACCACCCTGAGCTCTCTGCCTCCCACTGCTCCGAGATCCCTGCCATTGCCCACCCTGAGTCTGATGACAGTGACCTCCCTGAGTCAGCCTCTAGTCCTGCCACTGGGCCCACCAAGCCTGCTGTCAGCCAGCTGGAGCCTGACACCGTCGCTGACATTCCTGACACTACTGTAGTCACCACCGCTACTAATGATGACCATGATGTTGTGGTTATTGATGTTGAAGATTATTCAGATGAAATGGCTGTGTGAAAAATGCTCTCGTGGGTGGCCAGGCAATGGTTCCCTTTCCAGTTTGTTTTGCATATGTAATCCAAAGTGAGATACCTTACTGCATCTACACACAGACACTGACACATAGATATGGTGTAAGCTACATCCACCTATCAGGCATACTCCTCCTTTACTTAATGTACTCTATAAAAGTGTGTATGAGTGAGTGTGTATGTGCTTGCTATTTTGGAGACCTTAATTTCCCTCAAATTTGACATCTGCTGTTCCAAGCCTCCCTTTCCTTCTATGGTCGACCTTCAGCCCTCAGTGATCCCTGATGTTAGACTGATTTTTTCCCACTCCTGTGTCCCTCCTCCCCTTTCCTCATTTCCTCTGCCTTGTTCCTGCTTTCTTCTCCCATTCCCCAAGGGGGTTGGGAGAGGGCTGCATGCGCAATGGTAAAAGTGTGTTGTGGTGAAGGCTTCCGTTAATATGACTGCACAGCTTTATGATCTTAAATGTGTACCTCTATATTGGACTTTTAACAGCAGTCAGAAAAGTGGTTGTGATCAAGTACAAGTACTTGAAAGTTTCTTTCCTGAATTTCGGCAACAACATATGACCCATATTTGAAGAATACAATTTGATGAGCTCTTATTAAAATGCATTTCTTATGCCTATGAGATCAAATGGCAAAAGGAAAGATATGGGCACACCAAATTATTTCTGTTTTGTGAAAGTTCAAACATTGGTGCTTTTTATAGTCAAACATGGTTGCAAATGATAAGATGTTTTTACCTTATTTGTAATTATTTACCTCTTTTAGCATTTGCCAGGATTTTTTTTTTCATTTAGTTCCAGAGAAACAAATCCATTCATAAACTAGTTTCTTCTCCCAAAATCCAATCTTTCAGTTGCCAGGATGAATTACGGTAATGTTTTTAATATTGTAAATCATAACTACTCTTTACCACAGAGATTTTTTTTTTTTAAACAGCCTGGTGTGTTTACACAGTTTTTACATTTCTTTTTTCATTCAAAAGGGAATTCAAAGTAATAACTGGCAGCAAGAAGCAAATGAAGTACTGCTGGGAGGTTGTAAATGAGCATTCCTCCTGGATGGCGAGGGGGGCAAGGAGGAGAAAGAGATGCCAACACCAGCCAATCCCACCAAACTTGGCTAAGGTTCAGTGATGCACAATGTTAAGTTGTAGATGTCTTGTATCAGCACACTTGACAGACCAGGAAATGATTTTTCTCTACAATTCAAGAAAGAAAAAACTGCTGTTTAATAGACATTTCAATTGCTGATTCAAATAGACACTTTAAGCAAAGTTTACTGTATGAAAGCTTGTGAGGATAAGTGGAAATGCGTTATACTGCCTTAATTCTATTCTGTATTTGTGGTAGCAATTAAATAAAAGTGTTTGGTGGCTTTAGCTTGTGGTTTGTTAATAAATTCATTTCTCCACTGGAGTTACTTATGGGGAGGGGGTACAGGGTGAGGGGTGGCAAAGCACTGACCTTGGGGGAATCAGAAGACTTGGGTGCAAGTTCCATCCCTGCTACCAACTTGCCGTTTGCCAGAGTAAGTCCCTTGACCCCACTCACTTCAGTCCCTTTACTTAGCAAACTGTGGAGAGGCGGGGGGTGGGGGTAGGAGAGCATGCTGGGGTTGGTATGTTCTTCACACTAGTACAGCGACATTGGATGACCTAACCTGCCTGCTCTTGGATTTCTGGACTGTACCTGACATGGCTTCTGAAAACAGACCCCTCTTTACCCCCCTGAAAGGAGTGAATCCAGGCCCCCAATAATGTCACGACCCAAAAGGCTGCTGGGAAGAAGAAACAGTTCGTGAGGCAGTGGGAGAGGCACAGGACTGAGAGACACCTGGACACAGGGAGGGGAGCATCACACACTGGGGTATGTCAAGGGGAAATAGGGGAGGACAGCAGGGGGTTGGGAGTTGGGGAGAGATAGCATGGGAAGAAATGACAGATATTTTTAATGCCCTAGTTAAAGTGGTTTGAGCCATCAAGGGCTGCCTGAATCCTGTGCCAAATTTCTGCGCAGAAAACATAACTAAAAGGGGTGTTTATTCATGTCCTTACAAACTGGTCACGGTCAGCTCCCCTCTCCATGCTTTCCATGTTCTTAGTCTCCATTCACACCCAAGAAGTTGCTTTGTGTGAGACTGCAAGTGTCCAAACCAAGGGTACTGTGTCCCAATGCTCCTAACTGGCACTCTCCAGGGGGTTGCGGGGTACAAGGTTTTGAAAGGAGATGAGACAGGTGACGAAAATTATCTGCCATTATTACAGCTTTGTTTTACACTTTTCCCCCAGTGCCTGAAACAACACCACTCACACCAAGTCTCCTGAAAGTCATACCGAGTTTACTGAAAGCAGTCACTTCGGCCATCTCTGCTTATTTCCTGCAGCTGCCCTCACCAAACTTGCCTGCGCCACTGCGCCGCGCCTCCGCCTCCGCGCCCATAATCACCCGCCCAGAAGCAAGCAGCACTTCCAGCCCAGTTCCTTCTCAGTTCATTCACAGCCCCCTCTCCCTTATCCTGTTCCCCTTCACTCTCAAAAGCAATTAAGCTTCCCAAACGCAGCTCTGATTTACCCCACCCACTTTGAGTGACCAAGGCAAGAAGCTGAATATCTGCTTCAGGTTTCAGGTGTGTCGTAGTTCTCCCAGGAAAAATGCAGAGCTTCTGGCTTTACAGCAGTGAGAATGAAAGGTATAAATTTGCTTACTTCCTCAAAGAGACAATCTGCCTCCAGGTGAGCCTAAATCTCCATAAGCAAGGGATTTTTAAAATGGAAACAACTTTTAAATGACAATTTCCCCCTCTTTTCTTTTTAAATGGAAATATAATTTATATACTGTAAAGTGACAGCATGACTCTTTCTTTCTTTCTTCCTTTCTTTCTTCCTTCCTTCCTTCCTTCCTTCCTTCCTTTCTTTCTCTTTTCTTTCTTTCTTTCTTTCTCTTTCTTTCTTTCTTTCTTTCTTTCTTTCTTTCTTTCTTTCTTTCTTTCTTTCTTTCTTTCTTTCTTTCCTTTCTTTCTTTCTTTCTTTCCTTCCTTCCTTCCTTCCTTCCTTCCTTTCTCCTTTTTTCTTTCTTTCTTTCTTTCTTTCTTTCTCTTTCTTTCTTTCTTTCTTTCTCTCTCTCTCTCTTTTTTCTTTTTTTCTTCTTTCTTTTTTTTTTTAACATATGTATACATCCATGTAAGTACCACCCTGGCCAAGATATAGGTAGATCTCTAGGAAATTTCCTGTTGCCCCCTTCTAATCAATACCCCATCCAAAGGCAACCACTATCCTGAACTTACCATACATTAATTTTGCCTGTTCTGGAATTGCATATAAATGGAAGGATACAGTTTGTACTCTTTTGTGTCCAGCAAAAGAGTACATACTTTTTTAAAAAAGTTGTGATTAAATGTACATAACATAAAACTTACCACTGTAAACTTTTTGAGTGTATCATTCAGTGGTATTAAATATATTCACGTTGTTGCACAACCAACACCACTATTCATTTCCAGAACGACTTCATTATCTCAAACTGAAACTCTGTACTGATTAAATAATAATTTCCCTTCCCTTAACCCCAGTAACCACCATTCTATTTTCTGTCTCTATGAATTTACCTATTCTAGGTACCTCATTTGAGTGGAATCATACAATGTTGGCCCTTTTGTGTGTGGCTTCTTTCACTTAGCATAATGTGTTCAAGGTTCACCCATATCATAGCATGTATCCATACATTATTTATTAATGGCTGAATAACATCCCATTCTAGAGACATACCAAATTTTGTTTACTGGTTCATGTATTGACCGACATTTGGTGGTTTCCATTTTTGGCTATTTTGAATAATGCTTCTATGAACATTGATGTACAGCTTTCTGCTTGGGTCCCTGCTTTCAACCTTTTTGGATATATCCCTAGGAGTGGAATTGCTGGGTCAAGTAATCCAGCTTCTTTTGCTCAATATTATGGGTCAAGTAATCCAACTTCTTTTGCTCAATATTATGTCTTTGAGATTCATCTATGTTTCTGTGTATGTCAGTGGTTGGTTATTTTTCATTTTTATACAGCATTCTACAGTATAAATATATTATAATTTACTGATTTATTCTGCTACTGATGATATTTGTGTTGTTTCTAATTTGAAACTATGATAAAAGTGCTTCTATAATCATTTTTGTATATGTCTTTTAATTTAATTTTGTATTGAGGTATAATTTCACATACAGTGAAAAACACTACTTCAGTGTCAAGCTTTACTTCAGTAGAGAGCTCAAAAAATTTTAACATATGTGTATACCCATGTAACTACCACACACATCAAAATATAAAACATTTCCAGCACCCCAGAAAGCTCTTCTTTGCCAAAGTAATTTTGCCAACTTACTGAACTTTATTTAAATGGAAGCATACAGAATGCACTTTTTTGTGTTTGTGTTCTTTTGTTCATCATTTTGTTTGTGAGATTTATCCATGTTACTTTAGGTATAAGGAATTCATTTTCTTTTATTGTTATGTAGAACTTATTTGTATGAATATAATACCACTTTTCATCTATTCTACTGTGGCTGAATATTTGGGCTGTTTTACAGTTTGGGGCTTTTAAGAAACCTGTTATGAACATTCTTTTACATATCTTTTGATGCACATATGGACTCATTGCTCTTGGAAATATACCTAGGATTGGAATTGCTGAGTCATGAGTATGTATGTATGTATTTAGTTTTAGTAGACACTGCTAAATATTTTTCCAAAGTTGTTTTTATTAGGCCATTTTCATATTGCTATGAAGAAATACCTGAGGCTGGGTAATTTATACAGAAAAAGAGGTGTAATGGGCTCACAGTTTCACATGGCTGGGGAGGCCTCCCAATCATGGTGGAAGGTGAAGAAGGAGGAAAGGCACATCTTACCTGGCAGCAGGTAAGAGAGTATGTGCGGGGGAACTGTCCTTTATGAAACTATCAGATCTAGTGAGACTTAAGCACTATCAGAGAACAGCATGGGAAAAATCTACCCTCATGATTCAATTACCTCCCACTGGGTCCCTCCCATGACACCTGAGGATTATGGGAGCTATAATTCAAGATGAGATTTGGGTGGTGACACAGCCAAACCATATTATTGTTGAACCACTTTATAGTCTCATTAGCAATGTTTGCGAATTTGAGGTACTCTGTATTCTTGTAGACATTCGATATTTTCAGCCTTCTTTAATGTGAGCTATTCTGGTGGGTGTCTAGTGCTATTTCATTGTGGTTTCAGTTTGCATTTCTCTAATGAGCAATGATGTCAATCATCTTTTTATATGATTATAGACCATTTAAATATATTCTTTATTAAAGGCCCTGAACAAATATTTTGACTATTCTAACATGGAAATTTCTTTTTCTTATTGACCTGTAACAGGATATGCATGTGTATATGTGTCAATTTCATGAATATATTCTTTGAGTCTGTGGTTTGCCTTTTTGCTCTCTTAATTGTATCTTTTGATGAACAAAAGTCCTTAATATTATAAAGTCCAATTTATCAGTTTTTTCTGACTGTGCTTTGCATTTAAGAAATTTCTGATTATTCTAATATAATGAATATATTCTCCTATTTTTAATTTTAGAAACTTTATAGTTTTGCCTTTCTCATTTAAGTCTATGTTCTATCTCAAGTTGATTTGTGTATGGTGTGAGTTAGGGGTCAAAGTCCATTTTTTTGTATAGCCAGGATTCATATTTTCATTTTATCACCATTTATTGAAAAGATCATACTTTATCCCACTGTATTGCAGTAAAGACTTTGTTGTCATTTAGGTAATCATATATGAAAATATCTCCCTTTTTATCTCTTTGTTTCTGGACTGTTTATTCTGTTCCATTAGTCTATCCTTGCACCAATACCACATTGTTTTTAAATTTAATTAACCATAACATATACAGTGATGTGCACACATATCTTGTACAGTTAAATGGATTTTATACATATATGCATATTTTTGTAACCACCATTCAGATGAAGATGTAGAACATTTCTAAGACTCCAGAAGGCTCTTTCATGCCCCAACTCAGTCAATACCTCCTTTACAGTTAATTAGTGGTTGAAGGCCTATTATCACAAATTGGTTTTGCCTGTCCTTCATATAAAAGGACTAATACATGTCCGTGTTTTTAAGTGTAGCTTCTTTTGTTAGACATTATAGGTTTTAATTAATTTTTTTTTTTCAGATGAGGATTTCACTGTATTTTCCAGGCTGGTCTCAAACTCCTGGGTTAAAGTGATCCTTCCATCTCAACCTCCCTAGTAGCTGGGATTATAGGTGTGAGCCATTGTGACTGGATCTCTTCTTAAACATTACATTTTTAAGATGCATTCATGTTGTTGTATGTAGCAGCAGTTCTTTTAAAAAATTTTCATAGAAAGGTTTGCTAATGTGGAATAGTTTAAATTTATATTAAGTTGACAAAACATAATAAAATGGTACATAATTTTGCTTGTTAATAAAACTAAAATGAGTATTTGAAAAGATGATATGTTTTTAACACCTTCTATAGTAAATATCTATATCAAGATATATTTATCATTTCGAGACATATTTTTTATTGATGCATAATTCATATAGTAAAAATTTGATCATTTTGAAGTGTTCAGTTAAAGTTGTGTCACCATTATCTAATTCCTATTACTTTCATCATCCCAAAAGAAACCCCATAATCATTAATGTTCACTCTCTATCCCCTCCTTCCCCATGGCAACTACCAATCTTTCTGTGACTATGGATTTACCCATTCTGGATATTTCATATAAATGAAATTATATAATATGTAGCATTTTGTTTCTGGTTTCTCTTACTTAGTATACAGTTTTCAAAATGCATCTATGTTGTTGCATGTATCAAAATTTCATTCATTTTAAAGGTTGAATAATATTCCGTTTATATATATCACATTTTGTTTATCCATTCATCGGCCAATGAACATTTGGACTTTTTCTATCTTTTGGATCTTATAAATAATACTGCTATAAACATTGGCATACAAATATGTTTGAGTCCTTACTTTCAATTCCTTTGGGTATATACCCAGAAGTAGATTTGCTGGGTCATATGGTAATTCTATGTTTAAATTTTTTGAGGAAATGCCATACTATTTTCTGCAGTGGCTGCATCATTTTACAATGCCAACTCTAAGAAAAATCAAAGGAAATGCTAGAAATTAAAAAACACTGTAACAGAAACGGATATTAGCTTTAATGGGCTCATTAGTTGACTGGACTCTGCTGAAGAAAGAATCAATGAACTTGAAGATATGACAATAGAAATTTTCCAACCTGAAAAACAAAGAGAAAAAGAAATGAAAAAAAAAATGTAACAGGGCACCCATGAACTGTGGAACAATTATAGTTGTATAATTGGAATATTAGAAAGAGAAGAAAGAGAGAAAGGAACTAAAGAAATCTTTGAAGTGATAATGGCTGAGAGTTTTCCAAAATTAGTTTCAGGCATCAAACTATAGATCCAGGAAGCTCAGAGAACACTAAGCAGGATAAATGCCAACAACATTATATCTAGGCATGTCATAGTCAAACTGCAGAAAATCAAAGGCAAAACAAAATCTTGAAAGAATTGTGAGGAAAAAAATTTATCCATAGAGAAAAATGATAAAAATTTTATTGGACTTCTCTTCAGAAAGCACCCAAATGAGAAGAGGGTGGAGTGAACTATTGAAAATGTTGAAAGAAAAAACCTACCAGCCTGGATGTATGTATAGAATATAATTATCCTTTAAAAGTGAAGGAGAAATAAATACTTTCTCAGACAAAAAAAAATTGAGGGAAGTTGTCACTAATAGACCTACCTTGGAAGAAATGTTAAAAAGTAGTTCTTCAGAGAAAAGATCAGAAACTTATTTATGCCTAAGTAAAGGAAGAACATTAGAGAAGGAATAAACGAAGGTAATATTAAATCAATTTTTATTATTCTTAATTGATCCAATAGGTAACAGTTTGTTAAAACTATAATAGCAACAATGTATTGGGTGATTATAGTTTATGGATAAGTGAATGAATGACAGCAATATTATTACGGAGGGCAAGGAAGACTTGGGAATACTCTGTCATAAGGTACCTGCACTATCTGGGAGGTAGTATGGCATTATTTGAAAGTTGGCTTAGATTAATTGTAAGTGTATATGTCAAACTCCAGGGAAATCACTAAAATTAAACAAATAAGTACAATCAGTATATAAGAGAGGAGAGAAAATGAAATCACAAAATGTTCACTTAAACCCAGAAAAGGCAGAAAAAGAGTGGAAGAAAGAAAAACCAAAGAAACAATGATATGGTTTGGTTCTGTATCTCCACCCAAATGTCATCTCAAATTGTAATCCACACGTGTCGAGGGAGGGACCAGGTGGGACGTGATTGGATCCTTGGAGTGGTTTCCCCCATGCTGTTCTCATGATAGTGAGGGAGTTCTCCTGAGATCTGATGGTTTTAAAAGTGACATTTCCCCTGCACTCTCTGTCTCTCCTGCTGCCTTGTGAAGAGGATGCTTGCTTCTCCTTTGCCTTTTGACAGGATTGTAAGTTTCCTGAGGCCTCCCTAGTCATGCAGAACTGTGAGTCAATTAAACCTGTTTCCTTCATAACCCAGCCTCAGGTAGTATCTTTATAGCAGTGTGAGAACAGAGTAATACAAACAAACAAAAAAAAAAACTGACCAAAAAAAAAAAAAAAAAAAACCAACCCTGAGAAAGAACAAGGCAATGAATTGAAAATAGTTACAAATATGGTGGATATTAATTCAATTATATCAACAATCACTTAAATGTGAATGGTTTAAGACATCAATTAATAGGGGAGGTGGAAAAAAATGGTTGAATAGAAGCCTCCAGTGATTATTCCCCCCACCCAAACACCAGATTGAACAACTGTTCACACAAGAAAGCATGTTCATAGTAAGACTGAAACATAGGTGAGCAATCATAGTATCTGATTTTAACATCATATTACTGAAAGAGACACTGAAGAGGGTAGTCTTGAATTGCCAACATCACCCCTCCCTCACCCCCTGGCAGTATTGTGTGGCTCAGAGACAGAAACTGTGTGCTTAAAAGAGGGAGAGCAAAGCGATTGTGGGACTTTGCATCAGAACTCAATGCTGCCCTTTCACAGTGGAAAGGAACACAGGACAGAATTCAGCTGGCTTCCATGGAGAGAGCACTTATACCAGCCCTAGCCAGAGGGAAATTGTCCAACTCAGTGGTTGAAATCTGAGTTCTGGCAAGCCCCATCACCATAGGCAAAACTACTCTGAGGTCCTAAATAAACTTGAAAGGCAGTCTATCCACAAGGACTGCAATTCTTGGGCAAGTCCTGGTGTCATACTAGTCTTGTGAACAGTGGACCTGGGGACACATAACCCAGTAAGACACCAGCCAGGGCAGCCAGCAGAGTGCTTGTGCCACCATTCCCCTAATCCCAGTCAGCACCACTCACAGCTCCTGAAAAAATTCCTTCTATTTGCTCCAGGAGAGGAGAAGGAAGAGTAAAGAGGACTTTGTCTTGCAACTTGGGTATCAGATCAGCCACAGCAGGACAGGGCACCAGGCAGAGTCCTGAAACTCATCTTTCAGGCTATATTTCCTGGATGACATTTCTAGACCCACCCTGGGATAGACGAGAACCTACTGCCTTGAATGGAATGACCCAGTCCTGGCAGAATTCATCACTTCCTAACTAAATAGTTCGTGGACCTTGAATAAACATCAGCAGTAGCCAGGCAGCAGACACCACAAGCCTTGGGCAAGACCCAGTATCATGCTGGCTTCAGGTGTGACCCAGCACATTCCCGGCTCTAGTGGCCACAGGGAGAGATTTCTTCTGATTGAGGAAAGGAGAGGGAAGAGTAAAAAGGACTTTGCCTTGCAACTTGGGTGCCAACTCAGCCACAGTAAAAAAAAAAAATACCAAACAGACCCCTATAGACCATGATTCCAGGCCTCTGCTTCTGAAGCTCATTTCTAGACCTGCCCTGGGCCAGAAGGGAGCCCACTGCCCAAAAGAAAGATCCAGTCCTGGTACTAGTCATCACTTGATGACTAAAAAGCACTCGAGCCTTGAATAAACATCAATGATAGGCAGGAAATAGTCACCACCCAGTCTTGGACAAGACCCAGTACTATGCTGGCTTCAGGTGTGACCCAGTACATTCCCAGCAGTGGTTGCCACGTGAGTACTTGCATCACCTCTCGCCCAAATCCAGGCAGCATAGCACACAGAAAGACTCTATTTGTTTGGGAAAATGTAAGGGAAGAGAACAAGAGACTACCTGGTAATCCATGGAATTCTCTTAGATCTTACCCAGCACCATCAAGGTGGTACCTCTACAAGTCTGCAAGAATCACAGAATTACTGGGCTTGGGGTGCCCCCTAATGCACATACGGGTGCAGTGACCAAACAATTAGATTATAACACTCAATTATCTTTGAATACTTAGAAAGCCTCCTCAAGAAGAATGGGTACAAACATGCCTAGACTGCAAAAATCAGAATAAGTACTTAACTCTTCAATGCCCCCAGACATTGATGAATATCCACAGACATGAAGATCTTTCAGGAAAATAGGACTTCACCAAACAAACTAAATAAGACACCAGTGACCAATTCCAGAGTGATACAGATATGGGACCTTTCAGACAGAGAATTCAAACTAGCTGTTTGGAGGAAGCTCAACACAATTTAAGATAACATAGAGAAGAAATTCAAAATCCTATCAGATACATTTAACAAAGAGATGGAAATAACTAAACAAAATTAAGCAGAAATTCTGGAGCTGAAAAATTCAGTTGACAACTTTAAGAATGCATCAGAGTTTCTCAACAGCAGAACTGATCAAGCAGAAGAAACAATTAGTGAGCTTGAAGACAGTCTATTTAAAAACGCAAAGTCAGAGGAATAAAAAAAGAATAAAAATAATAAAGTATGACAATAGGATCTAGAAAATAGCAACAAAAGAGCAAATCTAAGAGTACTGGCCTTAAGGTGTTAGAGAGAAACAGAATGGAGTAGAAAGATTATTTGAAAAGATAATAATGAGAACTTTCTAAACCTAGAGAAAAATATCAATATTCAAATGCAAGAAGGTTATAGAACACCAAGCAAATTTAACCCCAAGAAGACTATGTCAAGACATTTCATATTCAAACAGCCAAATATCGAGAATATATTGCAGACTTTTTTGTTTGTTTGTTTTTGTAGAGATGTGGTTTTGTCATGTTGCCCAGGCTTGTCTCGAACTCCTGGGCTCAAGGAATCCACCTGACTTGGCCTCCTGAAGTGTTGGGAATACAGGCATGAGCCATGGTGCCTGGCCCCAAAGGTCAAGGATAAAGAAAGCGTCCTAAAAGCAGCAAGAGAAAAGTAAAAACAAACAAACAAACACAAAAGGAGCTTTAATATGTCTGGCAGTAGATTTCTTAGTGGAAATCTTATAGAACAAGAGAGAGTGGAATGATATATTTAAAGTGCTAAAGGAAAAAATATTTTATCCTAGAATAGTATATTCAGTAAAAGTGTCCTTCAAACATGAAGGAGAAATACTTTCTCAGACATAAAAAAGCTGAAGGATTTTATCAACACCAGACTAGTCCTGTAAGAGATGCTAAAGTATCCAAAAGTCAGGCAATAACAAGTGCTGGCAAGAATATGGAGAAAAGGGAACCCTTGTACACTGTTGGTGAAAAGGTAAATTAATACAACTACTATGGAGACCAGTGTTGAGGTCCCTCAAGAAACTAAAAATAGAGCTACCTTGCAATCCAGCAATCCCACTCCTAGGTATATACCAAAAAGAAAGGAAATCAGTATATCAAACATGTATCTGCACGCCCATGTTTATTGCAGCACTATTTACAATAGTCAAGATTTGGAAGCAATGTGCCCATCAACAGATGAATGGATAAAGAAAATGTGGCACATAGATACAATACAGTACTATTCAGCTATAAAAAAGAATGAAAGCCTGTCATTTGCAACAACATGAGTGGAACTGGAGGTCATAATATGAAGTGAGACAAACATTGCATGTTCTCACTGATTTGGGGACCTAAAATTTGAAATAACTGAACTCATGGAGATAAAAAGTAAATGGATGGCTACCAGAGGCTGGGAAGGGTAGTGGTGGGTGGTGAGGGAACGTGGGGAGAGTTAATGGGAACAAAAAAATAGAAAGAATGAATAAGACCTAGTATTTGTTAGCACAACAGAAGGGCTATAATAAAAAATAATTTAATGGCACACTTAAAAATAACTAAAAGAATATAACTGGATTGTTTGTAACACAAAGAATGGATAAATGCTTGAGGTGATGGATACTTCGTTTACCATGATGTGATTATTGCATATTATATTATTGTATCAAAACATCTCACATATTCCGTAAATGGATATACCTACTAGGTGCCCACAAAAAATCAAAAATTAAAGTAAAAGAAGAGAAATGCTATAGGGAGTTCTTCAATCTGAAAGAAAAGGACATTGATGAGGAATGTGCAATCATCTAAAGGTACAAAACTCTCTGATATCAGTAAGTACATGGACAAATACAGAATATTATAGCACTGTAATTGTAATGTATAAATTACATCTTGAGTCAGAGAATAAAATATGAACTTATCAAAAGTTTTGAACAAGCTTTGAAGACAGAAAGTATAATATATAAATAGAAACAACAAAAAGTTAAAAAGCAGGAGAGATGAAGTTATAGTGTAGAGTTTTATCATTGCATGTTTGTTTGTTTTTGCAATCAGACTTAAGTTGTCATCACTTTAAAATAATGTGTTATCAATGGAACAGAATAGAAAAAACCCCAAATAAGGCCACACATCTACAACTATCTTATCTTCAACAAACTTGACAAAAATAAGCAATGGGAAAGGAATTCCCTATTCAATAAATGGTGCTGGACAACAGACAACTGGCTAGCCATATGCAGAAGATTGAAACTGGACCCCTTCTTTACAACCTAAACAAAATTTATAATCGCTCAAGACGAATTAAAGACTTCAATGTAACACCAAAACTATAAAAACCCTATAAGAAAACCTAGGCAGTAACATTCTGGGCATAGGAATGGGCAAAAATTTCATGACAAAAATACCAAAAGCAATTGCAACAAAAGTAAAAATTGACAAATGAGACCTAATTAAACTAAAGAGCTTCTAGGCAGCAAAAGAAATTATCAAGGGAGTAAACATACAACCTACAGAATAGGAGAAAATTTTTGCAAACTACGCATCTGACAAAGGTCTAATATCCAGCATCTATAAGAAACTTAAACAAATTTACAAGAAAAAAAACAAGCAAACCTATTAAGAAGTGGGTGAAAGATATGCAGCCAACAAGCCTATGAAAACAAGCTCAACATCACTGATCATTAGAGAAATGTAAATCAAAACCACAATGAGATACTATCTCACACCAGTCAGAATGGCTTTAGTTAAAAAGTCAAAAAATAACAGATGCTGGCAAGGTTGCAGAGAAAAAGAAACACTTAGACATTGTTGGTGGGAGTATATATTAGTTAAACCACTGGGGAAAACAGTGTGTTAATTCCTCAAAGACCTAAAAACAGAAATACAATTTGACCCAGCAATTCCATTACTGGGTATATACCCAAAGGAATAGAAACCACTCTGTCATAAAAACACATGCATCCTTATGTTAATTGAAGCACTATTCACAATAGCAAAGACATGGAATTAATCTAAATGCCCATCAAAGGTATACTGGGTAAAGAAAATGTGGTACATATATGCCATGGAATACTATACAGCCACAAAAAGAATGAGATCATGTCATTTGAGGGAACATAGATGAAGACAGAGGCCATTATTCTTAGCAAACTAGCATAGGAACAGAAAACCACATACTTCATGTTCTCACTTATAAGTGGGAGCTGAATGATGAGAACAAATGGACACATAGAAGGGAACAACACACACTGGAGCCTATCAGAGGGTGGAAGTTGAGAGGAGGGAGAGGATCAGAAAGACTAATGGGTACTAGGCTTAATACCTGGGTGATAAAATAATCTGTACAACAAAGCCTCATGACACAAGTTTACCTATATAATAAACCTGCACATGTTTGTTGAACTTAAAAGTTTAACTTGGTAGGTAAGTTGAACCCCTGAATTAAAATAAAAGTTAAATTAAAAAATAAAATAAAATAATGAATTATAAGATGTTATTCTAGAGCTTCGTGCTAACTTCAAATAAAAACCAACAGCAGATATTTATATAAAGCAAGAAATTAAAGCATGCCATCAGAGAGAATCACTTTCATACAAGAAAAAGGAAGGAAGAAAGGGAGGGAGGGAAGGAAGTAAGGAAGAAAGGAAGGGAGAGAGGGAGGGAGGGAGGCAGGCAGGCCATGCAACAACCAGAATACAAAACAAAATGGCAGTAGTAAGTTCTTACTTATAAATAATAAGATTGAATGTAAATGGACTAAACTCTGCAATCAAAAGACATTCAGTGATTGAATGGATCTAAAAAAGACTCAACAATCTGTTTCCCACAAGAAACATACTTCACCTACAAAGACACACATAAACTGAAAATAAAGTAATGGAGAAAGATACTTCATGAAAATGGAAACAAAAAAAAAAAAAAAAAAAAAAAGCAGGAGTAGCTATACTTATATCAACCAAAATAGATTTCAAGACAAAACTATAAAAAGAGACAAAGAAGTTCATTATATAATGATAAAAGGATCAATTCGGCAAGAAAAAATAACAATTGTAAATATGTATGAACCCAACACTGGAGCACCCAGATATACAAAATAAACATTATTAGAGCTAAGGAGAGAGAGTGAGAGAGACCTCAATACAATAAAAGTTTGAGATTTCAGTGCCCCACTTTCAGCATTGGACAGATAGATGACCCAGACAGAAAATCAACAAAGAAACATTAGACTTAATCTGCGCTATAGGCCAAATGGATATAACAGATATTTACAGAACATTTCATCCAGCGTCTGCAGAATTCTTCTCCTCAGCATATGGATCATTCTCAAGGATAGACCATACATTAGGTGACAAAACAAGTCTTAAAACATTCAAAAAATGAAACAATATCAAGCATCTACTCTGACCACACGGAGCAACACTAGAAATAAATACAGAAATGAATATTGGAAGCTGTAAAAATACATGGAAATTAAACAATATGCTCCTGAATGACCACTGGGTCAATGAAGAAGTTAAGAAAACTGAAAAATTTCCTGAAATAAATGACAATGGAAATGCAATATATCAAAACCTATGGGATACAGTGAAAGCAATGCTAAGAGGAAGGTTTACAGCAATAAGAACCTATATTAAAAATTAGAAAAACTTCAAAGAAACAACCTAATTATACATCTTAAAGAATTAGAAAAACAAGAGCAAAACAAACCCAAAATTAGTAGAAGAAAAGAAATAATAAAGATCAGAGCAGAAATAAATGAAATTGAAAAAACCAATATGAAAAATCAATGAAATGAAAAGTCATTTTTTAAAAGATAAAAAAATTGACAATCCTTTTATCAGACTAGGAAAAAAAGAGAAGGCCCAAATGAATAAAATCAGAGATGAAGATGGAGACATTACAACTGATAGAACAGAAATTCAAAGTATCATTAGAGACTACTATGTGCAACTGTATGCCAATAAATTCAAAAACCTAGAATAAATGGATAAATTCCTAGACACGTACCATCTACCAAGATGGAAATACAGAGAAATCCAAAACCTGGATAGACCAATAACAAGTAATGAGATCGAAGCCCTAATAAAAAGTCCTTCAGCAAAAAAGGCCTGAGACCTGATGCTTTCATTGCTGGATTCTACCAGTTTTGCTTACAATTTTTATTTTAGAATCAGGGGGTACATGTGCAGGTTTGTTACATAGGTATATTGTGTTGTGCTGAGGTTTGGAATATGAATGAATCCATCCCCCAGGTGATAAACATAGTACCTAACATGTAGATTTTTCTCAACCCTTATCCACTTCCCTTCCTCCCCTTGTATTCTCTAGAAATATTTTGTTCTGATGTTTACGACCTTGTGTACCTAATGTTTGTCTCCCACGTATAAATGAGAACATGTGGTATTTGGTTTTGTTTCTATGTTAGTTTGCTTAGGATAGTGGTTACCGCTACATACATATTGCTGCAAAGGACATAATTTCATTATTTTTAATGTCTGTGTAGTATTCCACAGTATAGACGTACCACATTTTATTTATTCAATCCACTGTTGACGGGCAGCTGGGTTGATTCCATGTCTTTGCTACTGTGAATAGTGCTGCAATGAACATACGGGTGCATATGTCTTTTTGGTAGAAGTATTTATTTTCTTTGGGTATGTACCCAGTTGCGGGATTGCCGAGTCAAATGGTAGTTCAACTCTCAGTTCTTTGAGTAGTCTTTAAACTCCTTTCCACAGTGACTGAACTAATTTACATTCCCACCAGCAGTGTATAAGTGTTCCCTTTTCTCCATAGCCTCACTAGCATCTGTTGTTTTTTGACTTGTTTATATGACTGGTGTGAGATGGTATGTCTTGTTGTGGTTTTGATTTGTATTTCTCTGCTGATTAGTAATGATAAGCATTTTTTCATGTATGTCTTCTTTTGAGAAGAGTCTGTTTTGTTTTTGTTTTTGTTTTTGTTTTTTCTTCTGAGACACAGTCTCACTCTATCACCCAGGCTGGAGGTGGCTCGATCTTGGCTCACTGCAACCTCCACCTCCTGGGTTCAAGTGATTCTCTTGCCTCAGCCTCTGGAGTAGCTGGGATTACAGGCACCCGCCACCATGTCCAGCTAATTATTGTATTTTTAGTAGAGACAGGGTTTTGCCAAGTTGGCCAGGCTGATCTCAAACTCCTGACCTCAGGTGATCAGCCCATCTTAGCCTCCCAAAGTGCTGGGATTATAGGCATGAGCCACTGTGCCAGCCCTTTGTCCACTTTTTAATGGGGTTTGCTTTTTTGTTTGTTGATTTAAATTCCTTATAAATTTTGGACATTATATATTTATTGGATGCAAGTTTGTGAATATTATTCTCTTATGTTATAAGTAGTCTGTTACTGCCTTGATAGTTTCTTTTGTTGTGCAGAAGCTCTTTAGTTTAGTTAGGTTTCATTTGTTAATTTTTGTTTTGTTGCAATTGCTTTTGAGGACTTAGCCATACATTCTTTTCCAAGGCTTATATTCGGAAGGGAGTTTCCTAGGTTTTCTTCTAGGACTTTTATAGTTTGAGGTCTTATATTAACTCAACAGGAGTAATGACTTAATCCATCTTGCGTTAATATTTATATATGGTGATAGGTAGGGGTCCAGTTTCATAGGACCATTTATTAAATAGGCAGTCTTTTTCCCATTTCTTATGTTTGTTGGCTTTGTCAAAGATCAGGTGGTGTTAGGTGTACAGCTTTATTGCTGGTTTCTCTGTTTTTTTAAAAATTTTATTTCATTGGTCTACATGTCTGTTTTTGTACCAGTACTATGCTGTTTCTGTTACTATGTAGCCTTGTAGACTAGTTTAAGTTAGGTGATGTGATGCCTCCGGCTTTTTTTTTTTTTTTTGCTTAGGATTGCTTTGGCTATTTGGGTTCCACAGGAATTTTAGAATATTTTGTTCTTATTCTCTGAAAAATGATGTTAGTAGTTTGACAGAATAGCATTGAATCTATAAATTGCTTTGGCAGTATGGCCATTTTAATGATGCTGATTCTTCCAATCCATGAGCGTTAGATGTTTTTCCACATATTTGTGTCATGTCTGATTTTATGCAATGTTTTGTAATTCTCCTTGTGAATCTCTTTCACCTCCTTGGTTAGCTATATTCTTTGGTATTTTATTCTTTTTTTTATATTTTAATTTCTGTAGTATATGTGCAGATCTTGCAGGATTGCTGCATAGGTACACACATGCCACGGTGATTTGCTCCATCCCCCCGTCACCTACATCAGACATTTCTCCCAATGTTGTCCCTACCCAACATCGCCATCCCCTGCTATCCCTCCTCTAGCCCACAACCCCCAACAGACCCCAGTGTGTGATGTTCCCCTCCCTGTGTCCATATGTTCTCATTGTTCAACACCCACCTATGAGTGACAACATGCAGTGTTTGATTTTCCTTTTTTTTTTTCCCCATTTATTTATTTTATTGCATTTTAGGTTTTGGGGTACTTGTGAAGATCATGCAAGATTGTTGCATAGGTACACACGTGGCAGTGTGATTTGCTGCCTTCCTCCCCATCACCTACATCTGGCATCTCTCCCCTTGCTGTCTCTCCCCAGCTCCCACCCTGATTTTCTATTCTTGTGTCAGTTTGCTGAGAATGATGGTTTCCAGACTCATCCATGTCCCTACAAAGGACATTAACTCATCCTTTTTTATGGCTGCATAGTATTCCATGGTGTATATGTGCCACATTTTCCTTGTCCAGTCTAACATCGATGGGCATTTGGGTTGGTTCCAGGTCTTTGCTATTGCAAACAGTGCCACAATGAACATACACATGCATGTGTCTTTATAATAGAACAATTTATAATCCTTTGGGTATATACCCAGTAATGGGATTGCTGGCTCAAATGGAATTTCTGTTTCTAGATCCTTGAGGAATTGCCACACTGTCTTCCACAATGGTTGAACTAATTTACACTCCCACCAACAGTGTAAAAGTGTTCCTGTTTCTCCACATCCTCTCCAGCATCTGTTGTCTTCAGATTTTTAAATGATTTTCATTCTAACTGGAGTGAGATGGTATCTCAATGTGGTTTTGATTTGCATTTCTCTAATGATCAGTGATGATGAGCATTTTTTCATATGTTTGTTGGCCTCATATATGTCTTCTTTTGAAAAGTGTCTGTTCATATCCTTTGCCCACTTTTGGATGGGGTTGTTTGTTTTTTTCTTGTGAATCTGGTTTAGTTCTTTGGAGATTCTGTATACTAGCCCTTTGTCAGATGAGTAGCTTGCAAACGTTTTTTCCCATTCTGTTGGTTGCCAGTTCATTCTAACAATTGTTTCTTTTGCTGTGCAGAAACTCTTAAGTTTAATTAGATCCCATTTGTCTATTTTGGCATTTATGGCCATTGCTATTGGTATTTTAGTCATGTAGTTCTTGCCTATAAGCATAGGCAAGAACTACATGTCCTGAATGGTATTGCCTATGTTTTCTTCTAGGGTTACTATGGTGTTAGGTCTTATGTTTAAATCTTTAAACTATCTGGAGTTTTAGTGTAAGGTGTCAGGAAGGGGTCCAATTTCTCCTTTCTGCTCACTGCTAGCCAGTTGTCCCAACACCATTTATTAAACAGGGGGTCCTTTCCCTGTTGCTTGTTTTTGTCAGGTTTGTCAAAGATGAGATGGTTGTAGATGTGTGGCATTGCCTCTGAGGCCTTTGTTCTGTTCCATTGTTCTATATCTCTGTTTTGGTACCAGTACCATGCTGTTTTGATTACCGTAGCCTTGTAGTATAGTTTGAAGTGAGGTAGCATGATGCCTCTAGCTTTGTTCTTGTTGCTTAGGATTGCCTTGGCTATGCAGGCTCTTTTATGGCTCCATATGAATTTTAAGGTGTTTTTTTCCAGTTCTGTGAAGAAGGTCATTGGTAGCTTGATGGGGATAGCATTGAATCTGTAAATTACATTGGGCCGTATGACCATTTTCACGATATTGATTCTTCGTAACCATGAGCATAGAATATTTCTCCATCTGTTTGTGTCCTCTCTTATTTCCTTGAGCAGTGGTTTATAGTTCTTCTTAAAGAGGTCCTTCATATCTTTTGTTAGTTGTATTCCCAGGTATTTTATTCTCTTTGTAGCAGTTGTGAATGGGAGTTCACTCTTGATTTGGTTCTCTGTTTGTTTGTTATTTGTGTATAGGAATGCTTGTAATTTTTGCACATTGATTTTGTATCCTGAGACTTTGCTGAAGTTGTTTATCAGTTTAGGAGATTTTGGGCTGAGATGATGGGGTCTTATAAATATACAATTATATCATCTGCAAATAGCAACAATTTGATTTCCTCCTTTCCTAACTGAATACCCTTTACTTCTTTTTCTTGCCTGATTGCTCTGGCTAGAACTTCCAATATTATATTGAATAGGAGTGGTGAGAGAGGGCACACCTGACTAGTGCCAGTTTTCAAAGGGAATCCTTCCAGTTTTTGCCCATTCAGTTTGACATTGGCTGTGGGTTTGTTGTAAATAGCTTTTATTATTTTGAGATACATTCGATCAATATCTAGTTTATTGAGAGTTTTTAGCATAAAGGGCTGTTGAATTTTGTTGAAGGCCTTCTCTGCATCTATTGAAATGATCATGTGGTTTCTGTCTTTGGTTCTGTTTATGTGATGAATTATCTTTATAGATTTGTGTATGTTTAACCAGCCTTGCATCCCCAGGATGCTATCATGAAAGTTGAAAGAGATAGAGGAGCATGATAAAACAAATTCAAAAGCTAGCAGAAGACAGGAAATAAATAAGATCAGAGCAGAACTGAAGGAGACAGAGAACTTCAGTTCTGTCTCCTTCAAAAAACCCTTCAAAAAATCAATAAATCCAGTATCTGGTTTTTTGAAAAGATCAGCAAAATACACTGCTAGTCAGACTAATAAAGAAAAGAGAGAAGAATCGAATAGATGCAATAAAAAATGATAAAGGATATATCACCACTGATTCCACAGAAATACAAACTACCATCAGAGATTACTACAAACAACCCTATGCACATAAACCAGTAAATCTAGAAAAAATAATAATTTCCTGGACACTTACACCCTCCCAAGACTAAACCACGAAGAAGTTGAATCCTTGAATAGACCAATAACAAGGTCTGAAGTTGAGGCAGCAATTAATAGCCTACCAACCAAAAAAAGTCCTGATCCAGATGGGTTCACAGCCAAATTCTACCAGATGTAAAAAGAGGAGCTGGTACCATTCTTTCCGAAACTATTCCAAACAATACAAAAAGAGGTATTTTATTCTTTTTGTGGCTATTATAAATGGGATTGCCTTCTTGATTTGGCTTTCAGTTTGTACATTATTGATGTATAGAAATGCTAATGTTTTTCTACACTGAAGTCATTTATCAGCTCTAGGAGCCTTGTAGCAGAGTCTTTAGGGTTTTCTAGGTATATAATATACCTAGATTGATGAATCATTTATGATGATTGATAAATCATATAATCAACAAAGAAAAATAGCTTGACTTCTTCATTTCCTATTTGTATGCTTTTTATTTCCTTCTCTTGCCTGATTGCTCTGGCTAGGACTTTCAGTACTATGTTGAATAGAAGTGGTGAGTGTGAGCATTCTTGTCTTGTTCCAGCTCTCAAACGGAAAGCTTCCAGCTTTTGCCCATTCAGTATGATGTTGGCTATGGGTTTCTCATAGATGGGTCTTATTATTTTAACATATGTTCCTTCAATGTCCAGATATACAAAACAAATATTATTATTTGTTAATAATAAATAATTTATTATTTGTTGTTAATTTATTATTAACAAATAATAAATTATTTTTGTTTTTATTATTTGTTTGTTGAGGGTTTTTAGCATGAAGTGATGTTAACACCAACAGTGTAAAAGCATGTTGGTTTCCCCACAGCCTCACCAGCATTTGTTGTTTTTTGGCTTTTTAATAATTGCTATTCTGTCACTAGGCCTGATTTATAAATTCTTTATAAATTAGACTTCACCATAGGTATGTATGTATAGAAAAAACTATATATAATGTTTGTTACTATCCACAGTTTCAGGCTGGGGGTCTTGGAATGCATCCCTTGCAGATAAAGGGGAACTACTGTATTTGACTGCCAAAAGAAAAAGACTGTTCAAGCAAGAAACTTATATGCAACAAAACTGTTTTAAAAATAAAAGTGAATTCCTGAAGAGATCCAAGATGGCTGAATAGGAGCAACTCTGGAGTGCAGTTCCCATAGAGAACAATGCAAAGGGTGAGTGATCACTGCATTTCCAAATGAGTTTTTACTGCCCACAGACCAGGCGATTCCCAGGCCAAAAAGCGCCATGAGTTTCCAACATGGCTGTTTCAGCTGGTGCCATGGGATTCTGCACAAAAACTCACACAAATCTGGTTGGCCATTTCAACTGGCGCTTGGAATGCCCAGGAGACAGAGCTGCCCATTTAACTGAAAAAGAGGGGGCTGGAACAGGGAGCCAGGTGATCTGGCTCGGCAGGTCCCACCCCCACAAAGACCAGCAATCTGAAACACTCTGGATTGAGAGTTTCACAGCAAGTGCAGCTGGATCCAGGACTGCCCAGCTCAGTGGCAGGAAGGGCGTCTGCCATTACTGAGGCAATCCACCACTACCAAGGCAATCCACCATTACTGAGGCAGTCCACCATTACCGAGGCAGACTGCCATTACCAAGGCAGTTCTAACTGTACCTCTGTAAACAAAACTGCAAGGAAGTTCACACAACAGCTGGGCAGAGCCCGCAGCAGCTCAGCAATGCCTCTGCTGGCAGACTGTGACTAGACCACCTACTTGCTGGGCAGGGCATCTCTGAAAAAAGGCAGCAGCACATCAGGAACTTATAAATAAAGCCCCACCTTCCCAGGACAGAGCACCTGGGAAAAAAGGTGGTTATGAGTTCTGCTGCAACAGACTTAAATGTACCTACCCAGCAGCTCTGAAAGGAACAATGGAACTCCCAGCATAGCACTTGAGCTCCTGTAAGGGACAGACTATCTCCTCAAGTAACTCCCCAACCCCTGTAGATCCAAAGAGACACCTCATAGAGGAGAGCTCAAGCTGACATCTGGCAGGTACACTTCTGAGACAAAGATAACAGGAGAAGAAACTGGCAGCAACTCTTACTATTCTGCAGCCCCCATGGGTGATCCCCAGGCAAGCAGGGTCTGGAGTGGACCTCCAGCAGTCTTGCAGGTCTTCCATGAAGATGGGAAGAAACCAGCACAAAAAGGATGAAAACCACAAACCAGAACGACTCTCCTCCTCCAAGGGATCACAACAGGGGAACAAAGCTGGATGGAGAATGAGTCTGATGAATTGACAGAAACAGCCTTCAGAAGGTGAGTAATAACAAACTTCTCTGAGCTAAAAGAACATGTTCTAACCCAATGCAAAGAAACTAAGAACCTTGAAAAAAGGTTAGATGAAATGCTAATGAGAATAAACAGCTTAGAGAAGAATATAAATGACTTGATGGAGCTGAAAAACACAGCATGAGAACTTCGTGAAGTATACACAAATTTCAATAGCTGAATCAACCAAGCAGAAGAAAATATATCAGAGATTGAAGATCAACTCAATGAAATAAAACAAGAAGGCAAGATTAGAGAAAAAAGAGTGAAAAAAAAAATGAACAAAGCCTCCAAGAAATATGGGATTTTGTGAAAAGACCTAATTTACATTTGACAGGTTTACCTGAATGTGATGGAGAGAAGGAATCCAAACTGGAAAACATTCTTCAGGATATTATACAGGAGAACTTCCTCAACCTAACAAGGCAGGCCAACATTCAAGTCCAGGAAATACAGAGAACACCACAAAGATGTTCCTCAAGAAGAGCAACCCCAAGGCACATAATCATCAGATTCACCAGGGTTGAAATGAAGGAAAAAATGCCAAGGGCAGATAGAGAGGAAGGTCAGGTTACCCACAAAGGGAAGCCCATCAGACTCACAGCAGATCTCTTGGCAGGAACCCTACAAGCCAGAAGAGAGTGGGGGCCAATATTCAACATCTTTAAAGAAAACTATCAACCTAGAATTACATATCCAGCCAAACTAAGCTTCATAAGTGAAAGAGAAATAAAATCCTTTCCAGAAAAGCAATTGCTGAGAGATTTCATTGCCACCAGACCTGCCTTACAAGTGCTCCTGAAAGATGCACTAAACAAGGAAAGGAACAACCAGTACCAGCCACTCCAAAAATGTACCAAATGGTAAAGACCATTGACACAATGAAGAAACTGTATCAACTAATAGGCCAAACAACCAGCTAGCATCAAAATAGCAGGATCAAATTCACACATAATGATATTAACCTTAAATGTAAATGGGCTAAAAGCCCCAATCAAAAGACACAGACTGGCAAATTGGATAAAAAGTCAAGACTCATTGGTGTGCTGTATTCAGGAAACCATCTCACATGCAAGGACACACATAGGCTCAAAATAAAGGGATGGAGGAAGATTTACCAAGCAAATGCAGAGTGAAAAAAAGTAGGAGTTGCAATTCTATTCTCTGATAAAATGGGCTTTAAAGCAACAAAGATCAAAAGAGACAAGGAAGGGCATTATATAATGGTAAAAGGATCAATGCAACAAGAAGAACTAATAATCCTAAATATATGCACACCCAATACAGGAGCACCCAGATACATAAAGCGAGTTCTCAACAACCTACAGAGAGACTTAGGCTCCCACACAATAATAATGGGAGACTTTAACACTCCACTGTCAGTATTAGACAGATCAACGAAACAGAAAATTAACAAGGATATCCAGGGCCTGAACTTAGATCAGGACCACGCAGATCTAATAGACATCTACAGACCTCTCCACCCTAAATCCACAGAATGTACATTCTTCTCAGCATCACATCACACCTACTCTACAACTGACCACATAATTGGAAGTAAATCACTCCTCAGCAAATACAAAAAAACAGAAATCATAACAAACAGTATATCAGACCAGAGTGCAATCAAATTAGAACTCAGGATTAAGAAACTAACTCAGAACCACACAACTTCATGGAAACTGAACAACTGGCTCTTGAGTGTCGACTGGATAAACAATGAAATGAAGGTAGAAATAAAGATATTCTTCGAAACCAACAAGAACGAAGACACAGCGTACCAGAATCTCTGGGACACATTTAAAGCAGTGTCTAGAGGGAAATTTATAGCAATAAATACCCACCAGAGAAGCGAGGAAAGATCTAAAATCGCCACCCTATCTAAAAATTAAAAGAACTAGAGAAGCAAGACAAAAAAAAAAAAACAAAAAACCTCAAAAGCTAGCAGAAGACAAGAAATAACTAGGATCAGAGCAGAACTGAGGGAGACAGAGACACAAAAAAAACCATTCAAAATTCAATAAATCCAGGAGCTGGTTTTTTGAAAAGATCAACAAAACATTTAGACTGCTAGCTAGATTAATAAAAAGAAAAAGAAGAGAAGAATCAAATAGATGCAATAAAAAACGATTAAGAGCATATCACCACTGATTCCACAGAAATACAAACTACCATCAGAGATTACTACAAACAACTTTATGCACATAAACCAGTAAACCTGGAAGAAACGGATAAATTCCTGGACACTTGCACCCTCCCAAGCCTAAACCATGAAATTGAAACCCTGAATAGACCAATAACAAGGTCTGAAGTTGAGGCAGCAATTAATAGCCTAACAACCAAAAAAAGTCCAGGTCCAGATGGGTTCACAGCTGAATTCTACCAGATGTACAAAGAGGAGCTGGGTACACTCCTTCTGAAATGATTCCAAACAATACAAAAAGAGGGAATCCTTCCCAAATCATTTTATGAGACTGACATCATCCTGATGCCAAAACACGGCAGAGACTCAACAAAAAAAGAAAACTTCAGGCCAATATCCATGATGAACATTGATGCAAAAATCTTCAAAAAAATACGGGCAAACTGATTGCAATAGCACATCAAAAAGCTTATCTGTTATGATCAAGTAGGCTTCATCCCAGGGATGCAAGGCTGGTTCAACATATGAAAGTCTATAATCATAATTCACCACATAAACAGAACCAAAGACAAAAACCACATGATCATTTCAATAGATGCAGAGAAGGCCTTCAACAAAATTCAACAGCCCTTTTTGCTAAAAACTCTCAATAAACCGGATATTGATGGAACGTATCTCAAAATAATAAAAGCTATTTACGACAAACCCACAGCCAATGTCATACTGAATGGGCAAAACCCGGAAGCTTTCTCTTTGAAATCCAGCACTAGTCAGGTGTGCCCTCTCTCACCACTCCTATTCAATATAGTATTGGAAGTTCTAGCCAGAGCAATCAGGCAAGAAAAAGAAGTAAAGGGTATTCAATTAGGAAAGGAGGAAGTCAAATTGTTTCTACTTGCAGATGACATGATTGTATATTTAGAAGACCCCATCGTCTCAGCCCAAAATCTCCTTAAACTGATAAACAACTTCTGCAAAGTCTCAGGACACAAAATCAATGTGCAGAAGTCACAAGCATTCCTATACACCAATAACAGACTAACAGAGATCCAAATCAAGAGTGAACTCCCATTCACAATCCCCACAAGGAGATTAAAATACCTAGGAATACAACTATCAAAGGATGTAAAGGACTTCTTCAAGGAGAATTACAAACCACTGATCAAGGAAATAAGAGAGGACACAAACAGATGAAAAAACATTCCATGCTCATGGTTAGGAAGAATCATACTGCCCAAAGTAATTTACAGATTCAATGCTATCCCCATCAAGCTACCAATGACCTTCTTCACAGAACTGGAGAAAACCACCTTAAATTTCATATGGGACCAAAAGCCAAGACAACCCTAAGCAACAAGAACAAAGCTGGAGGGATCATGCTACCTCACTTCAAACTATACTGCAAGGCTACAGTAATGAAAACAGCATGGTACTGGTACCAAAACAGAGATATAGAGCAATGGAACAGAACAGAGGCCACAGAGGCAACACCACACATCTACAACTATCAGATCTTTGACAAACCTGACAAAAACAAGCAACGAGGAAAAGATTCCCTGTTTAATAAATCGTGTTGGGAAAACTGGCTAGCCATATGCAGAAAGCAGAAATTGGACCCCTTCCTGACACCTTACACTAAAATTAATTCCAGGTGGATTGCAGACTTAAACATAAGATCTAATAAAAACCCTAGAAGAAAACCTAGGCAAAACCATTCAGGACACAGGCATAGGCAAGGACTTCATGACTAAAACACCAAAAGCAATGGCAACAAAAGCCAAAATAGACAAATGGAATCTAAGTAAACTTCAGAGCTTCTGCACAGCAAAAGAAACAATCATTAGAGTGAACCAGCAACCAACAGAATGGGAAAAAAATTTTTGCAATCTACCCATCCGACAAAGGACTTATGTCCAAAATCTACAAAGAACTAAAACAGATTTACAAGAAAAAAACAAAGAAACCCATTCAAAAGTGGGCGAAGGATATGAACAGACACTTTTCAAAAGAAGACATATATGAGGCCAACAAACATGAAAAAATGCTCATCATCACTGATCATTAGAGAAATGCAAATCAAAACCACATTGAGATACCATCTCACGCCAGTTAGAATGAAACTCATAGGTGGGTGTTGAACAATGAGAACACATGGACACAGGGAGGGCAGCACTACACACTGGGGTCAGCTGGGGGGAAATAGGGGAGGGATGGTGGGGAGTGGGGAGCTGGGGAGAGATAGCAAGGGGAGAGATGCCAGATGTAGGTGATGGGGAGGAAGGCAGCAAATCACACTGCCACGTGTGTACCTATGCCACAATCTTGCATGTTCTTCACATGTACCCCAAAACCTAAAATGCAATAAAATAAATAAATGGGAAAAAAATGTAGAGACAAGAGATACTGGTGAGGATGTGGAGAAATAGGAACACTTTTACACTCTTGGTGGGAGTGTGAATTAGTTCAACCATTGTGGAAGACAGTGTGGCAATTCCTCAAGGATCTAGAAATAGAAATTCCATTTGACCCAGCAATTCCATTACTGGTATATATCCAAAGGATTATAAATCATTCTATTACAAAGACACAGGCACATGTATGTTCATTGTGGCACTGTTTGCAATAGCAAAGACCTGGAACCAACCCAAATGCCCATCGATGTTAGACTGGACAAGGAAAATGTGGCACAGATTCACCATGGAATACTATGCAGCCATAAAAAAACGATGAGTTCATGTACTTTGTAGGGACATGGATGAATCTGGAAACCATTATTCTCAGCAAACTGACATAAGAACAGAAAATCCAGCATTGCATGTTCTCACTCATAGGCAGGTGTTGAACAATGAGAACATATGGACAAAGGGAGGGGAACATCACACACTGGAGTCTGTTGGGGGATGGTTAGGGGAGGGACAGCGGTGAGTGGGAGGTGGGACAGGAGAACATGGGGAGACATGTCAGATATAGGTGATCGGGGGGATGGAGGCAGCAAACCACATTGCCATGTATGTACCTATATAACAATTCTGCATGATATGCACATGTACCCCAGAACCTAGAGTACAATAACAAAAAAAGAAAAAAAAAGACATGAATAAATAGTATGTTATGCTGAAAAAAAAGTGAATTCCTAATGGCATATGATGTTGAACATCTTTCAATATGTTTATTTTGCTATCTGTATCTCTGCTTTGATGAGGCATCTGTTCAAATCTATGACCCATTTTTAAATTGGTTTGTGTGTTTTCTTATGGTTGAGTTTTGTGTTCTTTGTATATTTTGGATACAGTATTTAATCAGATATATGTTTTACAAATATTTTCTCCTAGTCTGTAGTTTGTCTTTTCGTTCTCTTAACAGAGTAGTTTTGAATTTGATTAATTTTTCATTTTTTTTCTTTTATAGATTGACCTTTTGTTAAAGTCATTACCAAAGTCAAGGTCACCCAGATTTTCTCCTTTGTTATCTTCTAAAATTTTTATAGCCTTGCATTTTACATTTAACACTATAATCTATTTTAATTACATCTTTTTAATCTGGGAAAAAGGTGTCAATTCTGTCTCTAGATTTGTGTGGGGCTTTTTGTTTGTTTTGGGGCTTTAAAAACTTTTTACATGTGGTTGTACAGTTGTTCAAGCACCATTTGTTGAAAAGAATACTTTTTTTTCCATTGAATTGCCTTTGCTCCTTTATTAAAAGTAAGTTGACTATATTTGTGTGGAACTCTTCCTGGGCTCACCATTGTCTTTCATTAATTTATTTGTCTGTTCTTTCATCAACATCACACTATCTTGATCACTGTAGCTTTATAGTACATCTTGAAGTGAAGTAGTGTAAATCTTCAAACTTTGTTCTTCTTCTTGGATCTTTCCTAAGCATGTACACAATCATGGGCATGTGCACAGTCTTATGTGTATGTGAGGTCCTCCAGATTTTCAAGAACATTTTGAAACTTTTTAAAACCCTCTATGGTCATCTCATTCCCCAGTTTTTTCTCTCAAGTTTTTTGGCTAGCTTATTATACATCCCAACTGATAATGTAGCCTCAGGCAGTTCTGGTATTAATTGCCAATGATTGTTTTGGACAAGTGCCCTGAGGATAAGCCTATTAACACAGAGTAAGCTCTGAGTCAGGTCAAATAATGACAACTCCTGAGAATGGAACTTTTCTGCAAGTTATCAATCAGAATAGCTGACTATTAGAATTTCTCTGGGGATGGGGCTTTTGGATACTTCTAAACCTCTATGCCCTTTCTGGTGTCTCCTAGGCTGCTGATTTTCACAACTACTATCATTGGCACACTGTTGGTTTTTAAGGTTTCTATGGGACTGAGAAGCATGGAAGTAGGGCAAGTTAAAGCCCTGTGAAACTCGCTGTTCTTACCAAGATGCAGTGATTTTTCTTGAATAAACACTCTGTGGATTATTGCTAACCTTAGGTTAATTTCTGGAGTTCTAAAAAATTTGATTTTTCAGTTTTTATGATGTTTTCATTGCTTTTATTAAGAAATACATTTTTGGAATTCCTTACTCTGCCATTCTGGAAGTGGCCTCTTGCACTTTGATTTTTTTCATTTGGGTAGTATGTCATGGACCCACTCCACATCAATTCATAGAGATCCTCCTTATTCTTTTTTATAACTGTATAGAACTCCACTGGGCTGATGTTGCATAGTTTATTTAACCAGTATTCTATGTACAGGCATTTAAGTTCTTCCAATATTTTGCAATTACAAACTATGCTGTGATAAATAACTTTATGCATATGTAATTTTGAATTGTAAAAAAAGTTTATTTTCGAGGATAGGCTCTTAGAACTGGGATTTCTGGGTTGAAAGGTTAATGTTAGATATTGCCAAATTCCCTCTCAAAGAGTTGTACTGGTTTGCATTCTCAGTAGCAATGAGAATGCCTATTTCCCTAAGACTCATCAACAGAATTGGCTGTTACACTTTTGGGTATCTGGTCCGTTGACTCTTAGCCTTTTAAAATTTCAAATTACTCTTTATTTTTATACAGTCGTGAATCACAAATTATGCCTGAGAGTTGATATTCTTGTGAAAGTATTTCAGATCAAATTAAATGTCTTTTCAGTGGCTATGATTCACAATGATTAAATCCAATATGTTTGACCAAGTTTTTAATTGACTGTTCTTAATTCTGGCAGAAGTTCTGGAGATCAGCAACAATTTTGGAATAGGTTCAGCAGCCTGGGTAATTCTCATCACAGACAAGCCAGATAGGGACTGAGATTGTATTATTGAATGAAACTCTTGTAAGGTCTTGGAAGTGCAGATAGGCAGAGTCCCCAAGAAGGTTTTATAAGAAAGTGTTACATATTATGAAGCATGGGTTATTGTTTGTAAGTAAAGAGAGATTAAACAAAATAAATATTAAGCAAGGAGAAGGTGCTCTAACCATTTAAATGATACTTTAAAAATGAAGATTAACAGCCTTTGGCAGATTAGAAGAAAAACAATAAAAGAAAAGGTCAAGCAGAAAACAACTGCAGATTTGATAAGTATTTACTGTCTATCAACTGTAAGGCTGTTCTACGCAGGTAGGGTCTATGGGAAATACAAAGATAAATGAGAGCGAATCCCCTAAAGCCAATGATGTTGCTTTTTGTTCAATTTATCATTTATTAAAGATCCTACTATATGACAGACACCACTTTGGGCACTTGCCTTCTCTTATCTCTTATCCAAAACATTACTGGGTTGATATTATTACTCCAATTTACAAGAAGAGGAGATTGAGGCCAAGAAAGGTTAAGAAGCTTGTCTAGAGTCACAAAGCTGGAAAGCTGTGCAACTTGAAACCAGATCTGCTTAGAGAATGTTAAATATCAATCGTGAATAGTATTTCATAGTAAATTATATTAGGATTAATCAAACCAGTTTAGCCTAAAAGAAGAGTAGCAATAGCTAACCTTATTAGATATTTTCTATATGCCTGGAACAGCACTGAACAATTAATATGGATCATTATATTTAGTATACAGATTGAATTTTATTTTATTTATTTATTTTCTTTGAGACAAGATCTTGCTCTGTCACCCAGGCTGGAGTGTAGTGGCACAATTACAGTTCACTGCAACCTCTGCCTCCCGGGTTGAAGCAATTCTCCCACCTCAGCCTCCAGAATAGCTGGGACTACAGGCACTCGCCACCACACTCAGCTAATTTTTTATTTTATTTTGTAGAGACAGGGTCCCGCTATGTTGCCCAAGCTAGTCTTGAATTCCTGGGCTCAAGTGATCTGCCTCTCTTGGCCTCCCAAATTGCTGGGATTACAGGCGTGAGCCATTGCGTCTGGCCCATACTGAATTTAAATGCTTGCATTCTCTACATTCTCTCTAAGACTACCATTTATCTCATTAAACCCTGGGTTTCATCCAAAACTCCTACCTCACCCACATAATTCGGTTTATAAATCCAGTAATTCTACCTCTTCAATAGCTCTTTATCTTTTCTTTCTTAATCCTTATAGTCACTACTTTATTTTGAAGCACCATTATGTCTCAGATGGATTACTTTAAGTTTCTGAAACTCTCTCCCTGCCTTTCTAATTTGCATTCACCAAGCCAACAGAGTGTTCTTTCTAAACTGCAGATATAAACATATCTCTCCTCCTAACCAAGAGAAGCATACTCTAAACCTCTAGCTTGATAGTACACTACCTTGACCCACCCTGTACATTAGGCATATTGAACTGCCTGCTTATCTCTGGTCCTGCCTGTATGTTCCTTAATATTTTTATTTGTACAAATTTAAGGGGTACAAGTGCGATTTTGTTATATGGATAGATTGCATAATGGGAAAGTCTGGGCTTTTGTGTCTCATTTTTTAAGAGTTCTTCATATATTAGATATATGTGTCTTTTCTTTGTGTTGTAAATATTTTCTACCAGTTTGTCAGTCATCGTTTGATTTTGCTATGGTGCATTTGTTATGCAAATTTAAAAAAATGTAATCAAATTTAATAGAGTTTTATTGCCTCTGGACTTTGAGTCATGGTTAGAGATTCTTTCCCTACACCAAGGTTAAAAAGAAATTCATGCATGTTTTCTTCTAGTAATTGGCCTGGTTTTATTTTTTACATTTAGCTCTCTAATCCATTTGGAATTTATCTTTTTGTACATGGTGTGAGATATGAATCTAACTTTGTCATTTTCTTGTGAAGCCATCTGGGCTTGCTGCTTTTTTTGTAAAGAATTCCCTTAATAACTTCCTGTATTACTTCTATAGAAATGGTCTGTTTAAGCTTTCTGACACAAACGGGGCCAATTTTAGTAAGCTGATTTCCCTTATGAAATTATCTATTTCCTCTATGTTTTCAAATTTGTTTGCATAGTCTTGTCTTAGTCTGTTTGGGTTATTATAACAAAATACTATAGATTGGGTGGCTTATAAACAAGAGAAATTTATTTCTTGTAGTTCTGGAGGCTGAGGAGTTCAAAATCAAGGTACTAACAGATCTGATCTTTAGTGAAGTCATGCTTCCTCAAAAACAGTTGTCTTCTCACCGTAACCTCACATGGTGGAAGGGGTGAGGGTTCTCCCTGGAGTCTTAAATAGAGGCACTAATCCCATTTATCAGGGTTCCACCCCCATGACCTAATAATTTCCCAAAAGTCTGACTTGTTAATACCATCATCTTGGGGGTTCAGATTTCAACATATGAATTTTGGGCAGCATAAACCTTCAATCCATTACAATGATCATATGTTTAAAACATTTCTTTTGTTTCAATGGCTATTTCTCCTTTGTCATTTCTTTATATATTTGTGCTTTTTTCTCTATTTCTTTTCTTAACAATGTTATCCAGTAGTTTGTCTATATTGCTAATTTTTCAAAAAATAATTTTACTTTTAGGCCTACTGTTATTTTGTTCTCTTCATTAATTTCTAATTTTATCCATATTATTGCTTTTTTGTGTTTTCATTTGGTCTACTGTTTAATTATTTTTCTAATTTTATGAACTGCGAATTAAATTGAGTTTGCGTTGTTCTAGTTTTTAGAATAAAAGTTTTTAAACCAAAAAATTTTTCTGATCACTGCTTTAAATATATCCCACAGATTCTGATATGCAGTACTTTTATTGCCATCATTTAAAAAAATTCTATGATTTCAGTTTGTAGTTTCCATTGTAGTGTGGAGTTGTTAAATAGATTTCTAAATTTTGAGGTGGAAGGACCTTTATGTTTTTGTATTTGTTAGTAAATTCTAGTTGTGAGTGCACTTTAACCAGAGAGTATTTATTGCAATATTTATATTTTATGGAAATGATTTTTTTTGTGAATAAGTGATTACTTTTATAAATGTGTCAGGGCCACTTGGGAAGAATATATATATTTCCTATTATCATGATGTAGATTTCAATATATATTCAAGATATCTATCCTATTGATTGTTGTTTTCTAATCCAGATGCATGTTTTATTTCTATACATACTTTTGTTCACTTGATTTGTCTGGTAATGAAAATGATATATTATAGTATCCTATTTTTATGAGTGTTCCTCTATGTCTCCTTGCATCTTCCGTAGTGTTTGCTTCAAAAATGTAGTTGTTGTGTTATAATGTGTAACTACTAATAAGTGATATCTGTTCGTTATAGACTGTGACTTTTGTGTTAAAATTGTCCTTCTTTGCCATATATAATGCTTTTGAAGTTGAATTCTACTCTGCATGATATTAAGATCATTACATTTTCTTTCAAAAGGTTTCGATGACCGCAGTAAATTTTTATCTATACTCTTTATTTTCAGTCTTTCTGAATTACTTTGTTGTAGCTCTGTATCTTGCATACAGCATACAGTTGTTTTTAAAGTAGCTCTATTGAGGTACAATTTATCTAACAAAATTCACCCATTTTAAATGTATAAGTCAATGATCTTCAGTAAGTTTATAGAGTTTTGCAAACATCAACCACAATACAATTTTAGAACATTTCCATCACTCCAAAAAGATTCCTCAAAGCAATCTGCAATTACTTCTTATAAACTTTTGGTTATATGTTTTTTTGTGCACATAAATTTTCAATTCTGTTAAGTATGTATCCCTGCATGGAATCACCACGTGATAGGTTAACTCTATGTTTAAAATTCTGATGAACTTTCCATGTTTAATGTTTTAAGAACACACCAAAATCTTTTCTGAACTGTATGCACCATTTTACACCCAGCATGCAATGTATGTAGGTTCCATTTTCTTGGCATTCTTACTAATGCTTGTTATTAACCTTCTTTTTTATTATAGTCGTCCTAAAAGTTATGTAACAGCATCTCATTGTGTTTTTAATTTGCATTTCCTTAAAGACCAATGAGGTTGAACATCTCTTCATGTTCTTATTTGCCGTTGCTGTATTTTTGGTGAAATGTCTATTCAAATCGTTTGTCTAAAATTGGGCTATCATTTTTATTCTTTTTAACTTAGCAAGAGATCTTTAAATATTATAGATACAAATCTCTTATCAAATACGTGATTTGCAATCATGTCTTCAGTTCCATGAGTTGTCTTTTTACTTTCTTGCTGTGTATTAATCATGCTTTTTTATTTTGTGTATTTTTGATGCTTTGGTGTCTTGGGCTCTTGCCGACCTTGGCAGGACTGCTCCTCTCAGGGCTAGCCAGTTCCTGAAGATAGTAAACCTGTGAAGGTGCTTTCCAAATACAAACCAACCACTCCAGAGCTCCTACCTTCAATTTTCTTTATCAGGTTTTTGTGTTTGTTTTTGAGATGGGGTTTCACTCTTGTTGCCCAGGCTGCAGTAGAGTGGTGCAATCTCGGCTCACTGCAACCTCTGCCTTCCGGTTTCAAGTGATTCTCCTGCCTCAGCCTCCCAAGTAGCTGGGATTATAGGCACCAGCCACCATGCCCAGCTAATTTTTTTTCTTCTTTTTTTTTTTTTTTTGTATTTTTAGTAGAGACAGGGTTTCACCATGTTGGCCAGGCTGGTCTCGAAATCCTGACCTCATGATCTGCCTGCCTCGGCCTCCCAAAGGGCTGGGATTGCAGGCGCGCGCCACAGCACCTGGCCTCTTTATCAGGTTTTTCCACTCTAGGCCACTATTCCCCTGCTTGTCAATCCAGAGCCAAGTACCAGAAAACCAGGGGCAGCCCCCATGCCCCAGAGCTTGTTGAAATTATTGAATTATTCAAACCAGTTCTTTCTAAGTGCACGTTTTTCCCTTACTCCCTATGGCTCCTGACAAACTCCGTGCTTCCCTGTGTGAACCCACCATGTGGCATTCTGTGCCTTCTATTTCTAGAGATCTGTGAGTATAAACTTATTCGTTAAAGATTGTCATCTCCATTTTGGTATGTCTTACCATACCAGATTAAAACAGATCCCAGGTACTGTTAAAACATGATGGCGTCTTTAAAGCACAAAAGTTTTAAATTTTGATAAACTAAATTTATCTATTTTTTGTCACTTGTGTGTTTGGTATCATATCTAAGAAGGATTTGGCTTACCCCAAATCATAAATATTTAAACTTATATTTTCTTCCAAGAGTTTTACACTTTTATCTATTACATATAGTTCTATGATCCATTTTGAGTTGATTTTTGTGTATAACGTGAGGTAAGGGTCTGATTTCATCTTTTTGAATGTGGATATCCAATTGTGTCAGCAAAATTTGTTGAAAAGATTTTTGTACTCTACTGAATTTTCTTGATATCTTTGTTAAACATCATTGTGTTTATTTCTGTGCCCTATCTGTTCCTTTCATCTATATTTCAATTATAATATAAATAACACAGTGTCTCAAATACTGAATATTACAGATTTTTCTCCTACTTTGCCAACTGTTTTTAACAGAAATTGATGTTAGATTTTACCAAATGCTTTTTCTATGTTTATAAGATGATCATATGGATTTTGTTTGTTAATATGGTGAAGTGTATTGATGTATTTTTGAATATTAAACTCACTGTGAATTCCTGAGATAAATCCCACTTGGTAATGATTTATTATTCTTATATTGCTGGAGTAGATTTGCTAAAATTTTGTCCAGAGTGTTTGCATCTATAGCTTTACTAAATTTCTGTTTACTTGTTCTATCAATTCTTGAGAGAAGGATATTTAAATTTTTGACTATAGTTGTGGATTATTTTCTTTTGAAATTCTATCTGCTTTGTCTTGTTTCAAAGCTTTGTTATTAGGTGCATACATGTCTAGGATCTTTATGTTCTTTTGATGAATCTACCCTTTATTGCTATGAAATGACTTTCTTTATTCTTGGTAATGTTCTCTGCTCTGCAATCTATTTTGTCTGATATTAATATAGCCACTTTAGCTTTCTTTTTGTTAGTGTTATCATGGTATATTTCTTCTAACCTTTTACTTTAAGTCTATTTGTGTCTTATATTTAAAGTGTGTGTAAGCAGTTAGGTCTGGATTTTTTTAATGCACTTTGGCAATCTCTGCCTTTTAATTGAGGTATGTAGAATATTTACTTTTAACATGATTATTGATATGTTTAGGTTTAAATATGTAATCTTGCCTGTTATTTGTTCAATACTTATCCCATTTGTTCTTTGTTTCCATGTTCCACTTTTTCTATTCTATTTGAATTAATCCAATATATTTTAAAATTTCATTTTATGTTTATTGGTATATTAGCTATAACTGTTGTTTTTCATGGTTTATAGTAGTCATATTTAACTTATCAGATTCTACCTTCAAGTGCCATTATACCTCTTCAAGTATAGTATAAAAAGCTTAAGATAGTACCTTCCATTTCTGCCATGCCCTGTCCTTTGAGCTATCATTGTCATACGTTTTACTTGTTTAGATGTTATAATACTGATATGATTTGACTGTGTCCCCACCCAAATCTCATCTTGAGTTGTAGCTCCTATAACTCCAATGTGTCATGGGAGGGACCCGATGGGAGTTAATTGAATTGTGAGAGTGGGTCTTTCCCATACTGTTCTCATGATAGTGAATAAGTCTCATGAGATTTGATGGTTTTATAAAGGGGAGTTCCCCTGCACATGCTGTCTTGCCTGCGAGCTTGTAAGACGTAACTTTGCCCTTTCTTCACCTTCTGCCATGATTATGAGGCCTCCCCAGCCATGTAGAACTGTGGGCCCATTAAACCTCTTTCTTTTATAAATTACCCAGTCTCAGGTATGTCTTTTTTAGCAGCATGAGAACAGACTAATACAAATACCTTCAATGTATTGCTATTATTTTGTTTTAAAAGTTGATTGAAAACATCTCTTAAAGGTGTTTGCAAGACAAGAAAAGAATCTCATATATGTAACCATGTAGTTACTATTTTTGCTGATCTTCATACTTTTGTGTAAGTCCATATTCCATCTAGCATCATTTTCTTTCTATAAGAAAGAGTTGCATTTGTTGTAGTGTGCATCTGTTAGTGATGAATTCTTTCAATATTTATATGTCTGAAATATTCTTTCTTTTTTCATCATGTTTGCAAAATTTTTCCCTGGGCATACAATTCTAGGTTGACAGTTTTTTCTTTCTGCAATTTAAAGATGTCACTCCACTATCTTCTCACTTGTGTTATACCTTATAAGAAATATTTTACCACCCTTATGTTTGTTCCTCTGAATATGATGTGTCTATTTTTTCAGCTGCTTCTAAAACTTTCTCTATGTCACTGGTCTTGAGCAATTTAATTATGCCGTGTCATAATTAAATGCAGCCATAGTCTTCCTCATGCCTCTTGTGCTTGGATTTCACTGAGCTTCTTGAATCTATATTTATAATTTTCATCAAATTTGGGAAAATTTTGGTCTGTCTTTCTTTCTTTCTTTCTTTCTTTCTTTCTTTCTTTCTTTCTTTCTCTTCCTTCCTTCCTTCCTCCCTTCCTTCCTTTCTTCCTTCCTTCCTTTTCTTCTTTCTTTCTTTCTTTCTTTCTTTCTTCTTTCTTTCTTTCTTTCTCTCTCTCTCTCTCTCTTTCTTTCTTTCTTTCTTTCTTTCTTTCTTTCTTTCTTTCTTTCTTTCTCTTTCTTTTCTTTCTTTCCTTTTGATGGAGTCTCATTCTGTTGCCCAGGCTGGAATGTGGTGGTATGATCTTGGCTCACTGCAACCTCTGCCACCCGGGTTCAAGTGATTCTCCTGCTTCAGCCTCCTGAGTAACTGAGATTACAGGTGCATAGCACCATGTCCAGCTAATTTTTGTATTTTTAGCAGAGACAGGGTTTCACCATGTTGGCCAGGCTGGTCTTGAACTCCTAACCTTAGGTGATCCACCAGTCTTGGCATCCCAAAGTTCTGGGATTACAAACTTGAGCCACTGCACCTGGCCATCATTTCTTTTTTCTTTTTTTTTTTTAATTATTATGTCTGCTTTATTATTTATTATTTATTATTTTTTTTGAGAGAGAGTCTTGCTCTGTCACCTGGGTTGGAGTGCAATGGTGTGATCTTAGCTCACTGCAACCTCCACCTCCTGGGTTCAAGCAATTATCCTGCCTCAGCCTCCCAAATAGCTGGTTTGACAGGCAAGAGCCACCATATCTAGCAAATTTTTTTTTTTTTTTTTTTTTGGTATTTTTAGTAGAGATGGGGTTTCACCATGTTGGCCAGGCTGGTCTCAAACTCCTGACCTTGTGATCCACCCCCTCAGTCTCCCAAAGTGCTTGGATTACAGGCGTGAGCCACCACGCCCGGCTTCATCATTTCTTAAAATACTTTTTCATTACTCCCTTTCCTCTGGGGACTCAAATAAACCTATATTAGTCTACTTGAAGTTGTTCCACAGCTCTTTGTTGCTCTATTTATTATCTCCTAATTATCTTTATTTATCATTGTGGGTAGTTTCTTTGCTACATCTTCAACTTCATTTATCTTTTATTCTGCAATATCAAATCTGCTGTTAATCACATTCAGTTAATCATATTTTACATATTGTAGTTTCCATTATTAGAAGTTTGATTTAGCTCTTTAAAATATATTTTGCATGTATAAATTTAAGGTGTTGAATACATGGAATATAGTCACAATAACTCTTTTATTCCTCTTGTCTGCTAATTTTAACATCTTTGTAAGTTCTGAGTTTATTGATTTAGCATTCATCTTGGCATATATATATATGTAAATATATGTATTTACTTCTCTGCATGCCTTGTAATCTTTGGTTTATGACAAGCATTGCAAATTTAACCTTTTGGATGCTGGATATTTTTGCATTCCTATGAATCTTGAGCTTTGTTCTGGAATGCAGTTGAGTTACTTAGAGACAATTTGCTACTTTTGGGTCTTATTTTGGAATTTGTTCAGTGGGACTTAAACTAGACCTAATTATCAGTCTAGACCTAATTATCTCTACAGAGACAAGACTTTTTTGTTTTCCCTACCCAATACCTCACGAATCTTCAGCATTTACAATAACATTAGTGGTAACCAGTACACTTCCTCATCCTGTTTGAGTGCAAGGGTCTGTTGCTTCTTATCTTTTCTGATGGTCCTTTGATCTTAGATAATTTCCTCATATGCATTTCTGATCAATATCAACTAAAGTATTAAGAAGAATCCTCTGCAGATCTTCCAATTTCTGTCTGTGTGTTGTACTCTCATCTCCAGTTCTCTGTTTCAGGAACTCTAGCTACCTTGGTCTCCTTATAGTGTTAGAGCTGACTTCTGAAATCAGGGAGCTGATCAAGGCTCTGCCCGGGTTCTTCCTTTCTTTCAAGGCAGTAAGCGGGGACAATTGTAAGGCTTACTTTTTTTGTTTCCCATCTCTTAGAGTTCACTGTCCCTTTTACCTGCATGCCTTGCAAACCATTGTTTTATTTTTTTGTTTTTGTTTTTTTTTTTTTTCATGTAGGATAGTAAATGTGTTCCCTGTTTTTCCATCTTAGCTAAAAGTGAAAGTTGAAGGTCTTATATTTATTTTAAAAGTCTTATAGTTTTACTTATCTGTATCTTACAGTTCATAGGTGTAGGCTGTTTTTCTAGGTACCTAGGAAACTTGTTCAATTTGTAGATTCAGGCCTTTTTCTATTTCTGAATTTTTTTCTTGATTTATAATTTTAAATATTAGCTCTATTTCATTGTTTTGTTTTTCTTCTTTACAAATTCTGATAATAATACGAATCTGTTTTTTCTTTTTTTTTATAATTTATTTTATTGCATTTTAGGTTTTGGGGTACATGTGAAGAACATGCAAGATTGTTGCATAGGTACACATGTGGCAGTGTAATTTGCTGCCTTCCTCCCCATCACCTATATCTGGCATTTCTTCCCATGCTATCTCTCCCCACCTCCCCACCCTCCACTGACCCTCCCCTATTTCCCCCCAACAGACCCAAGTGTGTAGTGCTCCCCTCCCTGTGTCCATGCGTTCTCATTGTTCAACACCTGCCTATGAGTGAGAACATGCGGTGTTTGATCTTCTGCTCTTCTGTCAGTTTGCTGAGAATGATGCTTTCCAGGTTCATCCATGTCCCTACAAAGGACACGAACTCATCGTTTCTGATGGCTGCACAATATTCCATGGTGTATATGTGCCACATTTTCCCTGTCCAGTCTATCATCGATGGGCATTTGGGTTGGTTCCAGGTCTTTGCTATTGTAAACAGTGCTGCAATGAACATTCATGTGCACGTGTCCTTATAGTAGAACGATTTGTAATCCTTTGGATATATACCCAGTAATGGGATTGCTGGGTCAAATGGAATTTCTATTTCTAGGTCCTTGAGGAATCGCCACACTGCCTTCCACAATGGTTGAGCTAATTTACACTCCCACCAACACCTTAAGCTTCATATGGAACCAGAAGAGAGCCTGCATAGCCAAGTCAATTCTAAGCAAAAAGAACAAAGCGGGAGGCATCACACTACCGGACTTCAAACTATACTAAAAGTCTACAGTAATCAAAACAGCATGGTACTGGTACCAAAACAGAGATATACACCAATGGAACAGAACAGAGGTCTCGGAGGCAACACAACATATCTACAACCATCTGATCTTTGACAAACCAGACAAAAACAAGCAATGAGGAAAGGATTCCCTCTTTAATAAATGGTATTGGGAAAACTGGCTAGCCATGTGCAGAAAGCAGAAACTGGACCCCTTCCTGACACCTTACACTAAAATTAACTCCAGATGGATTAAAGACTTAAACATAAGACCTAACACCATAAAAACCCTACAAGAAAATCTAGGCAAAACCGTTCAGGACATAGGTGTAGGCAAGGACTTCATGACCAAAATACCAAAAGCATTGACAACAAAAGCCAAAATAGACAAATGGGACCTAATCAAACTCCACAGCTTCTGCACAGCAAAAGAAACAGTCATTATAGGGAATAGGCAACCAACAGAATGGGAAAAAATTTTTGCAGTCTACCCATCTGACAAAGGGCTGATATCCAGAATTTACAAAGAACTAAAACAGATTTACAAGAAAAAAACTAACAGGCCCATTCAAAACTGGGCAAAGAATATGAACAGATACTTTACAAAAGAAGACATACATGAAGCCAACAAACATATGAAAAAATGCTCATCATCACTGGTCATCAGAGAAATGCAAATCAAAACAACATTGAGATACCGTCTCACACCAGTTAGAATGACTATCATTAAAAAATCTGGAGACAACAGATGCTGGAGGGGATGTGGAGAAATAGGAACACTCCTACGCTTTTAACTGAGAACCGCGTAGGTCTCTGTTTTCTTGGCCCTAAATGACTTAGGGATGGTAATGTCAAAGGAGTGAAGTAGTCATGTAAACCCTCCCACAGATAACAATAATATAAACTGGATAATATACCCAAAGACAATTATTTAAACACACTGAAAAGTCTCTAAGAGCATCCGGAATGCATATTTTACTCTAAAACTTCCAGCTGTAAGATTGTGATTTTGTTGCTTTATCGTATGAGGATGACCCGCAAGCCCCACAGCTATGACTATGGAAAATAATGTTAGAAAATGATAGCCTTACCAGCTTAACGTGCCAGAGTTCAGAATTCAGGGACATAAAGTCAACTTATAATTTCAATTCTAGAAATATGATTAAAATTTTAAATGGCAATTCTATTATTAAGGTAATTGCAGCAGGAATATAATCCAAAATCTGAATAAAAATTCTATTCAAATCTTTGAATAACATCAGAAAAGCAGCCTGAAACCAAAGGGAAATCTATTCTTGAAAGATAAAAGTAAGAACTTAAGTTAACAGCAGTTTTCCAGAGATGGGCACCAAAGCTCTAGAGGGCATTTGTAGTTCATGGATCTCCAGAGACAAAAGATTTTGTGTGGTAGTGGAGATGATTAGAAAGACCTGAGTGTCAGAAAGAGTTGAGAATGAAGATACAGGTTAAAGAGTGGATGATTCTCTCCATTTCTGCCCTCTTACCCTTCAGGTAGGGCCCAGATCAGAGCAGTGATATCTGAATATCAAAGACAAATAAGTTTTTGGATTAGAAAAATGAATAGCAGTTATTGGCCTATCACAGGGTGGTCTTTTATGTCCATAGTGTTGTTTAAACAAATTTAAATGGGCTAACTCATTTTTTTTTATGAATAGGTATTTTTATGAATAGGTAAGGTTTTATTAACCTGAGGAGGAAAAGGACATTCCAGGGCAAAGGCACAGCATGGACAAAGGCTCTTAGAGGTGGGAAGATGCATGGAAAGTCATAGAATCTCTAGTTGTGCAGTTTGCATGAGGCATAAATACAGCAGAAGAGTGAAAAAGCCCTGAGTTCTGGAGCTCATTCAGTCCACCCCTCCCAACCTGCAATTTATCCAGAGCTACTGACAAAGGGGCAGACTACAGAGGCATTTTGTCACTTACATAAATTCAGTTGTAAAATCCAATTCATTCTTTGGCTTATTATATAAAACAATTGCAAAAGCCGTAGCTAGTGATTTTGAAAAGCTTTTATTTTGGGATAGACTAAAATTGATCTACCTCATTTAATTATTGTATCTTTCAGGATTTGCCAACCTAATTCGGGAGGCTTTCCCTCAGCTTTGACTTCTGATAGCATTTCTTTGACCAGACCTCTTAATTGGCACTCAGCATTGTAGACTTACACAATTTTAGCATTGGAAAGAACTTTAAAGTTCATCTAATTGAAGTTAATACATGGTGTCAGAATTTCTTCTATGATGTCTTTATATAGATACTTATGTAGCCTCTGACTGACCTCTCCTAGTGCCAGTGAATGCTCTACTGCTCAAGGATGCTTCACAGCTAGATAGCTACATACTTCTTGGAATAGACAGAGGACAAGTTTGAGCGAGAGATTAAAAAGAAACCACAAGGGAACCAGAAGGAAAATTAGGCAAGAGTTGTGTCCTGGAAGAAAAGGCCAAGCAGAGACTTTGAAGATTGAATGTTAACCTGACTAAACATTGCTGTCAGGGCCAATAAGATGATAATTGACATGTGCCCATTGAATTTGGCCTTAAGAACAGTTTCAGGGATAAGTGTGGAGATTGTACCCAGAATTGCAATGGATTAAACCATGAATGGGAAGTGAGGGAAAGGAGGCAATGATCAGTAACGATTTTTCTAAAGAAACATTGTTGAGAAAGGAAGGAGATAAGACAGTACCTAGAATGAGATACAGTATTCAGAAAAGGTTTTTTTTTTTTTTGAAGTGGAGTGTGCGGGTTGGTTAATATGTTTGCGTGCTAAGGAGACAGAGCCAGACAAGAGAATGAGACCATAATTGATAGATGGAGGTCTTGAGAAGGTGCCTGGGAAGAAATGGGTCAAATGTTTAGTGGGGGACCTGCAAGTCCAGGTGAATTTTTCAAGGAGCACTCCATGATGCTGCTGTAGGAGTGAGAAAGGCAAAAGTGAAGTCAGTCTAGGTGTGGTCATTCTGGTGATGAGATGAAGTATAGTCTGGACAGGGAAGCAAGGGAATAAAGAATATTGGCCAGAAATCATTGAAAAGAGGGACCTGGCTCCATCGTTTCTTAGTTGTGTGACTTTGAGCAAGTCACTCTCTCTTACTGGGCCTCAGGCTGCTCATCTCTGAAATAAGAATAATGATGCCTACTGACTGTTGCAACTCACAATGTGATGGCATATGCAAATGACATCATTATTTGTAGAGCCCAGCACTACTGCAGGGTGTTATCTGGATTTCTTTCTATCTTCTGGAAGCAAGTGGGACAACGCCATAAGAACACTAGAGACTTCAGCTGATAATGGTTCAAACCAGACACCATCTCTAGTCAGGGACTCCCTTCTTGTAAGTTGTGCTTCCTCTCTTTTCAAAACAAGATATGCATTGAGGGCTGAGGTTAGACAAAGAAAGATCAGCTCATGGAAGGTCCTGAAATACAGGCTAAGGGATCAGGAATTCATCCAGAAGACAAAGGCAAACACTGGGCAGTTTTGAGCAGAAAAGTGATTTGGGGAATGTAATATTTTAAGAAGGTTCATTTAAAACGTGTATACAGGCTAAATTGAAAAGAAAGGAAAACTGAAGGCAGGATGAGTAGTTGGGAGGTGATTGCAATGATCAGTTTAAATGATAAAGAGCTATCAAACAGAAATGAAGAAACAAATTCAAAAGAGATTTTAAAGGAAGCAACTGACAAATGACTGGGCATGGAGAGCGAGAGGCAGAGAAAGGAGACATGATGACTAATTTCCTAACTTAGGAGTTTTGGGGAATTGGATCAATTAGGATATCACTAAAAGAAACAGAGAAAACAGGGCAGGACTTAGCTGTGGGCATGTATATGGGTAGGGTAGAGGATGGATAGATATGGGGTAATTAATGACAAGTCATGTTGGGCTATACCCCATCCCACAAACCACACTGGTGCTCACCTACCATTTTGTAATTTGTAGTGACATGGCAAATGTAACCAGAAGAGGCTCAGGAAGAAACAAAGTTCATTGTCTTCCCAGGTCCTAGAAGCAAGAGGCACAGCACACCACACAGAGCATGTGGGAAGGCACCAGGTTCATCCGGAGGCAAACACAGGAATGAAGTGAGTGTTTAGGCCATGGCTGTCATTGGGGTTTCCTTGGGAAAGGGAAGGCAGAACAGGTGTTTGGTTTAGGATTTTCTAATTTGTATAATTCTAGAAGGCTCTACGCTGTAGGGGTGGTTCCTAGTTGCCTGGTACCTGGCCCTGAGATGATTAAGGCAGAGCAATATTGCCTCTTGCGATGTATGGGCCAGATAGAAGGGGTAGGGCTCCTGATTCTGGTTTGGTTAGCCTGCATATCAAAGGCATGTTCTTGGTTGAGCCATTTGTTATCTCTAAGAATTGGCTAGCCTCAAGAGGGGCTGTCTTTCCACAGCCAGAAATGTTTTCTAAAATGTTAAAACATAATATACAGAAAATGAAAAAAGTACCTAACTGGAGCTCTATACTTCAGGCAGGTCAGTCTGTCTCATCCACTTCACTCCACCATCCCAGTGGCATGCTAATATGTGCCGTAAGCTATATAGTCATCTCCCTACTAATAGACCTCTGGATGGATTTCAATTTTCCCTACTTTAAATGATGTAAACAAGCTTTAAAAAATCTGATATAAATCAACTCATATAATCTCCTTGGGGCCATGACTAGTCCAAGCTCTGTCTTCCACAACCTATTTTATTGCATGGATACTAGTCAAGTTTATCTGATTTTGCTGTCTGGAGTCTCCAAGGAGCAGAAATGACTTGCTTGTTTAGATGGACATGATGGTGTAAGCATCTTTGAACCCAGTCCTATAATAGCAACTTGGCTATTGTGGTTTCACTCAATGCCCCCCTAATTCTCTATCCAGGAATCCTGGAGCTTAGCTGATGTTCCCTGACAGTTGCATTGCTAACACACCTTATCTTTTGATTGAACTACATTTGATATTTTTCTTTTTGAGAATACATTATTTTCATTTAATTAATTTGACTTCTGTGTTTTCAGTCCATTCTTTTCCCCAAGAAAGAAAACATAATTAAAACATGCTCTTCCTGTGCTTTCCTTCCCCCTATTTTTTACTCTCTTCTTCTACTCCTCTGTTTTCAGTGCCTTCTACTCTAGGAGTGGACAGTCAGAAGTTATGTGTTCATTTCCACTTGCTGAGTCATGGAATCCCAGTGTTGAGTGGGTCTTAGAGAGACTTTAGTTCCATGATACCATTTTACAAATGAGGAAACTGAGGTCGAGAGAGGTGAAGTCACTTGCCTAGACAAAACAGCTGATACCTTATTTGAGGAACCAAGAATAAATTTTTTAGGCCCTTTCCTCATTCCTAAATGTGTTAGTGTTTCCTAATCCCATGCTCATTTACACTGATAGATTATACTTCCTATATTCTAATACTATTCTCCCATTTTACAGATGAAGAAACTGTATTCCAGTGAGTGAAACAACATGGCTACCCAGCTAGAAGGAGGCAGTAAGAAGACATGGATGCCCAGGTCACCAGGGACATAGGTAGAACTCACAAGGAGAGAAGAGATTAGGGGAATGCAATAGAGTAGAATACAATGTCAAGCATCCAGGATGCATTGAAAAAGTACTACCTCTGGAACAGGAAATAGCACTGCCATACATTTGTGGTCCAGTCTTGCCAGTATTTTGACATTGACCTGTGTGTTGGCAAAAACCCAAAACAGCATGCAAGTTTAAAGAACACAAAGTCAATGTGAGAACTTCTCCCAACATAGTCCTCTGTGCTGACATCTTAATTAGGTTTTCTTTGAGATTTTACCAAAGTCAAAGGAACTTCTTCCTTTGTAAAAATTAGAGATTGAATTATCCACCTGAATTGTCCTTCTAAATGGAATGTTTTCCAGGAGATATATTTCCAGAAAACACCTTTACCTGGCCACCAAAAATTTCATGGCAGCCATGGCCTAGAGATATAAAGACAACTGGGGAAAAGAGCACTTGACTCTTGAGTCAACATAACCCAATAATGTAGGTCCTGGTTTTGCCACTCAGTAATCAGCATCTGAGCCACTTAATTTCTAATAAGGCTTCAGTTTCCTCATCTATAAAATGAAGTTTGTGAAATCTTCCCCACCTACCTCACAGGGTTTCTGGGAACATGAAAGTGAGATGGTGGATGTGAAAGTGCTTTGAAAGCTCTAAAGTACTGGATGCCAGGATGTTTTAGCTGGGATCCTGCACAAGAGAATACTTGATTCACTTTCAGTTCCCATCCCCAAGTATGTTAGTACACCACAAGCTCCTTGAGAACAGAAGAGTATCTCATATTGATCTTTTATTCCCCGAGTACCTAGAGACATACCTGGTGTACAGTATGTGCTTACTAGTTCTCTGTTGAGTAAGTTAAATGGCCAGATATTGACAGTCATTTATCTGGTTTGCCTACATAATGGTACAATCAGATGTAGGAGAGAATATTCATTTCTCTTGACTTAAAAAGCTGTAGGCAAAACAGCGTAAGCTAATAGATTGGTGGTAAAGGGTTAGAAGAAATAATTTTTCTAGTTTTACCATTAAGATTTATCTTCACCCACCACACATGCACTCATGCATGCACGCTTACAGGCTCACATGCTTATCTCCATTGCTATTACCTAATTGACAACTTTCTCAGTTTTCTATTTCACTCTGTAGAAAGCACTTTTCACTTGCAAATTAACCACACTGTCAACTCAGAAAGAGGGCTTCTGTCAAAATGACTACTGGACAATGTGTTGAAAGAATACCAATGCCAAAGATCTTTTAAAAGCTCAATTTAAGTAAAGTCAGAGAAGGTGAGAGCTGCAAGGAACCTCTGAGATAATCTAGTTCAAAACCCTTATTTTCCACATGTGGAAACTGAAGCCTAGAAAGGAAAAGAACTTGCTCAGGGTCACATTTGTAGATCATAATGGTTTGAGAGTGGAGAGAATGACTGGGAAGGGCATGTTTTATTTCAGAGTGACTTTGGAGTGAGACAGAATTAGTTTTATGTTTTGATTTTGCAACTGTGTGAATTTGGCAAGGGACTTATTTCACTAAGCTTTTTTTTTTTTTTTTGAGATGGAGTCTTCTCTGCCGCCAGGCTGGAGTGCAGTGGCGAAATCTCTGCTCACTGAAACCTCCACCTCCTGTGTTCAAGCGATTCTTCTGCCTCAGCCTCCCGAGTAGATGGGACCACAGGCGCATGCCACCAAGCCCGACTAATTTTTGTATTTTTAATAGAGACAGGGCTTCACCATGTTAGCCAGGATGGTCTCAATCTCTTGACCTCGTGTTCTGCCCCCCTCGACGTCCTGAAGTGCTGGGATTACAGGCGTGAGCCACTGCGTCTGGCCTTTACCTGTAAATTGCATCTAGTGATACACACAATAATTTCTACTTCATAGGTGTGCTGGTTAATATATGTTAACTTGACTTGGCCATGGAGTAGGGTGGGGGTGCCCAGACATTTGGTCTGGGCAAATATTATTTTTGGGTATATCTATAAGAGTGTTTTAAATCTGTATATATATTTTTTTAAACAGGCGAAAGTCTGGCTCTGTTGCCCAGACTGGACTGGAACTCCTGACTCAAGCAATCCTCCTGCCTTAGCCTCCTGAGTAGCTGGAACTACAGATGCATGCCACTACATCCAACAAATGCAGGCTGGGAAGGGTAGGGGGAAGGGAGAGATATAGAGAGATTTGTTGAAGGATACAAAATTACCCTTATCTGATCACTATACATTATATGTATTGAAACACCACCGTACCCCATGAATATGTACAAATATTATTTGTCAGTTTTTAAAAACCATATGACTTTATAGACTGAGTAAAGCAAATTATCTTCCCTAACATGGGTAGACCTCATCCAATCAGTTGGAGGCCTGAATGGAACAAAAAGGCTAAGTGAGAGGGAGCTCTTTCTGCCTGACTACCGAGTTGGGACATTGATTTTTTCTGGCCTTCAGACTTGGACTGAAATATTGGCTCTTCTTGGGTGTCAAGTTTGTTGGCTTTTGAAGTGATACTACACAATAGCTCTCCTGGGTCTCCAGCTTGCTGACTGCAGATTTTGGGACTTCTCAGATATGAATCATGTGAACCAATTCCTTATAATCTCTCTTTCTCTTCATGCGCGTGTATGTGCTCGTGCACGCGCGCGCACACACACACACACACACATACACCCTCTTTCCCTCTCTCTTTCTTTCTCTCTCTCTCTCTCTTCTATTGGTTCTATTTCTCTAGAGAAGTCTGACAAATATAATAGAGTATTGTGTAGCCTCTATCCTGGCATCTAGGGCAGACTAGGGGCTCAATGTGAATTCCTTCTTATTCTCTTTCCTTCTATGTCCCTTTACATCTTTACTGATTAGTCTGGGGGGTAGTACATAATAGATATATCATAATATTTGTTGATTGGAATTGGCTGTCACCTTCATCCCATGCTGTGCTTTAGGATCCTTTCAGGAAGCAGTCTCCTCTTTTAGACAGAAATTTTTAGGTACAAGTGACTTTTTATGGCTTTCTCTTAAGTTCCTGTTTCATGTGACATCTCAACTGCAAGAGCACTGGCATATCTGCTCCTTGGGACACTCATCTTTTACCAGACCACTGCAGAATGGAGAAAGCCAGAAGCAGGTGGGAGTGAAATCAAAGCTGAAGAAGAACAATTTTACCTTCTGCCAAACCTGCAGTCCCCACAAGGGTAATTTCTCTCATCTTGGCACTTTCTCACTTCATCTCATAATGGCAGAAACCTGCCTATTTTCAAGTCTCTTATGAGCCCCCACAGTACTTTATGCAGCTCGGTTTTACAAATAAAGAAATGGAGTCTCAGAAAGTTTAAATAATTTTCCCAACATAATATACCTAGTAAGCAGCATAGCTCAGAGGCAAGAGAGCAGCCACCACTTCCTGAGCACTCGCCCTGTAACATAGCTGTGATTATTGTCTCCCTCACCTCTCAGATGTGAAAAATTGGGCTTAGAGACTTACCCAGTATACCCTGTTAGTTAGTAACAAACTGGGGTTCACAGTAAGTTGCTTACTAAATACTTGCTGAATAAACGATTGTCTCTCTGGGATAGGGTTTCTTGACCTTGGCACTACTGATGTTTTGGGCCAGGTACATTTTTTGTGTGGTGGCAGCTGACCCATTAATTGAAGGATGTTTAATAGTGTGTTTGGCCTCTACCTATTTTGATGCCAGTAGCACATCTCCCAACTTGTAACAACCAAGTATGTCTCCAAACATTGCCAGATGTCCCATTGGGGACAAAATCATCCCACACCTCCATTTGAGGAATCTTGCTCTGGACCTATGGTCATCTGACTTTATAAGGAACTTTTTCTGGCTTCCAAACTTTGATGTCCTTGGAATAAAAGAGATAATATTTCCTTTCTGGAAGTTCTCTGAAGGATATTCTCCAACTTATGTGTGACTGAGTTTCCTAACTTGTGATTGATTTTTCCAGCATTGTTTTATGAAGCTTGTAACCCTTTCAGTAGTCATAGAATTACAAAGGATGTAAAAAAAATTTTACATTTACCTAAATTTTCTATGAGCATGGATTGAGCATCTGTTAAGATGAACTAGCAAAAGTCTAATTACTTATCAACAAAACAGAACACATAATTAAGGAAAAAAGTAAAATTTTAAATAAATTAAAGATAGAATTACAGATATTTTCATCTTGACTTTCATTTCTCTTTGTTCTTAATTCAAACCCAAGATAAGCAGTATTCTTCAGACTTGTTCTTCAAATTCCATTTGTCATGGGCTTCTGAGCCTGTCATGGTTCTCATCTGACTATTGTGTTCATGTAATCATGAATCTGAGATAATGAATGTAGCTATTACAATGGCTGAAAATATCTTGGGATGGGATTGGTGGGATGAAACATTAATTATCTTGAAATTTGAAAACTTTAGTCTTCTACCATCCAGACTGTATAGTAAGCCCTCACTAGCCTAAGTCCTCTCTTAACCCATTTTACCTGATAGTAATATCATCTGTCCAACTTTATTATGATTAATATTTGCATAGTATAGCTTTTTCCATCTGATTACTTTTGCTTGTGTCATTGAATTTAAAATTCATTTATTGAAGGCAACATATTGAGTGATCTTGCATTTTTAACTAGCCTTATTGTCTCTGAATTTTGATTTCAGTGTTTAGAGGATTATATTTAATATAATTTTTGACATGGTTACATTGAAGTCTACTCTCTTGGTATCCATTGTTTTTTCACTTTGTCCCATCTGCTCTTTGTTCCCTTTTCCCTCTTGTCCTGACTTATTTTGTATTCAGTTGTACTAATTTTATTGTTTCATTTTACTTTCCCTTTTGGTTTATTTGGCACACTTTTTTCATGTTTGCAATAAGGTTTAACTTATGAGTCTCTAGCTTCACAACATGCAATTGATCATTTTCTTACAACTCACATTAGTGGTTAAAATCTTACAACATTGTACTTCCACACTCTCGTTCTTCATACTATCATTATATGTTTTAGTTCTTTACGTCTTACAAACTCCACAATACATCACTTCTATTTTGCTTTACACAGCCAGTCATCTTTTTATAATACTTTTAAAAGGTATAACTTACGCATAATAAACTGTACATATTCAAAGTGTGCTACTCCAGTGAGTCTGATATATATATATATCGTATATAATCTATCTATATCATATATCATATGTCTGATATATATACATCATATATATACATGGATAAACATGTATATCCATTCGTGAAACCACTGCCACAATCAAGATACTGAACGTGTCTGTCACTCCCCAGAGTTTTATCTTGCCCATATGCAGGTGTCCTGATGACAAATTCTTTTAGTTCTTTTTTATTCAGTCAGAAAATACATTTATTTCACTTTAATTTATTAAAATACTTTCGTTGGCTATATAGGCTTCTAAATAGATATTTTTATTTCAACACATTAAGGATGTGGTTCCAATTTCTTCTAATTTGCAATATTTCCGAGAAGAAACCAGTAGTAATTCTCATCTTAGTTTGCTGACATTTGTATACCTTTTTTTTTCTCCTGCAGTTTCAGTTTTTTAAAATTTACTTGTTATCACTGCTTTTTGGCAATTTGATTATGATGTGTCCTTGTGTTTGTGTGTGTGTGTGTGTCTGCGTGTGTGTGTGCACGTATATGTGTGTCTGTCTGGCTTAAGTTTCTTGGGCTTTTAGGATCTGCAGATTTATTGATTTTAACAAATTTGTAAACTTTTGGTCACTATTATTTCAAATACATTTTTGGTGTTCTCCTCCATTTTTGAAAATTCTATGATGCCAATGTTAGGCCACTTCATTCCATAGATCATGGATGCCCTGTTTATCCTTCCTCCTGTGTTTTTACTCTCTGTGCCTCAGTTTGTGTGGTTTCTATTACTACATTTTCTAGTTCACTTATATCTTCTTTCACAATTCCTAATTTGCTCTTTAGCTCATATAGTTAACTTTCATTTATATATTGCATAATTTAGCCATAAAGTTTTACATGATTCCTTTTATATCTTGCATTTCTCTCCTCATTGTGTTCATGTTTAATTCTTGCAAGTATTTCTTTCTTTATTTTTGAGATGGAGTCTTGCTCTGTTGCCCAGGCTGGAGTGCAGTGGTGCGATCTCGGCTCACTGCAACCTACTCCTCCCGGGTTCAAATAATTCTCCTGCTTCAGCCTCCTGAGTAGCCGGGATTACAGGTGTGCCCCACCATACCTGGCTAATATTTTTTGTATTTTTAGTATAGACGGGGTTTCACCATGTTGGCCAGGCTGGTGTCGAACTCCTGATCTCATGATTCACCTGCATTGGCCTCCTAAAGTGCTGGGATTACAGGCGTGAGCCACCGTGCCCAGCAAGAGTATTTTAAATAGCTATTTAAAGTCCTTGTCTGCTGATTTTATCATCTCTGTCATATCAAGGTATGCTTCTGTTGGTTGATTTTCCTTCTGGTTATTCATCACATTCCAGGCTTTTTTGCATGTCTAGTAAATTTGGGTGTTCGATCAGATCTTTCCATGTGGCTGGTCAGAATTCAATCTCTCCCAGACATGTATAAACTCTAAATTCTTCAGCTTATTCTTACCTGGTAGTCACTGGCCAGGCTTGTGTATTTTCCCTCACATGTGCAGCTTAGTATGGAGCCAGAAGCTTAAAGGGACCTCTCAGCAGATTTTCAGAGCTGTTTCTGTTACTAAGTTCTGTATCCTCAGCCTCTATGAACTCCTTTTTTTCTTCAACCCAGTGACACTTCTATGCTCTGTTTGGGTTTCCTCTCATTGAAATGCCTTCTGGAAAGTGTTGCCAGACAGAAAGGCTCAGAATTTGTTCATCTAATCTCATTCGTTTTTTTTCGCTCAGGGATTACATTCCTGTGCTGCCTATTGCTCTATAGACAAAAAGAGCCAAACTATGTAAAATATTTGAAAATATTTATTCTGAGCCAAATGCGAGAGACCGTGGCCTATGACACAGCCTCAGGAGATCCTGAGAACATGTACCCAAGGTAGGCAGGCTACAGCTTGGCTTTATACACTTTAGAGAGATATAAGATATCAATCAATACATGTGAGGTATACATTGGTTTGGTCCAGAAAGGTGGGACAACTTGAAGTGGGGAGGGGGTAGCCTTCCAGTTTATAGGTGGATTCAATATTTTCTGATTGGCAGTTGGTTGAAAGAGTTTATCTAAAGACCTAGAATCAGTAGAAGAAAGTGTCTGGGTTAAGATAAGGGGTTGTAGAGACCATGGTTCTTATTATGTAGATAAAGCCTCCAGGTAGCAGGCTTCAGAGAAAATAGATTGTAAATGCTTTTTATCAAACTTAAGAAGGCACCAGACTCTTAGTTAATTCTCTCCCTGGTCAGGAAGAAGACCTGGAAACGGAAGGGGATTCTCCACAGAATATACATTTTCCTCACAAGAGACAGCTTTGCAGAGACATTTCAAAATATATCAAATAAATATATTTTGCGGTAAAATACATTAATTTCTTTCATGGTTGTCTATCTGTTTGTCATGTTGATATCTTATTGCTACAAAAAGTCTGTTTTGTCAGTCTTAAGGTCTCTTTTAGTGTTAATGCTGGCTACCCGTGCCTGAATTCCGAAGGTATAATGAGATGTATCTTACCACCCATGCCCATCATGGCCTGAACTAGTGTTTCAGGTTTACTTTAGAAGGCCCGTGGCCAGAAGCAGGTGTCCATTCAGTTAGCTGGGGGCTTTAGAATTTTATTTTTGTTTTACAGCTCAATATCTAAAAAGATTTCTTTCATATTTTTTTCAAGTTTTCTACCTATCAATCTTTTCCTTTGTAAGTAATATTTACCATTTATTGAGCAGTTTCTGTTTGCTAGGCACTATTCTGATGATTTTACACACATTATCTCATTTAAATCTTCTAGCAACCCTTGAAGCAGGTGATATTCCTCTTCTCATTTTACAGATTAGAAAATTAAGTTTAGGTAGTGCGTTCAAGATTGTATAGGCAGTAAACAATGTGTATTTTAATGAGTTTAAAATCTAGTGAGGAAAATAGACATGTATATGATTTCTAGTGCCCTGCAGAAACAACATGATCTGAGAGGACCACTGAGGGAGTGATTAGGGTTGGAGAGTATTGGAGGTTGCATGAAGGTGATGTTTTTTAGTGGGACAGTGAAGAATGGGTAAGGGAAATTTACTTTACCTCGAGAAACACTTACTATTGGTAGAATGATTCTTCCTAAAGGGTGCTAAATAAAAGTTAATATAGACAGATCAGGAAACTGAGATTGAGGTTTAGAGAGGTTTAATTAACTTGCACAAGATTATAGTTAATATTGTAAATGTGACTCAATTCTGAGTCTAACATAGCAGTGTGCCATGTCTGCTAAAAGGTGATCTTGATCATAAGCTGCATTAGTAGGTGTGTTGTATAGGAAGAGAGAGGTGAAAGTCTTGTCCTGCCCCGCCCTGTCAGAGAAGTTCTCAGGTGTTGTGTCCAGTTCTGGAACCCACACCGTTAGAAGGATTGAGGACAAACTTCAACATGTTCAGCAGAGAGCTGATGCTAGTACAGAGGGCTAGCAGAGCTCTGTCAAATGTGGAAGAGCTTCAATTTAGCTTGGGAATGGAGCCATCAGGGCAGACATAATAAATTGACGTGGCAATCACTAAGGCTGCCTTGGGAGGATTCTATTGGCAGAACTTATGAAAGTATCTAGGGTTTGGCTCAGTGGCTTAAGGACTCTGATAACTGTGTAGTCTATCAATTTGCCATTGTTAAAAATTACTCTTTGTGCCTTGTCAAAGTCTTCCTCACATTCTTTGCACAGGACCTTAGCATGGTAGTGACTCATTAAATGTTTTTTGAATTGAGTTGAATTCTTGCTATATAATGAAATCATTAGAAAAATGGAACCTCACTATATTGAAGTTTAACTTGACAATAGAATTACTTCCCAATTTTTCAACCCCTTGAACAAAAATCTTTTCTTAAGTGATACAATATTTATATGAATTAGTGCTAACTTTTGGGAGAGCATTAAATGTTCCCCATTAATAATTGCTTCTAAGTGATAGTGCATACTTGGCAGGGAATGGGAGCATTTATGGGTTTTCACTCCCAGTATTCACAGTCTTTTGATGAGAGCTGTGGCTCACTTGAAATGAGGGAATAAAGGACTAGGGAGTGCTAGGATTCCTCCCTTTGCTCTTCACATTGTGACTGATGAACAAGGCTGACTTCATTCCACAGCTGGATTGATATGTAAATTTACCCCGACTAATTGGCTTCACCAGCTGTCTCCACAGGGCGGATGTATTCTTTATAAAGTGCAGTCTAGGACTGCATTGAGAACATTAGAACTACTTAATTGAATAGCAATGAATCTTTATAAACTAATAATGATGGGGAGCCTGGGAAGCCTGAGGTAGATTTGACGTATTGAGGAGTGCCCTGATTTGAATTTGTGGGAAGTGAAATTTTCTCTGAGTTTTACAAAACCCAGTTTAGGCTTCTTTAATCTGAAATCCTTGAAAGCCCCACTGGTGCCTTCTTGAACATGTCATTTGGTGAATGTTGGACATGGGCAAGTGTGTGAGGCTGTGTCAAGAGATTACCTCCCTCCTTTTCCTAATACAGTAAAACTCAATGATTGTTGTGGTTAATTCTCACTCATGCAGGAAGAGTCACTACTCCTTTCCACAAGTCACTACTCCTTTCCCTTAGGGCCTGGGGCAGTGCATCCAAACTGAGTATACCTTGCCTCTGCTTGCACAGGAAACTGGGAGCCAGCAAACAGCTCTTCTTGGTTCTGGCAGAGGTGACATTCAGAAACTGAGTGAGCATAGATCTTTGCCTTTAAGTCCTACAAGGAAGTTCACTGAATCAAACCAAACCAAACCAAACCATCAAACCAAACAAGAATAATAAAACAACAAACACAACCCTGCGTAGTTCAAAGTAGCGGGTTTGATATTGCTGGATCACTGGGCCATTCTGAGATCCACTAACATGTGCCCAGGATGAGGATTTCCTTTTTCTTCTCTTCTCTCCCTCCCTCTATTACCTTGTGCTATCAGACATTCAAAAGCATTATAAAGATAATAAAACAGTGCAGTATCACTGTCAGAAATAGATGTAGATTAATGTATCAAAATAAAAAGTCTAGAAACAGGCCCCAGTATATAAGCATTTATCATGCATTAAAGGTGTTGTTTCTAATTTGGAAAAAGAATTATTTATCTCATAAAATATGCTGAGGTAATTGGACAGCTATTTGTTGTAAAAAGTTACTCATAAAAGTAGACCTCACAGGATGCCCCTAAACAAATTCTGATTGCTTAGAATTTGATTACAAAAAGAACTGCAAGTCAAGAAAATCATCATAACTAAAATTAAAAGGCAAATGACAGACTCTAAACAATATTTACAATACATATATAGTAAGGATTCTGACAAGTCAATAAGAAAAAGATGAAATCACTCAATAGAAATGCGGACAAAGGACATGAGCAGGTGATTTGTAATGAAGAAATACAAATGGCCCATGAGCATGGAATACTTATTAATGATAAAAACCCCAAATTTAACAGTACCCTAATTACTGCCTATTAAATGGACAGTTTTTCCTTAAGCACTAATGCCCAGTTGTGCCAGAGGTGTGCAGAGAAGGACATTCACCTACCCTCCTAGAAGACAATTGGTGATTTGCATCCAGAGCCTTAAAGTGGTTCGCAGACTTTGGCCCAGAAATACACATACACACACACACACACACATGCACGCACACACACACACACACACATTTAATAGACACTACCTAGCTTCATATATATATATATATATATATATGTATATGTGTGTGTGTGTGTGTGTGTCTGTGTGTGTCTGTGTGTGTCTGTGTGTGGACATATGTATATGTTCTGTTTAACAGTCCATTCCCTTTCACACTTACCAATACTTGATATCATCCATATTTTAAATTTGTCTTAATTTGGGAAAGTGGTGCATCATTTTAATTTTTATGTTACTTTCTAGTGGAAATGAACATATTTTCATATATTTTTGGCTACATTTATTATTTTTTAAAGAATAAGAATGATATAGCATTCTTCATACATTTTTTGATTGGGCTATTTGTAGAAATTTTGGTATAGAAAAATTATTAACCCTTTGTTAGACATATTGCAGACATTTTTCCCAGTCCTTTGCTTGTCCTTTAACCTTGTTTATGTGTAGCTTACCATATAGTTTCATTTTTAAAAAATGTAATATTTAAAACAATTCTAATTATTATCGATATGTACTTGTACATATTTATGCAGTACATGTGATGTTTTAACACAAGCTTACAATGTATAATCAGGGTAATTGGGGTATCTATCACCTCAAGCATTTATCTTTCTTTGTTTTAGGAGCATTCCAATTCCACTCTTTTAGTTACTTAAATATACAATATATTATGACTAACCATAATCATCCTATTGTACTCCCAAATACTGGATGTTATTCCTTCTAACTGTATTTTGTACCCACTAACCATCCTCACTTATCTCTTCCTATCCACTCCGTTTGCAAACTTGGATAATCATTATTCCATTCATCCCCATGAGTTCAATTCTTTTAGTTCTCTAGCTCCCTAGTATGAGTGAAAACATGCAAAGTTTGTCTTTCTGTGCCTTTCTTGTTTCACTTAGCATAATGTCCTCCAGTTCCATCTACGTTGCTGCAAATGACAGAATTTCATTCATTTTTATGGCTGAAAAATATTCAATTGTGTATATGCACCACATTTTCTTTACCCATTCACCTCTTGATGGATACTTAGGTTGATTCCATATCTTGCCTATTAAGAAAGTGCTGCAATAAACATGGGGTGCAGATATCTGTTTGATCTACTGATTTCCTTTCTTTTGGATATATACCCAGCAGTGGGATTGGTGGATCATACAGTAGTTCTATTTTTAGTTCTTTGAGGAAACTCCATACTGTTCTCCATAGTGGTTGTACCAATTTACATTACCATCAGCAGTGTATGAGGGTTCCTCTTTCTCCCCATCCTCGCCAGCATTTGCTATTTTTTGATAATAGCCATTCTAACTGTCTCTTAGATAAAACCATTGTGGTTTTGATTTCCATTTTCCTGATGAGATGTTGAGCATCTTTTCACATGCCTGTTGGCCATTTATATGTCTTCTTTTGAGAAATGTCTATTCAGATCTTTTGCCCATTTTTTAATCAGATTAGTTTTTCCTTAATGAGTGGTTTGAACGCATTATGTATTCTAGTAATTAAGCCCTTAATTAATGTCAGATGGTTACCATATAACTTTAAATCTTTTATGTAGTCATATTGTCAATATTTCACTTTATGGCTTCTGAGTTTTGGCATTTTATCTCAGGGTAATAATTTTTTTGTATCTTCTCCTAAAACTCTAAAGTTTTTACATTTAGATCTTTAAGTCGTCTGATTTTTTTTTTTTTTTTTGCATAATGAGTGAAATAGGTCTCTGTGTATGTTTTCTTCCACATAGTTAATAATTCTTGCATTTTATTTGTTGAATAATGCATACTTTTCCCACTGAGTTGAAATACCAACCTTATTAAGTAGTACATTCATAGACAGATGTATGTGTTTGTTTCTAAAATGCTTATTCTGTTCCATTGATTGACTAAACTCTTTCTGTGCTGGTTCCACATTGTTTTCATTAATGAGACTTTAGTACATATTTCCTCTCTTATTTTTATTCTTATCATTTTATTATCATTATTATTCTTTTTCAAACACATCTTATTTATAATTATATTAAATCTTCCAGAATAAATTCAGAATTGATTTGTAAAGTTTGAAATAAATTACTATTGATCCTTTGACTGAAGTCACATTTTTATATTAATTTGCAAAATATCTACATCTTGGTGATGTTAAATCTTTCTCTCCAGAAACTAAGTATGTCACTCCATTCACTCAGGTCTTATTGTGTGTTACTTGCTAAAATTTGGGCTCCTCTCTCAAAATCCTTCTATGTTTGTTGTTCATCAAAGCTCCACTAGAGTGTTTGCACCCATCAAGATAAAATAGATGACATTATTTTACTAACCAGGTGTCTGATACACAGATCAGGGACAGGGAGAGGGAATGATTGTCTCAGGGTTTTACAGTGAATTAATGACATGGCCGTGGCCATGGGGGATGAGGAGGAGAGAGAAGAAGGGAAGACATTTAGAGCAGAAGATAAATAATCTTTAAAAAGGAACTGTGAGAAACCAACAAAGTGGCTGGAGTGGTGAGAAGTGGAAGGAATGGTAAGAGTGAAGAGTTGGAGGATGGTCATGCCTGAGGCCCCTCTTCTGCTCACAGAACTGAGCTGTCAAGGGAGAAGACAATTGGATAGGGTGCTTACTTAATACACAATTATCCTCATTAGGTCTGTTATCAAAAGCTCAGAAACTCTGGGTGGGAGCTCAAGTCATTTAGAGACTCTTAAATGTAACCAGATCCTCAATTTCTCAGTGGCAGACATGGTCCAGGAAATAAGGATTATTCATAGATGGTTGGTCTAAGTCAGAGATTATTTAGATAATGGATTGTGGCAGGATCTACTAGACAGAACACCTAACAGCCAGGAAGCCTGAGTCATAGTCTTCTCCCTAACAGCAACTCACCAAGGGACCTTGGGCCAATCATAAAATCTCTCTGGGCTTCACCTTCCCCAAATGCAAAATTGAGATGCTACCTGATCCCATCCTGTTTACCTAAAGGGACATCAAAAGGTTAGAACAAGTATCACTTGTGAGTAAATGGTGAATGCTGGGAAGGAGACAATATGGTCACCTTCACAAGGATTGTGATATCTCTGAAGAAGTAGCAGTTTAGGCTGCCAGGCCCAGATGAGTACAGAGGGAGCTCAGGGTAGGCATAAATCACAGAAGGAAAGGAAATTCGAGTACAACATCTACCTGCTTTGGAGCCAGCTGCACGTGAGAACCCTTTAGAACAGGGATGACAAGGAGAAACTCAAGAACCAGGTTAGATGGAAGAGAGGGAGGGAGGTAAATGTGGAGAACTGTGAGGCTGAAGTGCGAAAGAAAAGCAGTGTAATATTGCTATGTCTGCAGTGTTTTAAGTCAGATTAATTGAGAGGAGGAAAGGACAAGCGGAAGTGAGACGTAACTTTCCAGTTTCCTCAGATTGAGTGAGACAAGCTGTAGACCCGTGCCGGGGAAGATTCATTTGGAGGATGAGAGCAGCTGCTCAGTCAGAGACAATCTGGTGGGGATCCTGCTTATTAATTTGATTGCAACTGACTCACGAGACCGATTAATAGTAATTCACATCCTGGCAAGTAAGAGGTTTGATGGGAGCTTCAGACTGAGCAGAGAAATTTGATTTGTGGTGGAGACTGTATCAGGAGAAAAGGGACAGGAAGGGTGGCAGGATGATTCCACTTGGCCAGCCACAGCCAGGGAATCTCTTCAGTCTCTGCAGGAATGAAACACTGACCTGATGAGGGGAGCTATTGTAGACGTATTCACAGTCATAGGACAAAAAGCAGACAGCTCTAAGAGCTGGCCTAAGTGTATAAGCATGACCCAGAGAACCAAAAGACGAGCAGGGCTTTCCAGCTTGGGTCAGGCAAGAGTTGAATCTGAGAAAGGGGCACTGCTTCTTTGGAGTATATTTACTGGGACATACACATGGAACACATTATGAGCAGAACTCAGTGAGATGTAGTCTCTATTGCTTTCTTCAGGGGACGTTTCATAATGACAAAGCCCAAGTCAGAAAAAAGCTGTCATTGTTCTGATTTTGGTTTGGGAACTGTTTTCAGTGCAGGCGTTAGGGAGGGCCAAAGATAGGACATGGGTGTAGCACAAGAAATCGCTGGCAGGACAAGGGGTTTTGGTGGCTCAGCAGTGCTACTAGCAAAGGACATTGGGTATTAACTTTGTCTTGGGAGAGAGGTAGGGGCAGAGGGAAAGGAGAAAAGGAAGAACGAGTGGCCCAGTTATTTCTTAGTCTGTAAGAGAAGGAGAAAGGAGGGAGGAACAAATGAGTGGCAAACAAAGAGGCTGCATTTTAAGTTTCAGTGGGGTAGAAAAGTAACTCAATCAGAAAATGGGCTAGGGAAGAGAGAGAGGTGTTTGGAAGTGAGCTGGGCCAAAGACAGTGGACAAGAAGGCAGGAGCCTTCCCTGGTCAAGAAGAGAGCACTTTGCAAGAATCCACTCAGGAGGAAAGGATTGGGTGGAGGGGGTGGCAGGGTTGGGAGGAAGGTGTCCAGGGTCCAGTGAAGGGAAAAGAGCCAAGAAAATGAACTCAGCAGACCCAGCCTAGATGGAATCAGAATACCGGAGGTGGGAGGTCACCCCCAGCGAAAAAGCTGGAGCAGAGGGAGGGGGAGGGGAGTGCAGAGAGTTCAAAGACAGCCTCCCGGGACTCATTCAAATGATACAAACACAAATCACAACTTAGCATAGGAATATGTACAACAAGTGGGCTAAGAATTCAGGAGGCCAGAGAGGTAGCCGCTGGGGCCCTGGGAGAAGAGAAAAGAGATGTCTCTTCAGTATAAGACAAGGCTGAATACAAAGAGGACAGTGTATTGTAGAGGAGTCCAAGAGGGCTGGGGGCTCTTCACAAGGGGAAGCAGGGAGCAGAGCCAGACAGGGGAGACTGGATTTCTCACGCAGTTTGCATTTTCTAGGAATTGTGAGATGTGGGTTTCAAGATATACAATTCTGTAGGTGAATTAGGGAGAGAAAAAGCAGCATTGTGACCATGAAAAGCAAGAGAAGCATGAAAGGGAAACATTATTTGAGTAAGCTGCACATTTCCTCCAAATGAGGAAGAATGTAGGACGGGAAATGGACTTCCATTGTATCTACACTGCAGAGATAGGGTTGAAAGCAACTGGAGAGTGATACATCACAGCCAGGAGTCAAAATTAGTTTGGATGATGGGTACGGAAGTTGAAAAAGCTCTGGAGATGGATGGTGGTGATGGTTGTACAACAGTGTGAAGTGCTTAATGCCACTGAATTGTATGCTTAAAAATGGTTACAGTTGGTAAGTTTTACGTGATGTATATTTTACCACAATAAAAGAATTAGTCTGTACAAGAGCCCTGCATGTAGAAGCCACTCTATGGAGAGCTGTTGTCACTGACCAAACTACCTCTGGGAGAGGGGAAATGGCAACCAGAAACTGAGAACATCTGACCACCAACCAAGGTGCTTAGCAGTGTCATCTGGTGGTCATATGTGGTCCCTGGAACCAAATGCCTAGGCTTAATCCCAGCTCTACCACTCACTTGCTGTGTGACTGCCAATAAAAGGTTTTCTTATTTGTAAAACTGGCATAATAATAATCATAGCACCTACTCAATACGTTGTTGGAGAAATTGAATTAATGCTGGGTATGTCCTGACACAGAGGAACCACTCAACAAATGCAGGCTTCTGTCACTATACCTATACTGCCCCCACAATAAAAAAAAAAAACTCTTAGCTTGGAAACCAATTTCTGTAAAGTACCATGCACATTGCCTAGGATGAAATATTTATATACTCAGTAAAATTTAGTTTTCTTTCAGCTTTTTCACTTACAAAGTATATCATATTCATTTTCTCACCAGTCATGTCAAGTTAAAGATAACATTTGTCCGTCACATTATGGGAAGAATAGAAATCAATTATGTAATAAGAGGGGGGTGATCAAAGGGAAGGATGGCTCTCTTCTCTGTTGAGACTTAAAGCAAATTTTCTCTATGAATGGTTCTGGGACCCTGTTCTTCAGAATGACCAGGGTCACTGGCTCAAGGCAAAGACTCCTGGGCCCTTTCAAACCTATGGAACCAGAGTCCCTGAGGTGTAGCTTAAGAATCTGCATTGGGGAGCTCCTCTTGTGATTCTTGTGAATGCTCAAGTCTGAGAATAGCTGCTTTAGGGCTTGTACTGGTTTTTGCAGCTCTACATCTCTTGGGAGAGGTCTGTTATATGCTAGGTCCAATCTGCCTCCTTTCTCTGCAGCCACCATCATTTGATGTTTACTCACAGGTTAAGCTTTGCTTCTTATTTGGAAGTCCAGTCCTCATTTTGATTGGAGGCACATAAACGGAAACCTGAAGCTTTAAATTTTAAAGAACAGGTCCTTGATCTTCCAAAGCTTCCAGTATTCCCAGCCCTCTCCTGAGACTGGCGTTTGCCTTATGGTGGCCAATCTTCCCACGAAGGGATCAAAATGGGGACTGAGTCCTACTAAACACTGGAACCTGCCTGTCAGCTTTCCCAAGGAGCATCTCCCCCAAGATTCCTTAATTCTGATCCCCCTCCACACCACTGAAACATCCTAGTACTTCATCTTGCACTTGGGGCCAGTCACTTGTGTAGACATTTATCTTCTTCTACTGCTCTTCTTGGCCATCAAGGAGATGCATTACCATCCATCTCAATAGCCAGCACCTGCACCTGTAGCTATTAAACCCTCAAACAGCTGTCTCGCCCCCCAGAAGATGGGTCAAGTACTCTGGCTAATCCATGCTGTAGTGTGATGCAGGAGATTATCTTTGCTTTAAAATATTTGCTTTACAATATTTCAGAAAAGACAAAGGAGAGAGGAGAGTGATGACATAAATTTGTCAAAATATTGATGGTTGTCAAAGCTGAGTGGTGGGTGCACAGAAGTAAATTATACTCTTCTGTCTGCTTTTGTGTATATTTGTGAGATTTTATTATAGAAAAGATGTTAGGTTACTCACTCAGAATTCTGACTTCCTGAATATGGAGTTTATATGACTGTAAGAAATTTGTGCCAGATTATACTGGCTCATGAGAGCTGACAGTTAAATTTTCAGGAATTTTGTGAGCTGGTTGCTAAACATGGTCATTATTAAAAACTAAATTTTATGAACTCATAATTAAATCTATTATATTAAAAACAAAGGGAATGAATACTTCAAATTCATTACAGTCTATTTATTTTAGTATACTTTATTATTACATATAACCTTGACATTATTTACTTCTGTTGTATCTGTATGATGAAATGCTGTATACATCTCTTCCCAAGCCCATGTTCAGTAACATCACATTGGTAGTTTAAAATCAGGCATACTGGGAATATTTACACCATGGGAATTTGAAAACACTATAAATCAAGACTTGATTCATTGACTAGAGTTAAAGAAAGAGATTGTGAAAATATTAATAATTCAGGTGAAATAAAAATGTGTTGTGTCTGTAGCCATTACATTTATGAACAAAAAGTAAAGAAAATATTTTTCCAGGATTTGAAAACTTTTACTTGGTTCAGCAAAAAAGTCACATCTATCATTGATAAACAAGTGAATTTTTGCCATAAATAATGTTGAAGGAGAAACATGTTTCAGTTTTTGCCATACAAAATGAATGTAACGTGTACAAAGGTGAAATATAGTTTATCTATAATCATATATCAGGTTTAATGACAATAAAGTTGTTAGCAGATTGGGATGCTTGTATTTGTCAAACTGACAAATGGTTAAATTGAAGCCAGACATTGGCTATGGATACAAGAGCTTAGTAAAAATTAATTCAAGTATTCTGGGAGAATCAATTAGCCATATGGACTTTATAATAAAGAGTATCGTATATTTTATCAGTATTTGTTACTTGTGTGCTACACATTATTTGTCAATAAAAATATTCTATATAAATATGCCAGCACACTACCACTGTGAGAGAGAAGACATTTCCTGCAGATAAAACCATTGTTAGATAACTCTAGCAAACAAACGGAGAGTAAATGTTTAAACACTCAGTATTTAATTTTATTTTAGACATACTTCTCCAGTTATCTGAATCTTAAAACTCAATTTTTAGGTCATGAAGTCAAACTCTTGTCTTTATGTATCCTTGTTCTGCTTACTTGATGTACATTCCATGGAAGTAAGCAGAGAAACATCAGTACCTACTTGTTAAAATAAACTTCCCCTTTGTGACTCTCTCAATAGCTTCAAAGATGATCATTGAAATATTATGTCCTTTGGTTAAAAAGCAACCAAAGTTGAAACCATGATGAAAATTAGAAAGATCCAAAGAGGCCAGGCATAGAACAGAGTGGAAACTAGAGTCTAAAGCCTATCACACAGGATAAAAATAGGCCTGCACTGTCACACCCCCAAGTTCCCAATGGACTTAGTGCCTCAACAGTTTCAATTTAAGTAGCTGACATGTGTGCTATTCCTCCTCTGAGACCACATTCACTACTGATCTACAAGAAAAAAATAGTGACTTTTAATATTCTAATTGGAACTTGCTTGGTTTGAAAACTATTATTCCGCATTAGTGAATATTAAGAAAATACTGGTCACTGATATACATATCTGCATACATATTTATTTTCATATGAAAATGTTAAAACAAGGAGGAGTCAAGATGACTGAATAGAAACAGTTCTGGTCCACAGCTCCCAGTGAGACCAACACAGAAGGCGGATAATTTCTGCATTTCCAACTGAGGTACCCAGTTCATCTCACTGGGACTGGTTAGGCTAGTGGGTGCACTCACTGCCTAGTGGGTGCAACCCACAGAGAGCAAGCAGAAGCAGGGTGGGTCGTCACTTCACCCAGGAAGTGCAAGGAGCTCTGGGACCTCCCTCTCCAGCCAAGGGAAGCCATGAGGGACTGTGCTACCTATCCCAGGCAGTACGCTTTTCCCATGGATTTTTGCATCTGCAGATCAGGAGATTCCCTCTTGAGCCTATACCACCAGGGCTCTGGGTTTCAGGCAGAAAACTGGGAGGCTGTTTGGAAAGGCACTGAGCTAGCTGCAGGAGCTTTTTCATACCCCTGCCATGCCTGGAACCCCAGTGAGACAGGAGAACCGTCCACTCTCCTGGAAAGGGGGCTGAAGCCAGGGAGCCAAGCGGTCTCGCTTAGTGGCTCCCACTCCTGCAGAGCCCAGCAAGCTAGGAACCATTGGTTTGAAATCCTCACTGCCAGCACAGCAGTCTGGAGTTGACCTGGGACGATAGAGCTTAGTGCGGGGAGGGGCACCTGCCATTACTGAGGCTTTAGTAGGCGGTTTTCCCTGAAAGTGCTTAGGAGACCGGGAGGTTTGGACTGGGCAGAATCCACCACAGTGTGGCAAAGTGGCTGTGGCCAGACTGCTTCTCTAGATTCCTCCTCACTGGGCAGGGAGGGCATCGCTGAAGGAAATGCAGCAGCCCCAGTCAGGGGCTTACAGATAAGACTCTCATTTCCCTGAGGCAGAGCACCTGTGGGGAGGGGCGGCTGCAGATGCAGGTTCAGCAGATGTAATCTTTTCTGCCTGCCGGCTCTGAAGAGAGCAGCTGATACTGACAAGGGGAATTCTCCCAGCACAGCACACCAGCTCTGCTAAGGGACAGACTGCCTCCTTAAGTGGGACTCTGAACTCCGTGCCTCCTGATTGGGAGAGACCTCCTAACAGGGGTCAACAGACACCTCATACAGGAGAGCTCCGGCTGGCATCAGGCTACTGCCCTCTGGGACAAAGCTACCAGAGGAAGGAGCAGGCAGCAATCTTTGCTGTTCTGCAGCCTCCACTGGTGATACCCAGGCAAACAGGGTCTGGTATGGACCTCCAGCAAACTGCAGCAGACCTGCAGAAGGGGGGCCTGTTAGAAGAAAAACTAAGAAGCAGAAAGCAACAACAACAACAATATCAACATAAAACACCCCCACACAAAAGCCTTATCCGAAGATCATCAGCCTCAAAGATCAATGGTAGATAAATTCAGGAAGTTGAGGAAAAAACCAGTGCAAAAACGATGAAAATTCCAAAAGGCAGAATGCCTCTTTTCCTCCAAATGATCACAACCCCTCTTCAGCAAGGGCACAAAACTGGATGGATAATGAGATTGACAAATTGATAGAATTAGGCTTCAGAAGGTGGGTAATAAACTCCTCTGAGCTAAAGGAGCATGATGTTCTAACACAATTCAAGGAAGCTAAGAACCTTGATAACAGATTACAGAAACTGTTAACTAGAATAACCAGTTTAGAGAGAAACACAAATGACCTGATGGAGCTGAAAAACACAGCATGAGAACTTTGTGAAGCATACACAAGTATCAATAGCCAAATTGATCAAGTGGAAGAAAGGATATCAGAGATTGAAGACCTCCTTGCTGAAATAAGGCAGGCAGACAAATTTAGAGAAAAAAGAATAAAAAGGAATGAAAAAAACATCCAAGAAATATGAGACTATGTGAAAAGACCGATCCTATAATTTATTGGTGTACCTGAAAGTGATGGGGAAAATGGAACCAAGTTGGAAAACATACTTCAGGGTATTATCCAGGAGAACACCCTCAACTTAGCAAGACAGGCCAACATTCAAATTCAGGAAATACAGAGAATAACGCTAAGATACTCCATGAGAAGATCAACCCCCAAGACACATAATCATTAATATTCAAATTGGAACTTGCTTGGTTTGAAAACTATTATTCTGCATTAGTGAATATTAATAAAATGTTGGTCACTGATACACACACATATCTGCATACATATTTATTTTCATATGAAAACGTTAAAAATAGGAGGGGCCAAGATGCCTGAATAGAAACAGCTCTGGTCTGCAGCTCCCAGCAAGACCAACACAGAAGGTGGCTAATTTCTGCATTTCCAACTGAGGTACCCAGTTCATCTCACTGGGGCTGGTTGAAAGGTTGAAATGAAGATTCTCCAAGGTTGAAATGAAGGACAAAATGTTAAGGGCAGCCAGAGAGATAGGTCAGGTCACCTACAAAGGGAAGCCCATCAGACTAACAACAGATCTCTCTGCAGAAACCCTACAAGCCAGAAGAGCATGGGGGCCAATATTCAACATTCTTAAAGAAGATAATTTTCAACCCAGAATTTTATATCCAGCCAAACTAAGCTTCATAAGAGAAGGAGAAATAAAATCCTTTCTAGACAAGCAAATGCTGAGGGATTTGGCCATAACCACGCCTGCCTTGCAAGAGCTCCTGAAAGAACCACTAAATGTGGAAAGGAAAAACCAGTACCAGCCACTGCAAAGACACCAAAATATAAAGACCAATGACACTGTGAAGAAACTACACCAATTAATGTGCAAAATAACTAGCTAGCATCATGATGACAGGATCAAATTCAAATGTAACAGTATTAACCTTAAATGTAAATGAGCTAAATGCCCCAATTAAAAGACACAGACTGATAAATTGGGTAAAGAGTCAAGACCTATTGGTGTGCTGTATTCACGAGACCTATCTTACATGAAAAAACACGCATAGGTTCAAAATAAAGGGATGGAGGATTATTTACCAAGCAAATGGAAAGAAACAAAAAAAGAAAAAAAAAAGCAAAGGTTACAATCCTAGTCTCTTGATAAAACCGATTTTAAACCAACAAAGATTAAAAAACAGACAGGAAGTGCATTACATAATGGTAAAGGGATCAACACAAGAAGAGCTGACTATCCTAAATATATGTGCATTCAATACAGGAGCACCAAGATTCATAAAACAAGTTCTTAGAGACCTACGAAGAGACTTAGACTCATACACAATAATAGTGGGAAACTTTAACACCCCACTGTCAATATTAGGCAGATCAATGAGACAGAAAATTAACAAGGATATTCAGGACTTGAACTCAGCTTTGGACCAACTGGACCTAATAGACATCTATAGAACTCTGCACCCCAAATCAACAGGACATACATCCTTCTCAATGCCACATGGCACTTATTCTAAAATCGACCACATAATTGGAAGCAAAACACTCCTCAGCAAATGCAAAAGAATGGAAATCATAACAAACAGTCTCTCAGACCACAGTGCAATCAAATTAGAACTTTGGATTAAGAAACTCACTCAAAACCACACAACTACATGGGAATTGAACAACCTGCCCCTGAATGACTCCTGGGTGAATAATGAAATTAAGGCAGAAATCAAGAAGTTCTTTGAAACCGATGAAAACAAAGAGACAATGTACCAGAACCTCTAGGACACAACTAAAGCAGTGTTAAGAGGGAAATTTATAGCACTAAATGCCCACATGAGAAAGCTGGAAAGATCTCAAATTGATACCTTAACATCACAATTAAAGGAACTAGAGAGGCAAGAGCAAACAAATTCAAAAGCTAACAGAAGACAAGAAATAACTAAGATAAGAGCAGAACTGAAGGAGATAGAGACATGAAAAACCCGTCAAAAAATCAGTGAATCCAGGAGCTGTTTTTTTTTTTTTTTTGGTAGTTTTTTTTTTTTGGTTCTTTTTTTTGTTTGTTTGTTTTTAAATAACAAAATGGATAGACTGCTAACTGAACTAATAAATAAGAAAAGAGAGAAGCATCAAATAGACACAATAAAAAGCGATAAAGGGGATATCACCACTGATCTCACAGAAATACAAACTACCATCAGAGATTACTATAAACACCTCTACGCAAATAAACTAGAAAATCTAGAAGAAATGGATAAATTCCTGGATGCATACACTCTCCAAAGACTAAACCAGGAAGAAGTCAGATCCCTGAATAGACCAATAACAAGTTCTGAAATTGAGGCAGTAATTAATAGCCTGCAACCAAAAATAAAAATTATCTGGGACCAAATGGATTCTAGCCAAAGTCTATCAGAGTCACAAAGAGGAGCTGGTACCATTCCCTCTGAAACTATACCAAGCAATACAGAAAAAGAGGGACTCCTCCTTTACTCATTTTACAAGGCCAGTATCATCCTGATACCAAAACCTGGCAGAGACACAAAAAGAAAATTTCAGGCCAATATCCCTGATGAATGTCTATGCGAATCCTTAATACAATACTGACAAACCGAATCCAGCAGCACATCAAAAAGCTTATCCACAGCAATCAAGTCAGCTTCATCCCTGGGATGAAAGGCTGGTTCAACATAGGCAAATCAACAAACAATCCATTACATAAACAGAACCAATGACAGAAACCACTTGATTATGTCAATAGATGCAGAAAAGGCCCTTTGATAAAATTCAACATCTCATCATGTTAAAAACTCTCAATAAACTAAGCATTGATGGAACATATCTCAAAACAAGTAAGTACTATTTATGGCAAGTTCATAGCCAACATCATACTGAATGTGCAAAAGTTGGAAGCATTCCCTTTGAAAATCATCACAAGACAAGGATACCCTCTCTCACCACTCCTATTCAGCATAGTATTGGAAGTTCTGCCCAGGGCAATCAGGCAAAAGAAAGAAATAAAGGATATTTAGATAGGAAAAGAGGAAGTCAAATTGTATCTGTTTGCAGATGACATGATTTTATGTTCAGAAAACCCAGTCATCTCAGCCCCAAAACTCCTTAAGCTGATAAGCAACTTCAACAAAGCCTCAGGATTAATGTGCAAACAAACAAACAACAAAGCCTCAAAATCAATGTGCAAACATCACAAGCATTCCTACACATCAACAATAGACAAACAGAGAGCCAAATCATAAATGAACTCCCATTCACAATTGCTACAAAGAGAATACAATACCTAGGAATGCAACTTACAAGGGATGTGAAGGACCTCTTCAAGGAGAACTACAATGCACTGCTCAAGGAAATAAGAAAGCACACAAACAAATAGAAAAGTATTCCATGCTCATGGATAGGAAGAATCAATATCATGAAAATGGACATATTGCCCAAAGTAATTTTTAGATTAAATGCTATTCCCATCAAGCTACCACTGACTTTCTTTGAAGAATTAGAAAGAACTACTGTAAATTTCATATGAAACTAAAAAAGAGCCTGTATAGCCAAGACAACCCTAGCAAAAAGAACAAAGCTGGAGGCAGCATGCTATCTGACTTTGAACTATGCTATAAGACTATAGTAACCAAAACAACATGGTACTGGTACCCAATCCATTGGAGGATCCCCAATGGAAAAGAACAGAGACCTCAGAAATAACACCACACATCTACAAACAAGCAATGGGGAAAGGATTTCCTACTTAATAAATGGTGCTGGGAAAACTGGCTACCCATATGTGGAAAACTGACACTGGACCCCTTCCTTACACCTTTTACAAAAATTAAAATGGATTAAAGACTTAAATGTAAAATCCAAAACCATAAAACTCTAGAAGAAAACCTAAGCAATACCATTCAGGACATAAGCACAGACAAAGACTTCATGACTGAAACACCAAAAGAAATTGCAACAAAAGCCAAAATTGACAAATGAGATCTAATTAAACTAAAGAGCTCCTGCACAGAAAAAGAAAACTATTATCAGAGTGAACAGGCAACCTACAGAATGGGAGAAAAATTTTGCAATCTACCCATCTGACAAAGGTCTAATATCTAGAATCTACAAGGAACTTAAACAAATTTACAGGAAAAAACAAAAAACAACCCCATCAAAAAGTGGGCAAAGGATATAAACAGACATATCTCAAAAGAAGACATTTATGCAGTGAACAAATGCATGAAAAAAAGGTCATCAGCACTGATCATTAGAGAAATGCAAATCAAAACCACATTGAGATACCATCTCACGCCAGTCAGAATGGTGATTATTAAAAAGTCAGGAAACAATAGATGCTGGCAAGGCTGTGGAGAAATAGGAACACTTTACACTCTTGGTGGGAGTGTAAATTAGTTCAACTATTGTGGGAGACAGTGTGGCCATTCCTCAAGGATCTAGAACCAGAAATATCATTTGATCCAGCAATCCCATTACTGGGTATATACTCAAAGGATTATAAATTATTGTGCTATAAAGACACACGCACTTGTATATTTATTGTATCACTATTTACAATAGTGATGACTTGGAACCAACCCAAGTGCACATGAATGACAGACTGGACAAAGAAAATGTGGCACATATTCACCATAGAATACTATGTAGCCATAAAAAAGTATGAGATCATGTCCTTTCCAGGGACATGGATGAAGCTGGAAGCCCTCATTCTCAGCAAACTAACACAGGAACAGAGAATGAAATACCACATCTTCTTACTCATAAGTGGGAGTTGAACAATAAGAACACATGGACACAGGGAGGGGAACAATGAACACCAGGGCCTGTTGAGGGGTGGGGGGCAAGGAGAGGGAGATCATTAGGGCAAACACCTAATGCATGAGGGGATTAAAACCTAAATGATGAGTTGATAGGTGCAACATACCACCATGGCACATTTATCCTCCTGTTTAACAAACCTGCACATTCTGGACATGTAGCCTGGAACTTGAAGTAAAACAAAACAAAACAAAAAGAATAATATAATGAATTCCCATTTACCCATCACCCAGATTGAACACTTAACAATTTTGCCATTTTAGTCTCAGATTACATTTTTAATATAATAAAGAGCTAGCTATTTACAGGAATGAATCTCTTACTGAAGGTTTTTAGAAATGAAAAGATTCTTCTCCTTCCCTATCCCTTCTCTACCTGTTCCCATTCTATTCATTTTCGGAGCGTAGCTCCATTGACACACCTTGCAGAAAGTCCTCCCTGAGACCCTTTCCCCACCCCTCACTAACTGTAAAGTCTCCACTTCCTTTGAATTTCCACAATCCTTCTTTTATACTTCTCATATGGCTCTGTGCATTTCCAGTGATGTGTGTTCTTGTGTCAGCCCTTCTGTTAAGTTGACCCACTCACTTCTGTTTCTACCATAGCCTAGCCTAAAACATTATCTCTTTCCAAGTATTTTGTAACCTCTAGTGAGTGTATTGGTTTGCTAGGGCTGCTATAACAAAGTACTGCAGATTGAATTTGGATGGATTAAACAGCAGAAATTTATCATCTCCCTGTTCTGGAGGCTAAAAGTCAGAAATAAAGGTGTTGGCAGGGTTGGTTCCTTCTGAGAGCTGTGAGGTGGAATCTGTTCCAAGCCTCTCTCATACATTTTAGTAACTTCAGAGGTGCCTTGGCTTGTAGATGGCATTCTCCCTGTGTGTTTACATTGTCTTCCTTCTGTGAGTGCCTGTGTCTAAATTTCCCTCTTTTATAAGGAAACCAGGAATATTGGATTAGGGGCCTACCATAATAACCTTATTTTAACTTGACCACTTCTGTAAAAACCCTATTTCCAACTAAGGGTACATTCTGAGGTACCAAGGGTTAGGACTTCAACATGCCTTTTCTATAGACACAAGTCAATACATAAGAGTGGGCATCCATTACTATTAGTCACATGACTTCATGGATACAAAAATGTCTTCTCTTTTGGAGTTACATCGTGAAGTAGTTGCTAGTGAAAATCTAAAATGACTCTCCTGTCCATAATCTCCCTTCCAAGTTTCCTCAGACTAGCACACTTCTGTATGCTCCCTTTCTAGAAAAGAAGGTCAAACTATAGTGACATGTTGACACATTTCTGTTTTCTTTTTTATTTTATGTATATGTATATACATATATATGTGTGTGTGTGTGTGTGTGTGTGTGTGTGTGTGTGTGTATATATATTTTATTGCACTTTATGTTCTGGGGTACATGTGCAGAACAGGCATGATTGTTGCATAGGTATATACATGGCAATGTGGTTTGCTGCCTCCATCCCCCCCATCACATATATCTGGCATTTCTCCCCATGTTATCCCCCCCCAACATCCCTACACCCTGCTGCCCTTCCCCTATTCCCCCAGCAGACCCCAGTGTGTGATGCTCCCCTCCCTGTGTCCCTCTGTTCTCATCGTTCAACACCCACCTATGAGTGAGAACATGTGGTATTTGATTTTCTGCTCTTATGTCAGTTTGCTGAGAATGATGGTTTCCAGATTCATCCATGTCCCTACAAAGGACATGAACTCATCATTTTTTATGGCTGCATAGTATTCCATTGTGTATATGTGCCACATTTTCTTTGTCCAGTCTATCATCAATGGGCATTTAGGTTGGTTCCAGGTCTTTGCTATTGTAAACAGTGCTGCAATGAACATATGTATGTACGTATCTTTATAATAGAAAAATTTATAATTCTTATTATAATTTTACAATCCTTTAAGCCAAAACTCTATAGAGAGACTACATAAAGCATAATCTTTTTGTTCATGTTATAGAACCCAGAAGAAAATAAGATAGTGTGTCAGTGATCAAAGGATTTTGTTTTATCCAACACCTAAATACCTTTCCCATTTTCTCTCTGGGCACCCATTCACTCATTTACTCACTAATTTAACCAAAAATTATTGAGTATTTACTATATTCAATGTTCTAGGTTGGCACTGCAAGTACAGTGGTGAATAGACACCATTATTACCTTCATGGGGCTGAGTTACAACTGGAGGTGCATGTAATTTCTCAAGCCCAATCTATCTCTCAGAAGTTGGCTCCTTGTCCAGAGTTCCCTTCTGCTGATCTGGCCAGATTTCACAGCATAATCATTAGGCTATCAACGTTTGATATTACCAATGACTTCCAGTCACTAATATCCCGTCTCCTCTTTCTAAAAAAAATGTCTTTCAAACACTCCTTTCTTTGTGGTACTGGCCATTTCCTCACTCTTCTTCCAAGGCACTGGATAGTCACCGTGCTTATCATTTTTTTTCAAACTAGAGTTCAACTTTCCCTTGAGAGTTTTCTTTAGATTGTTTCTGAACTATTCACTTGCTCTTTAGACCAGTGGTTTTCCAATTTTAGTAGCAGGCAAAACATTTTAGTGTCTAGTCTGACAACCTAGGAAAGAGATTAGTGTAGCACAGACTTAAATGCTGGTGACAGAGAGCTGGAGGTGGTTTACAGGAATAGCTCACAAACTCTAGTATATATGAGAATTACTCAAGGAGCAGATTGAAAGTGCATATTTTCAGGTTTCACGCTGAGCATTTCTGTTTCAGTGGGAAGACAGTAGCCCCAGGACCATACTTTGAGAAACACTGAACTAGAGTACAGCGTGCTTGTAGGGAATGCGCATTAAGGCCAGGGAGGACAGAACTAAGTCACTGGGGGCCTTTGATACCAGGGTTAGTAATCAGGGCCTTGGACTTTCTGTGCTAAGTGATGGTAAAGCAAGGGAGGTTGTATGACCCAGGGTAGATGCATCATCAGAACTTTGGTCTGGTAGGAGCATTTACCTCATCAAAGAGGAGAGGAAGAATCAACCTGGTGTCAGGGAGACCAGCAAGGGCACTGGTGCAAGAGTCCTAGGGAGGGTGTGGTGAAGAATGAGGGCCTGGCCTAGGAAACTCTCCAACCAAATGCATTCCTACTGGATGCACATGGACAGAGAGGAGAGAGTCACTTCCAAAAACCCAGGCCAGGAATGAGGAAAAGAAGTTGCTCTTTCCCCCCATGGCATGTGGAATTTTGCTGATGATTTATTGGAATTCTCCCCGAAGCTGGAATGACCCAAATAACTCAACTGAAGCCATTCAGAAGGGATCTAATATTGGAGTTTGCTTTAAGAAGGCAACTCTGCAGAGAGTACATGGAGGTAATTTGTTGTGATTGGAAAGACAAATAAAGACATTTTCCAAAATTTTATTCTGGGAGCAGAATGTATCAGTGCTGAACAGGCCCATAAAACTGGTATAGATCATTCTTATTTTACAGATGTAGAGTCTGAGATTAGGAGTGGAGAAGTAGTTCATTTGAGGTTGGAAGGAAAAACAGAAATTTGGACTGAAATAACATCCTCTTTCAATCTTTACTTTTAGACAGGATAGTGAATCCTCAAGCTTCAGCTCCTGGGCTGACATGATGGCTCAATGTGAGAGAACAGGAGAAATTATTAATGCATCTGTTTATTTCCAGAAAGCTATGGAAATTTTAGCTGTGAATAAAAATACATTGGGGTTTTGGACTCTTTGTAGACCAATCATGGAACTGGTTTTTAAAAACAATATTTTAACATGCAAGTTACTACCTCTCTGCAACATATTTTTATCTACTTTTACACTACTGTCTAGAACATGTTCTACAAGACAACCATGTAATCCTTATCTTACGTTGGCCACTTTGTCAAGCATAGAAGGAGCAGGAAAACACTGGGCCAAACAATGACCAAACATTTGCCTTGTGGATACCATGATCAGCTCTGCACTGTTATCAGGAATCAGAGCAAACATTTGCATTAAGTCAATTGTTGACAAGCCAAGAAGCACTTATATGGATATCAGGTGCATCTTTTGGGACTTGAACCTCTCTCAGGTGGGCCGCCTGCATGAAGTTGAAGATGATCCTTCACCATGTTACCTCTGGGAAAATGTATTCTCTATAACCAGCAAGGAGTTAGTTGTATCACTTGATAATTACAGTGAACTTCATCAATAAATCTTTAATACATGTACTTTACAACATGTATATTGTCCAACTACTACACTTGAGAGGATGGTTACAGGACTCACAACACAACAGAGCAACATCAGAAGCCTCCAGAAAACAGATTTGGGCTCAATATAAGGAACAACTTGCTAACTTTTATGTTTGTCAAATAAATAGAATAATTGCCCTCAGGATTAGTGAGTTCCTTTCCTCTGGATGTGGTGAACCAGAGGTTGGCCATGCCTTGCCGGGAATGTGGCAGTGATGCCTCTTGGACACCAGAGGGTTTTAGCTACTATGGTACCCGAAGGTCATTTCAGTGTTGCAATTATATCAATCCATGAACTGGTAACAGATCACCTAAAGGCTCCTAACCATAAGAGCCTGAAAACTGTTCTCTCACTTCTAAACTTAGTAAATCCTACAGAAGATAAGGAATGACTCAGAATCTTAACTTCCTCCCAAAGATCAGTTATACATATCTGATTTCTTGAGGTGAAAGAAGGAAGTCTACTCCCATGACAGGAACTATTTACAAATAAAATATGGCTCTTGAAAACTTGAAAATAAATTATTGAGAATTAACTGTATCTCAAACTTATCTTGTCAAGTTGAACACCTTGCCTACAGAATTTGATAAAATCTGCCTGCCCCACAAGTGTACAACTGATAAGCTATAATACATTTGAGCACTGAATTTTTCAGGAACATGCCTCCCCTCATTTCCAATCCCTTAAGACCATCACGTTTGGCAAGCAAGCACATTGAAGACTGAGTATAAAGTTTATTTTTTATTAAATAGAACATTGTTGGCATTTTCTTCCAAGATAAAATGGCCACATAACTAGATATGTCAACTAACAAAGATGGAGATAACAGAACATAGGGTGATACCGTTTGGAACTGTGTCCCCACCGAAATCTCATGTTGAATTGTAATCCTTAGTGTTGGATGTTGGTGGTAAGTGATTGAGTCATGGAAGTGGTTTCTAATGGTTTAGCACCATTCCCCTAGTGCTGTCTTGTGATAGAGTTCTCAGGAGATCTGGTTGTTTAAAAGCATGTGGCACCTTCCCCTTCACTCTTTCTCTCCCACTCTGCCATGTAAAGAAGGTGTTGCTGACACTTTGCCTTCTATCATGATTGTAAGTTTTCTGAGACCTCTCAAAACATGCTCCTGTACAGTGTTTGGAACTGTGAGTCAATTAAACCTCTTTTCTTCATAAATTACTCAGTTGCAGGTGTGTCTTTATAGCAGTGTAAGAACGAACTAAAGCATGAGGGGAAAACCACAGAAGACAGGAAGCACAGGCAGGGCTCTGCAAGTAACATTTCATCAACACTTTAACTCCCAGTAATTTCTTTGCTGCCACTTGCATTTATGACCACTGTAATGTTGACAAAAGACACATAGGACTTGCAGGAAAGATGGGACAATGGAGTTGAATATATAGTGGTAATGCATAAAGATAACATGCATAAGTTAAAATCAAAATAGGAAAGTGACATAGTCACTGTAATAGTTTCCTGCTGATGCTATAATAAGTTTATACAGATCTGGTGGCTTTAAACAACAGAAATTTATTATCTTAAAGTTCTGGAGGTCACAAATCTAAACTGGGTCTCCAGCTAAAGTCAAGGAAGAACTGTGTTTCCTTTGGAGGCTCTAGGGGAGAATCTGTTTCCATGCATTTCTCAGCGTCCAGAGACTCCCCATATTCCTTGGCTTGTGGTCCCTTCTTCTAGCTCCAAAGCTAGCAATAGCCAATTGAATCCTTCTCTCATAGCATGGGTCTGACCTTGATTTCTCTCCTTTCTCCCACTTCCATTTTTAAGGACCCTTGTAGTGACGTTGGGCCCACCTCAATAATTCAAGATGATTTCATCTCAAGGTCATCTGATTAGCAACCTCAATTCTATCTGCTACCTTAATTCCTATTTGCCATGTAAACTCACATATTGCCAGGTTCCAGGGATAAGGATGCAGTTATCTTGGGGAGGTCATTATGCTGCCCACCACAGCTACTAACAGCAGAGAGATTAAAGGGGTGTTATTTTACTTCGGAGGTAAAGTGCAATGTCAGAATTAACAGGCTCTGGCTGTTGTGTAGCAGCATGATCTCTCTTTCAAGGGAGGGAGCTGCCTGCAGAGGCTAGCAGTGTAACCTCCAATGCTATATTTCTCCTTTTTTTTATTCTTCATTAGCCCAGTCAACCAACACTCCTGTTTGAATACCTACCAGTTCCAGGATACTGTGGTGAGTACTGTATGGAATAGCCTGGTAGACTGAAATTACCCTACATTTAAAAACCTTTTTATTGTTGAAAATTCCCAACATGTATAGTAAAGAGACCATAATGACTATGTATTTATATATCATGCAACCTCAACAATCATCCAAACTTGCTTCCTCTCCACTACCAACTCACTTTTTGTCCTCTTCCCCTTGCCCTGGATTGTTTGAGGCCAACCCCAGGCTTCCTATAATTTTATCTGTCAATCTTTCAGTTCACATTTTTAGTAGGTAAGACTCTGCCTGAGATTTAGTAAGGCCTGGCATTGCCATTAACTAGTTGTACAATATAGGACAAGAAGAGCCCCCTTGGAGACTGAATTTCCCTTTTCTGTAAAATGAGAGCTTTGGATTATGTGAGCCTGAAGTTTTTTTGAGTCTGAAATTTCTATCAGTTCTTACTTCTGAGAGTCTAAGATTATTGTTTTTCCTGTTTTCAGGTTTATATTATTATTTCATTATTAAACATATCTCTTGGGGAAGAAATATCTTTCTGTATAAGAAAAAAAGCAGTTTCATGTCCTGTGGCACATATATAATGTTACACAATGGAATGAATCTTCTCCCTCTGTTCTAAAGTATCTTGTAGAGAATAAAATCTGAACACAGTAAGTCATAGAGAATAGAAATCGCTCAATTCTGTCAACTCTGACTCTCTGAAATCAAGTGACATATAATTTCTGGGGTGGAATACAGTCAAAACTTTCAAGAAAAATATTTGTTATTTAAATTAAAGAATAATTTTTGAGATAGAATGGAGCAAGCCCTAATTGTCTGGATGGCACCTCACTTAATCCCTAATTCAAAAACTTCAACTTTCCAGAACATAGTCAAGAAAAAACAAAGAAGAAAAACAAAAATACTTAAAAGTCTCCACCTCTTTAAATCAAATATCTCCCAGTAATAAAAAATTAATGCTGCATAATTAATGTACCAAGATGGAGGTACTTCCCTTTCAGGAGTGCCTCAGAGATCATGGCATTGTTCTGTATACAGATTGCAACAGCAGGCTCAGTCTTTCAGGCTGTGAGACCAAGCCAAAGCTAAAGATGGTCTACTTGGGGACCATTCAGAAACCTACCTTGGGGACTGCATGGCAGGGCCCATAATACCAGTTATGATGAAGCTGATAGAAAAGCATGCTAATTAAACACACACACACACACACACACACACCCGGGATATGGGGGGTGGGGAGAGAGACAGACAGAGAGAGAGAGAGCTCTTTGTTTTAGCTTGGTTACTACTATGGAATAGTGTTTCCACTAATCAGTGGGACCATGACAAAGTGCTCATCTGCATGTTCACCAAGAAAAATTTTGGTTAATCAGTTAGAGAAGAACCTTTCTCTTCATGGGTCTATATATGAGAGGAAGCTCCAAGAATCAGGATTCTTGCAAATGAAAGTATCAGTGAGAAATGAAAGTGAGGGGTAATCTAGAGTCAGGGACACACACCTGAAGAACAGATCCCAATGCAAGAACTGATTTATGGGCCCACCACATGTGGCAGATGCCATAGTCTGAATCTACTCTAGGTTGCTTTGTCAAGTATTTTGGTACACTGACTGTACTCTAACATCCAACCCAAAGTAAAGGGCCTGAGGGGTTGGGTACCCTTATAAGATCTTCCAGACAAGACTGGGGGAGAATCACTAAAGTTAGAATCAGGCACCTGCCTTCTGTGAATTCCATTGTTGCTCTTTCGTTTTCTTTCAGTTACCTAGTTAGCATCTTTCTCTGAAAAATCACATACTTCCTTCAGCTGACCCTCAGTTAGGATGGAGAGCAAGGGAAATCAGTACATTGATGAGGTACTGGCAATGGATTCGATCATTCCTCAGTCCAAATCCAAGGGCCTTCTAGAAAGACATCCAAGAACTCTGGCTTGGCTCTTTTAGGTCAGTGACTAAACCCATGAGGTAGAATAGGGGTTTTGAACATGAAAGCCTATTGGGTGAGGAAAGAGGGAGAGTAGATGTAAGTCAGTTTAAAGAGACCCCAGTGTGCCAGGTAAAGAACCTTACATATCATTCTCTAGGCAATGGGGAGCTTTCAAAAGTGACCCTTGAAAAGTAGCTCAAGCAGGATGCACCTGGTGGATGGAAAGAGGGGCTGAAAATGGAGAAGAGTCATCCTGTTAGGAGGCCACTGCAGCAGGCCAGCCATGAGTGCCTTAATAAAGAGTACCAAGACTGCTTATTCAAATAAACCCTTATCATTCCTGGAAAATTCTTTGTAAGTCCACTTGGGAAATGACACTGGAGTGTAACTTTGAAGCTTAGAAAAAGAATCTATTTGGACTGACAACTACAAATTTGAGGGATTTCATACCTAATTCACATAGAAAATATCAGACCAAGATATTGATGAATCATTTGCTTTTATAGGATATTAGTTGCTGGAAAACACGAATAAGAATGGGAATGCCTTGATAAGATGCTAACAGTGCAACCACCCACCCGCCTCATTCCCCTCCCCACCGCATAGCTCTTAAGGAATTCCAGAGTCTATTATCAGCAGGGTTTAAAGGCTAATGAAGAAACAATCTTTTTGTAAAGCAACAAAGAACAGAGTTTGAAAGCAGGTTCAGGGGAATGTAAGAGGAAACACTTGGTTCAGTGAAAGGCAAACTTTCCTATGGACATGCATTTTTTTTTTTTCTAAATACCATACGTTGCTTCGCAACCCCTAAAGCCTGTGCTTTCAATGCCTGTTCTGTGGGCAGCACTTTGCTAAATGCACCATGTGTGGTTGACTGGGGCGGTTTAGGAGGGGAAAAAAACTCTAAGAAAAATGAGACTCAAAGCAAGAGAGTTCAGGGTAGTTTTATTATGTGTTTTCTAGACTTCCGAATGAAGGCTGAGTTTACTCTCAAATGGAACATGTGTACTCCTTTGTTTAAAAACTGCTGGCCAAATTAACTATGGGAAGTGTTTGAGAAAATTGCTTTACGAAGGAAAAGAGGAGAGGGGACCCAAATCCAGACAGTCTTCTCCACAGTGCGATGTTCATGCTATTGAGAAAGGGCTATTTCATGGAGGTGACAAAGCAATGCCAATTAGGCAAATGGCAGGAAGCGAGAACTTGAAATCCTGCCTCTGATGCTTATGAACCCTGTGGTCTTGGGCGAGTCACTTCATGTTTCTGAGGCTGTTTTCTCATATGTAAAATTGAGATAACAATCTCTGGCCTGTCTACAGTGCAGAACGATTGGTAGGTTTCAAAGACATAATGTATGAGAATACACTCCGCACATGCTAAGGTCTAGATAAATGTGAGCCATTATCTTTCTTCTCTTCTACTACACTGTGAGTGGCTTACCTCTTATTATTTTCTTTAAATTGTTGGCACTGAGAGAGTGCCTGATGTTTATTTTGTCATTTCACAAGCATTTAATTAGATTCCTGCACTCAACGAATACAAAATCAAGTGGGAGAGAAATGATAATGCCTTATTTATATATCTATCTTAGGCACTTTACAAATGCTTGCTAAATGAGTGAATGGAAGGTAGTATCTTCTCTTTAAAACCATTAACTTTGGGCTATGAAACTTGGAAGCCCTGCTGCCCTCCTTAGTGCCTCCTCTCATTCCTTAACATCTTTTGCTTCTTTCTTGCAGTCTTCCCCTTCATCCCAAGCATTGCTATCATCTTGAATGACCTTGGCATCTGTAGGAATGAATCCCCCACCACCTTGGCCTCAGCTTCTTGACCTCATCTCCAGTGCTCTCATATATTCCATGACAGCCGTGGCGGCTCTGGAAGTTATCGTCACTTACACCTGCTGTACTTTTGAAATCATAAATTCATATGGCTTATGTGCTACCTGACCTCCTCAACTTACAGCTTGCTAATTTATTTATTCTAAGCATATCAGTTATTCAATTATATTAGTACTTTGAACCAATGACCCTTCAATTTTCCGATCCATTGGAACCCTATTATCTTCCCTTCCCTCCCTCCGCAGCTTCGACCCCACATGGTCCCTCACTTCATCCAATACTGTTCTTAGTCGGTGGCAAGAGGAGCCCTGTTCTGGCCTCATGTTTCAAGAAACAGCATGCTTTGGAGAGCCCTCAAGACATTTTCTGAGTTCCCCTTGTTCCATGCCTTGGACTAGCTAAGGATAGCAATGCTGGCCAGGCAGAGCACCTTGAATCTGGGCCAAGACCTTCATGGACCACCATGCCCATTTCTTTCCTTTCAAGGAACTCTTAGACTCTATATCCCACATGTGGGGTTGATCAGATGCCACAAGGAGCTCTGGACAGCCACACCTATAGGCTTATCCCAAGACTCAATGGCTGGACCATGGTTCTAGGTAGCAGGCCTTGTGAGACGGTACCTCTGCTGACTGGTGCAGTATTGCTTTGGTAGCATAGGGCAAAGATGGGCTGCCAGAATGGGGATGACATGCTGATTTGATGTGATTCTTACAATGGCTCCTAGTCATTCACCAGTGACCCCTGGACTTGTGCCACAGATGCACATCAGACCATGGTCCCACTTTCTGTCTATAACACCCAACGGTTGGGGGAGGTGGTGGCAGGTATTATTTAACCTGTGTGCCTCCATCACCCCCACATACCACTACTGGCACCCAGGGTGTTACTCCATCCCCTCTGCAGCTTCATACCATTTGTCAAGCTGTCTTCTGAAGGTTGCTTGTCTACTCTGAGGGCTTTTGAGATGATTGCTTTGCATCACCAACAGAACTCTCTGATTAATATCTTCTCTTGCCCCAGATCAATATGGTGATGTTATGCTCTCCAAAGTTGAACTTAATCCCTGCCAGAAGATGGACAGACATTCCTTACATGAATGGTACATCTCTTCTCACTCCACTAATGCACCCCTAGTCCATCCTCCCTGTTGGTGGTGGTGTGTAGAATGTAAGGACCCAGTCAACATGGAAAGAGATACATGTAATTATGGCCTATGGGGTTCAAGAGAGGACATGGTTGGAAGATGTGTCATTCTACATGTATGCTATAAAGTACCAAACGATACACTGAACATAACCATAAAAGGACATATTGTTCACATTTTCCTGCACACTCTGGAGAAGGTGTGCATTTGTGGTCATCATCAATGAAGCACAGTAACAATGTCTGAGAGTCCACTGGGAACAGATATTGACAGGCAGTCGGGTGGATAATGGCAGTGTCATGGATCATAGTGTAACTAGCCTGAACTTAATGATATCAGGCGCCTGCAGAGGCAAGAAGATCTAGACTGTTCCAATACATACTTGTTCCTTCCTTCTGCCTAATCCAACCCTGAGGCATATTCCCTGGGTCCCAGTGCTTAAGAACTCACTCATTGAATTATCTTTGCACTCTTGTATTTTCTCTTTACGAGATTCTTCCAAAAAGCATTTAAACATGCTCAAATGTCTCCTGTCTTAAAGAAACGATCACTCTCCTTAATTTCACACACACTTTTAGTTACCACCCAAGCTCTTTCTTCCCCATTTGCAAACTTCTCAAAAAAGTTATATACAGTCATCTTCTCTAGTACCTCACCTCAAGTTCCTCAACTCTGTACAATCCCATGCAGTTGTTTCAGACAAGTCACCAATGATCTCCATAATTAGTAACTTTAAAGGACACTTTCATGCCTATTTCACTTGATCTACACTGACCACTGTTCACTTCGTTTTTTTCCTTCTCAAGACATTATTGCTTTGGCTTTTGTACGAGGAGTGAGAGGGTGCTTGATGTATGAAGAAAAATAATGTTTTTGGGAGGTCATGGGAGAGGGGCAAAGAGGCTCATGTATCTGGCAAGATGAGGAATTGGGACGTGAGGTGAGGCTGGACCACCATTAGGGAACAGGACAGAAGACGGGGAGAAGGGATGAGTGTAGCTGTCCCAGTGGAGGGAGACAGGCCAAGCCTGCTCAGAGTAGTCTTCCAGAGAGCTCCTGGCAAGGGCCTGGCTGAGCTTTGGGCAGGAGCCATCACTGTACCAGAACCAGTTTCCTTAATTGTCACAGCAGCAATGGGAGTTTCAGGGAGCAGAGTATAATCTGGACTTGATATGAAGAACTAAGGACATGAATGCTGTTTTCATCACTTCTTCAAGCTTACAGGAAGAGTCACATGTGGAAATGTATTTGGTGTTGTGAAAGAGTAGGTTTTCTATATCTCTGACTATGGCTAGATATTTGAATATTTCGAGATAACTCCATTCTCCTCCATGAAAATTTATTGAAGTGGTGATAAATTAGTGCTGCTCAATTACTTCCTGACTGTCAGTTTCCCCCAATAGAATGGAGTTGCATGAAAGGGAAGGACTTTATTAGTCTTCTCCTTGTCATATTTGCTGTACTTGCAACAGTGTACACACTGGGCTGGGCCTTCTATAAATGCTAGGTCAAAGAATAAATGCCCAGAAACTTCAAAAAATGGAGAGTAAAAAAAATGGAAGGAAGTAGAGATGGAATGTTCAAATTATCTTGTGAATATGAACATTTCAGAGGACATGGAATGTGGCAGAGAAAAGGAAAAACAATTACAAAGATGTCCAATAATTTTTAGGGGAAAATAATTTAAAAGGCAGTAAAGAACAAAACATGTAATCTCAGATGTCAATATACTAATGGAGGATGGGGCATAAACTGGGTCTGATAAATATTTACTTTAATTAAAAATTTAAAAAAAACTTTGTGGGTACACAGTAGGTATATATATTTATGAGGTATGCATGGATATTTAAATACAATCTCATAAGTGTCAAAAAGATTTGCAGGGGTAAAAGCAACTTTTAAAGTGTATGCTTTGGCCTAAAGGAGTAGCTCTTGCAGACAAAGAGGCAGGATAGCATTTCAAGTAAGCAACCTGAGTGTGGTGGCTTGTTCCTGCAATCCCAACTACTCAGGAGGCTGAGATGGGAAGATAACATGAGCCCAGAAGTTCAAGACCAGCATGGGCAACATAGTGAGACTCTATCTCTAAAAATAAAATAAAACAAAATAAATTAGCTGGATGTGGTGGAACATGCTTGAGATTCCAGCCACTCAGGAGGCTAAGGTGAGAGGATTGCTTGAGCTCAGGAGGTTGAGACTGCAGTGACCTATAATTACACTACTGCACTCCAGTATGGGTGACAGGGAGAGACTCCATCTCTAAATAAGATAAAATAAGGCAAGCAATTAACTAGGGCCCTAATGCTAAAGCTCAATGAAAAACCAATGCACAGAAACAAAAGCCAGATAGTGTCTTGCACATGCTGCCTCAGTCAATGTTTACTTCATGAATGAATGAGTGAACACGTGATGAAATCCTCTTGTGGGAGCAGAGCCCCAAATACCTAGCCTGCTGGAAAAGCTGGAGGAGGTAGTCATGATGTGTATTTCAAAACAGTCTCATAGGCAAGGTACATATATTTGACCCAATTGATTGCTTCTTTCTCATTCTAACCAAATTCCTCTTCACACCTGCTCTACCTACCTTCCTATCTTTCTGGAGCTGAAGAGAGACGCTACTCAGTCCTTGTGCTAGAAAATTCCAGAAGGTCCAACTTCTGGAAAATTTTAATGTTCCTTACAAGACTCAAGAAACATGAACAAAAGAATCCTCATAGAATTGCTGAGCTGGAAGAAATTAGAATTAACCAAGTACCTAGAATCGGGTCTAGACCATAGACATGATTAAACGTCCACTGAATTGAATCTACTCAACTCCACACACAACCCCTACACGCACCCCTATGCTGCTTTACAGATGGAGAAATCAAGCCCTAGAGAAATGGAGGCTGCATGTCTGAGCCATATGTAGGAAGAACTGGGACCAGAATTCTAGGTTCCCAACTCCTGAGTTAACACTTTCCAGCATTTCTACATTATTGATTTTGGCAGTTGCTGGACTCTATTCACTCTGGCTTCTGCTTCCCAAAGGTAAGTTCTAAAAAGCTCTCTCACTTGTCACTCATTTTTTACTCTCCACCTGCTACTCATGACAAATTTTAATAAATTCTCCTTAGCCATATGATTTGTTACTTGCACTCCTTCTCTCTCTGCTCTGGAATATTTCCTTCTCAATAAAGAGGCTGGCTGTGTGCAATGACTCATGCCAGTAATCCTAGCACTTTGGGAAGCTGAGGCAGGAGGATCACTTCAGTCCAGGAGTTCAAGACTGGTCTGGAAAATATAGTAAGACCCTGTCCCTACGAAAAAAAAATTGAAAAATTAGCTAGGCATAGTGGCATGTGCATGCAGTCCCAGCTACTGGAGAGGCTAAGGTGGGAGAATCAGTTGAGCCCAGGAAGCCAAGGTTGCAGTGAACAGTAATTGTGCCATTGCATTCCAGCCTGCACAACAGAGAGAGCCCCTGCCTCTAAATAAATAAATAAATAAATAAATAAATAAGCTCCATATCTTCAGTAGGAGTGATCAGCTAAGTCAGGAAAAAAACGTCTTCAAGTTGGTGAAACTCTTTGTAAACAAAGGTGAGCAGGCTCTACGATCAATAGTAGCATTTAATATTTAGTGAAGGAATAGCTCTGGTAGATAAAGAGGCAGAATAGAATTTCCATGAAAAGAAATGCCATTCTGAAAAAAGTACTATAGGTCTTTGAAAGGTAGGCTTAGACACTGGTCATTTTCTATATTACACTTTTTCTTCATAAATACAGAAGTCCTCATTTTTCCTCATTCAAGAAAAGAGTATGTTAGAAATTTAATGTCAAAGATTTGAAGAGTTGGTTTAAAGTCCCTGGAAATACACCATGGCAAATTCTAAGTTGGGCAAAGATTTAAATATGAAAAATAAAACCATAGATATGTAGAAGAACATATAGGTGAATATTTTTATACTCTTGCAGTGCAGAAGGCATTTTTTTTTCTTAAAGACAAGAACTATAATACAAAATATTGACAGATTTTGTTACACATAAATCCAAAACTTTTGCACAGCAGATTGCAACAACAAATTGCAAAACAATTCTGCAACATACATGACAAGAGTTGATTGCTTCAATATACAAAAGTTCTTAAAACTCTATAAGAAAAATAAAAATGAGCAAAGAACATGAATGGTAAAGTGATAAAAACTAATAAAGATTTGAAAATACATTCAATCAAACTATTAATCAGAGAAATTTATTGTCCATTAGAATGGTGCAAACTTCCTGCAGGGTGAGCTGGAGAAATGTATGAAAGATGCAAAAAGCTCTCACAAGGAGAACTTGTTTTTTTATCAAGGCTTTTGTTACAGTCTTGTTTATAAAAACAATGTATTAGAAATAATCAAAATATTTATCGGTGGGATTTAGTTAACTATATTATTGCTGTATCCATATAAATGATTATTAAATTAAAATGTAAATCTGTATTTACTGGCATTAAATGATGTCCTTAGCATATTACTGTGAGAAAATCAGTATACAAAAACAATATTTCATTAAAAAAGTTTCTTTTTACATGATAAAGAAACCTACACCCGCACTACATCAAAATTTTAGTTATGGGTTTTTTAGTGTGGGATTATATGTGATTTTCTTAATTCTGCTTATATTTTTACATTATCTAGAATTTTTAATGACAATGTTTACTCTAGTTTATTTAACAAACATTCTCATAGTAATTATATATGTCAGGTACTGTTCTAAGAACTTTATAAATATTAACTCATTTTCTTAGAAGAGAAAAATGTAAATAATAAAGTATTTCTGTGTGTGGGGTTGAGTGGACGGGGAGGGTCTCGGAAGCAAAAGGATACTGGATAAAATGAGACTCGTATACAAGAAATCCACAAAGTTTTGACTCAAAGCTATCTCATTTTAATGACACAACAAGGTCAGCAGGTCATGGGAGCCCCATTCCTTTGCCTTTCTCTGATTCCTTTTAATGATGGGACAGCTAATTAGCCATTAAGGATTAGTCAAAGAGGGCTTAAGCAGAGGAGCCTGTTGAAGCTGAGAGAGAGGGGCCTTTCAGTTACACAGGCCTGGCTTTAATTCTGGGCTCCACTACTATGTGATTTAGGGCAAGTTGTTTCACTTTTTAGAATCTCAGTTTCCTCATCTATAAAGTGGGGGAGTAATTTTCATATCATAAGGCTGTATATCTTTTAAATTTGAGCTCCCTTATTTTTCCCTCTTCCTTAAGGAGCTAGGAAAGCTAACCTCCATCTTCCCTAGATCATCCCAGCATCCTCTGGTCTGGGCCAGCTGGACCCCAGAACTTTGCCTCCCTCTCTGAGCCCTTAGGGGCCAAAGTCTTACATTCATTTGATTGTTAGGCTAACCCAAGAACAAGCTGAAAAGTCAACTTTGAATTATTTTCTGGGATCTGGAACGATTGATCTTTGATCTTGGAGTTCTGAATGTTTTGCATTTCAAGTGTTTTTTATCCTTTCTGTTATACCTGCCCTAGGAACACCATTAATATGCAGAGTATTTGAATACCATATAGGTAGAGTCTGTTTGATAATTTATTCTCTGGCCAAAAACACCTCTGAGGATGGATTCTTTTTGCAAATGACCAGCAAATTCCAAATATTTCTTGGTCCTCTTTCTCTAAGCCCAAAACTTCTCAAGAATCTCTCCTTTTCCCAACTTTCTCTCTTTCCTACCTACCTTATTATCTCATACATTTGAATATAATACCAATATTTGGGGCATATCTGAAAGGGCTCGGGGTCACAGACAATATCACGCCCGTAGGTTTGTCTTGGCTGTATTCAAGAACTGCCTGGAGGCTTGGATTTAGTGATAGGAAAGAAGATTCTAGACTGTCATATATGGCAGGTCCCTTGGACAGCACCATCTGTATTCTACAGATATCAAGACTGAGGTCCAGAAAGGGGCAAAGTCTTAATGAGGGTTATAGAAATTAATGGTGAAAATGAGACTGAGTCCCAGGTATACTGGTTCCGAATACAGTACAGAAAAATTTTCATCAGTGTCAGTTATTCATTCATTTAACACACATTTCTTGAATGTCTATTTTGTGTCAAGTACAGAAAATACAGCAGTGACCAAGACAGATATGGTTCCTGCTCTCCAAGAGATTGCAATCTGGTAGGGGAGACAGACTTGGATCACAATAGAGGTAATACAGCATGGTGGATATAAGAATGGGCTTTACAGCTGCCCTGACCAATGTTCTGACATTTCTCTGGCCACTTAATAGTTGTGTGAACTTGAACAATTTACTTAACTTCTCTGTATCCTGGTGCCTTCATCTGAATACAATCAGTAGCATTTCTATACATTAACAAGAAATTATCTGAAAAGAAAACCAAGAAGACAATCCTACTTACAATAGCATCAAAAAGAATAAAATACTTAGAAATGAATGTAACCAACGAGGTGAAACATCTGTACACCAAAAAGTATAAAATATTGCTATAAAAATTGAAGAAGACACAAATAAATGGAAAGATATCCCATGCTCACGAAGAATTAACATTGTTAAAATGTCCCTACTACCCAAAGCTTTCTACAAATTCAATGCAATCCAAAAGAAAATTCCAATGACACTCTTTACAAAAATAGAATAAACATTCTACAATCCATATAGAACCAGAAAAATCCCCAAAAGCCAAGAAATTTTTAGTAAAAAGAACAAAGATGGAAGCATTACACTTCCTGATTTCAAATTATGTTATAAAGTTACAGTAATCAAAACAGCATGGTCCAAGTATAAAATTGGACATTTATACCAGTGGAACAGAATAGGGAACCCAGAAATTAATCCACACATCGATATTTGACAAAGATACCAAGAACTCAAAATGGGGACTAGAGAGTTTTATCAGTAAGTGATTTGGGGAAAATTGAATATCTACATGCAAAGAAATAAAATTCCAACCCATCACATGCCATATACAAAAATCAACCCAAAATAGATTAAAGACTTAAATGTAAGACCAAAAATCATAAAACCAGTAGAAGAAAACAGGGGAAACCTCAGTGACATCAGTCTGGGCAATAATTTTTTTTTTTTTTGGATATGACCCCAAAAGCATGGACATCAAAAGCAAAAATGAGACTACAACAAACTAAAATACTTTCAAACAGCAAAGGAAACAATCAACAGAGCAGAGACAACCTATGGAATGGGAGAAAATATTTGCAAACTGTACATATGATATGAAGTTAGTATCCAAAATATATAAAGAACACAAACAACTCAATAGCAAGAAAACAACACAATTAAAAGATAGGCAAAAGACCCAAATAGACATTTCTCAAAAGAAGACATACAAATCACCAATAGGTATATTAAAAAAATGCTCAACATCACTGTATTAGTCAGAGTTCTCTAGAGGGACATATACATGTATGTTGGGATTGTATATACATATTTTAATTACTTAATAAACTAATATATATTTATGAGTTCAATCCGATCAAGTTGGCACTCAGCATCATATATATATATATATATATATATATATATATAGTTTATTAAGTATTAACTCACACAATCACAAGGTCCCACAGTAGGCTACCTGCAGGCTGAGGAGTAAGGAGAGCCAGTTTGAGTCCCAAAGCTGAAGAACTTGGAGTCTGATGTTTGAGGGTAGGAAGCATACAGCATGGGAGAAGGATGTAGATTAGGAGGCTAGGCCAGTCTCACCTTTTCACGTTTTTCTGCCTGCTTTATATTTGCTGGCAGCTGATTAAATGGTGCCCACCCAGGTTAAGGGTGGGTCTGCCTTCCCCAGCCCACTGACTCTCAAATGTTAACCTCCTTTGGCAATATCCTCAGGGACACACCCAGGATCAATACTTTGTATCCTTCAATCCAATCAAGTTAACACTCAGTATTAACCATCACAGAAACTAATCATCAGGAAAATGCAAATTAAAACCACAATGAGAAGTCTGCTCACCTCAGAAAGGTTATTGACAAAAAGACAGCAAAGAACAAGTATTGGTGAGGGTGTGGAGAAAAGGTTATCATTTTTTATTGTTGATGAGAATGTAAATTGGTACAGCCATTGTAGAAAACAGAATGGAGGTTTTTAAAAACATTAAAATTAGAACTACCTTGTATGATCCAGCAATCCCACTGCTGGGTATATACCCAAAGAAAATAAATCAGCACGTCATAGATCTGCACTCCCATGTTCATTGCAGCACTATTCACAATAGCCAAGATATGGAAACAACCTAAGTATCCACTGAAGAATGAATGGATAAAGAAAATGTGCTATTCATATACAATGGAATACTATTGGATTGGCGCAAAAGTAATTGTAGTTTTGCCATTACTTCTAATTAGTTAAAAAAAAGTAATTGGTGCAATTACTTTTGCATCAACCTAATATTTAGCCTTAAAAAAAAAAAAAACTCCTGTCATTTGTGACAACATGGATGGACCTGGAGGACATTATGTTAAGTAAAATAAGCCAGACACAGAAAAAAAAAAATCACGTGATCTCATTTATATGTGAATCTAAAAGAGTGAAACTCATTATAAAAACATACAGTAGAATGGAGGTTACCAGGGTCTGGGGGTGGGCAGGAAAAGATTGGAGAAATATTGGTCAAAATTTGTTAAACAGGTAGAATAAGTTCAAGAACTCTACTGTACAATATGGTGACTATAGTTAATAACAATCTATTGTTCACTTGAAAATTGCTAAGATTGTAGATTCTAAGTATTCTTACCCCAAAAATGAGTATGTGAGGTAATGCATATGTAAACTAGCTTGATTTAGACATTCCATAAGGCATACGTATGTTAAGACCAGGTTGTAAGCCATGTATGTACACAATATTTGTTGATTTTTAAAATAATTAAAAATAAGTAAGAGTAACATGATTATATTAATAGGGCTGTGAGGCATTAGATCAATGCCTGGCACATAGTAAGTGCTCAAAAGTGTTAGCTTGTACAGTATCACCACTATAAAACCACACAGAGAAATGTGCTAAGAAGGAGAAGTGCTTTCTGAGTACCTAAAGTAGGCATTCAGTGTTCTAATTGGAGCCATCAGAAGATGACAGAGAGAGTGAGGGACTAGCAAGAACAAGGTCTGTTCAAGCTCCTTCCTCCTCTGGCCTGTAGGAGCTGGGAAAAAACTGGCACCCAATCCACAGCCTAGATAATCTGGTTAGGGGCTTTCACCTCTCAGGCTTCAGTTGCCATAGCTATGATGGAAGTAAAAGAAGGTTACTTTTGTGATTATTGCCATCTGAGTCAAGGAGAATTACTGTGGCCCAGTATTGTATGCAGTAGAAGAAACCACTACACAGATTTACTCTTCAAGTTGCCCACGGGCCATTCTTGTTCTTTCCTATTTAATGAGCTCTCATAGAACTTGGAGCTTTTCAAAGGATGCCTGTGAAAGGCATTGCTAAGGTGGCAGTCTCCATTGCTTTCAACAATTATAAGTCTCGTTATTTCTCTGCCTCTAGACTAGCTCTGCAGCTGTTCTCATAAAGGCAATTGAAATAGTAAATAAGCTCTCTCCCTTCCTTGAACCAATCTGGCATCGTTTTCCTGCCCATTTTAGAGCACTTATCACTCTCTCCCTTGAAATTCCAGCTTTGTGATTGCCCAGTTCACCTCGGAGACAATGTGAGCATAAGGACTCAGCTTTCGTACCTTGGAACTCCTCAAAGTGATTAACCCAGAACCTTGAAAAGACAAAGACCAAGATAACTGTGTGTGTATGTGTGATGGATGAGCTTTATATGGTAATGATTTTTAAAGCATGGGCCTTGACCACTTGCATCTGAATCTCCTGGGGGAGGGACTTGTTTGGAAATACAAATCTCAGGTCTTCTAGCCAGCTGTAGGAATTATAATCTTGGAGGAGGAGCAGGAGTCTGCATTTAGCCAGATACTGTAGTTGATTTGGATGCCTCCTACAGTCTGAAAACTACTGGGTTAGAAGTTGTAAGTATTTAGTTAAAGGCTCAGTGGGACAGCAATTCATTTTTCCAGTTGTCAGCTAGAGAACTGAGTTTTAAGTGCTGTTAAGCACTAATGCACTCTGCTCCTGGAATAAAATTTTGGAAACTGTCTTTATCTGTCTTTCCAGCCACAACAAATTATCTCCATGTACTCTCTGCAGAGTTGATTTCTTAAAGCAAACTCTAGTATCAGATCCCTTCTGAATGGCTTCAGTGAGTTATTTGGGTCATTTGGCTTTGGGAAGAATTCCAATAAATCATCAGCAAAATTCCACATGCCATGGAGGGAAAGAGCAACTTATTTTCCTCATTCCTGGCCTGGATTTTCGGAAGCAACTCTCTCCTCTCTGTTCATGAGCATCCAGTAGGAATGCATTTGGTTGGAGAGTTTCCTGGGCCAGGCCCTCATTCATCACCACACCCTCCCTGGGACTCTTACGCCAGTGCCCTTGCTGGTCTCCCTAATCCCACACTGGTTCTCACCAGACTAAAGTTCTCATGGTGCTTCTACCCTGGGCCACATAGCCTCTCTTGCCTTTCCGTTAATCACTTAGCACAGAGTGTACAAGGCCCTGATTGCTGATTCTGGCATTGAAGTCTCCTGGTAACTCGGCCCTGTTCTCCCTGGCTCTAATGTACATTTCCCTATAAGCACCCTGTACTCTAGTTCAGTGTTTCTAAAAGTGTGTTTCTGGGGCTGCTGCCTTCAGAGTATCCTGCAAGTGCTTCTGAATTTGACCTTGCACCATGGCATTCACAGTATCAGAATGCTAAAAGTATGCAAGTCCTGGCTACTCCAAAGCTTCCTCTCTTGCTAGACACTTACAGTGTAGTTGCCAAAAAGGCGTCATCATATTTACACAAACTTTGCGACATTTTATTTCAGTTGTACTGCCTCTATAATCTGTTTCTCCTGACAACTTCAAGTGGAACCAGTTTATGGCCAATGGACCAGGGGTAGCTAAAGCTTGATATTTTATCCCAAATGATCCAAGACTTCAATGTCAAGCCAGAGAGGTAAGTCCAACACACAGATATAGGAGAGCTGAGGGTCTTAATTCAAGAAGATTAGCTGTAAATGTCAGAAGCAGGATTATATATAGAAAATGGAGACCAGAGTCAGAAGCCAGAATAAAACAGGACTGAAAGGGGCATATAGGGAAACAATGAGGAAAGCTGCCAACACATTAGAAGTCTACAGTGTTGGGTTACACTTGAGTCTCCTTTACGGACCATTAAGTTGGTGACTCTGAACAAGTCATCCCTCCTGACTTAGTATCTTTCAATGGCTTCCTACGCCCTGCAGAATAAAGATCAGCACTCTTACTTATCCTTGCTCGTAATGCACTGAATAGCATGCTCCCTTCCTGCATATTCATCTTCATCCCCTTTCACTCTCTCTCTGTGACCTCTCCATGGAATGAGCATTCGTTTTTCTCAGCCCATGGCATCCTTCTCCATCCTCCAATGGGTTTGGTGGTAGCTTTTTATCTCTCTCCTCATAGGTTGTGAGCAGCTTGAAGATAGCCTAGTCTCAGGACCCTGAAGTTTGTCAGTATCTCCTGAGGCATTCACATAGCCAACGGCTTTGTATAGAATAGTCACTCAAGAGACACTTGTTGAATGAATCTATGCATGAAAACTGTAAAAGTGAGATGAATTGAGATGAGACAAAAGCAGACCAGATTAAACCAGATAAGATGAGATGTGATACTTTGGAAGGTTAGAACAGAAAGAGATGAAATATAAGGCCCTCAGTCTCCTTCCTCAGGGACGTATGTGTCATTTAAAAAATGTTGCTTCTGCCTGTGACTCTATCTGTGAAAATGTCTCAGCCAACTCTGCATGATCCCCCTACATCCTCAGGACTGGAATCTCAAGTGTGCCTCAGGGTGGAAGTGGGTTGACAGGGTTAAGAGAACCTTTGCAGTGTAAAAGCATGCTCACAAATGCCTCACTGATGTGACCCCTGCTGTCAAGAAGGTCCTGTAAATGGTCAGCCATCCTAATGACCGGCTCTTTCATCAATGATGGCTGTATTGGTCACAGACACCAAGTCTCAGCTTTCATGTGGTGTTGGAGCCATATCATATCAGTATACTAGCAAATCTCTTACCTCCTGTATCCTGAGCTGTGAAAATTCAACTAGTATTTCACAAAAGTCCTTTACAAGTTTTATGTTTGGAAGAAAATGGATTACAATAGCATATATAGGAGAAAAACAATAGTAACAACAACAACAACAAAAACTTGGTTACGAGGGTGCTTGCTTTTTTTAAATCTTGGCCACTGACAATCTCACATGACTTCTATTATCATCTTTATAGCATTCATTCCCAAATCTTTTTGGCAGACCCAATTTCTCTAAAGAGCTCCAACTGCCTGCTGAGCAGAAAATGTTACCCATGTGTTTACTCTGAACTCTCAAACTCTATGTATCCAACTTGAAACTCATACTTCTCCTCTCTGTCACAGCTTCCTGACCAACCTGCTCTCTTTCCCCAAAATATCTTTTTTTTTGTTATAGTTAAATCAGCCTCAAGGCTGAATACTATCTCTTTAAAAAATATTTATGGGGTACATGAGATATCCAGATGCTACTTTTGAGTGCTCTTTATACCTTATTCCCTACACGCAATTGGCAGACACCTCCTATCAATTCCACTTCCCTAATATCTCTCTTCTCAATTCTTGGTGCATGGCTATTGTTCAGCTCTTATTGCCAATCACCTGAAGTGATAATTTTGGTTGCCAAGTCTTTGCTCAAAATCTTCAGCTGTTCTCTGTGTCCTAGAATAAAATAGTCTTAACTCTTCAGTCAGCTGTACAAGGACTTCCATTATCTAGTTCAACTTTCCAATTTTATCTTCTCTTTACTCTAATATGAATTCCTTGCAGTTCTTTGAATATACCCTGAGTCTTATTGCCTGTATACTTTCATTCAATTTTTTTTAATTCTACCTTTGTTTTAGATTTGAAGTACATGTGCCATGTGCAGGTTTGTTACATGGATATATTATGTGATACTGAGTTTGGGATATGATTTATACCATCATCCAGGTTCTTAGTATAGTACCCAATAGCTTGTTTTTCAACCCTTTCTGTCCTTTCTCACTCTCTCCTAGTAATCTCTAGTGTCTATTGTTGCCACCTTATGTCTATGAGTACCCAATATTTAGCACCCACCCATAAGTGAGAACATGTGGTATTTGGGTTTGTGTCTTTGCAAATTTGCTTAGGATAATGGCCTCCAACTGCATCCATGTAACTACAAAGGACATAATTTTATTCTTTTTGTGGCTGCATAGTATTCCATGATGTATATGCACCACATTTTCTTTATCCAATCTACTATGCATAGGCACCTAGGTTGATTCTATATCTTTGCTATTGTGAATAGTGCTGTGATGAACATAAAGGTGCATGTGTCTTTTTGATAGAATGATTTATTTTATTCTGGATAAATACTCAGTAATGGGATTGCTGAGTTGAAGTGTAGTTCCATTTTAAGTTCTTTGAGAAATTGCAAAACTGCTTTCCCCAGTGGCTGAACTAATTTACATTCCCCCAACAGTTTATAAGCATTTCTTTTTCTCTGCAGTCTTGACAGCATCTGTTGTTTTTTGATTTTTTAATAATAGTCATTCTGACTGGTTTAAGATAATATCTCATTGTAGTTTTGATTTGCATTTTGCATATCTCTAATGATTAGAGATGATGAGCATTTTTTCATATTTGTTGGCTGTGTATATGTCTTCTTTTGTGAAGTGTTTGCTCTTGTCTTTTGCCCATTTTTTAGTAGGGTTGATTTTTGCTTGTTCAGTTGTTTAAGTTCTTTATAGACACTGGATATTAGACCTTTGTCAGATGCATAGTTTGCAAATATCATTTCCCATTCTGTAGATACTCTGTTGATAATTGCTTTTGCTTTTGCTGTGCAGAAGATTTTTAATTAGGTCTCACTGGTAAATTTTTGTTTTTGCTGCAATTGTTTTTGAGTACTTAGTCATAAATTCTCCCCAAGGCTAATGTCCAAAATGGTGTTATAGTGTTTCCTAGATTTTCTTATTTTCTTCTAAGGTCTTTCTTTCTTTTCTTTCTTTTCCTTCCTCCCTCCCTCCCTCCCTTCATTTCTTGCTTCCTTCCTTTCTCTCTCTCTTTTCCTTTCTTTCTTTCTCTTTCTTTCTTTCTTTCTTCTTTCCTTCCTTCCCTTCCTTCCTTCCTTCCTTCCTTCTTTCTCTCTCTTTCTTCCTTCCTTCCTTCCTTCCTTTCCTTTCCCTTCCTTCCTTCCTTCCTTCCTTTCCTTTCCCTTCCTTCCTTCCTTCCTTCCTTTCCTTTCCCTCCCTCCCTCCCTCCCTCCCTCCTTCCCTCCCTCCCTCCCTTCCTTTCTTCCTCCCTTCCCTTCCCTTCCCTTCCCCTTCCCCTTCCCCTTCCCCTTCCCCTTCCCCTTCCTTCCTTCCTTCCTTCCTTCCTTCCTTCCTTCCTTCCTTCCTCTCTTTCTCTCTTCTTTCTTTCTTTCTTTCTTTCTCTCTCTCTTTCTTTCTTTCTTTCTTTCTTTCCTTTCTTTTCTTTCTTTCTTTCTTTCCTTTCTTTCTCTTTCTTTCTTTCTTTCTTTCTTTCTTTCTTTCTTTCTTTCTTTCTTTCTTTCTTTCTTTCTTCTTTCTTTCTTTCTTTCTTTCTTTCTTTCTTTCTTTCTTTCTTTCTTTCTTTCTTTCTTTCTTTCCTTTCTTTCTTTCCTCTCCTTCTGCTCAGGCTGGAGTGGTGTGATCATACATCACTGCAGCCTCAAATTCATGGGCTGAAGTGATCCTCCCACATTAGAATCCCGAGTAGCTGGGACTACGGGCACACATCACCACACAGGGCTAATCTTTTTTTTTTTTTTTAAATTTTTTGTAGAGATGAGATCTCATACTGTTGCCTAGGCTTGTTTTGAGCTCCTGGCCTCAAGCAATCCTCCCACCTTTACCTCCCAAAGTGCTGGCATTAGAGGCATGAGCCATTGTGCCTGGCCTCTTCTAGGATTCTTATATTTTGAGGTCTTACATTTAAATCTTTAATACATCTTAATTTTTGTAAATGGTGATAGGTAGATGGCCATATGCATTCATCTGCATATGGATAGCCAGTTATCCCAGCACCATTTATTGAATAAGGAGACCTTTTCCCATTGCTTGTATTTGTTGACTTTGTTGAAGATAAGTTGGCTGTAGGTGTGTGGCTTTATTTCTGGGCTCTATATTCTGTTTCATCGGTCTATGTGTCTGTTTTTGTATCAGTACCATGCTATTTTGGTTACTACAGCCTTATAGTGTAGTTCAGTGTCAGGTAATGTGATTCCTCTGGCTTTGTTCTTTTTGGTTAGGATTGCTTTAGCTATTTGAGCTCTTCTTTGGTTCTGTGAATTTTAGAAAAGTTTTTCTAGTTCTGTGAAAAATGATGTTGATAGTGTGATAGTAATACTGTTGAGTCTGTAAATTGCTTTGGGCAGCATGGCTATTTTAATGGTATTGATTCGTCCAATCTATGAGTATGGAATGTGTTTCCATTTGTGTCATCTCTGATTTCTTTCAGCAGTGTTTTGTAGTCTTCCTTGTAGAGATCTTTCATCTCCTAGGTTAGATGTATTCCTAGGTATTTTATTTTTTGTGTGGATATTGTAAATGAGATTGTGTTATTGATTTGGCTCTCAGTTTGAATCTTATTTGTGTATAGAAATGATACTGATTTTTGCAGATTGATTTTGTATCCTGAAACTTTACTGAAGCCGTTTATCAGTTCCAGGAACCTTTGTTGGAGTCTCTAAGGTTTTCTAGGTATAGAATTATATTGTCAGGGAAAAGAGTTTGACTCCTTATTTTCCTATTTGGATGCTTTTCATTTCTTTCTCTTGCCTGATTGCTCTCGCTAGGGTTTCCTTCTTCAATTTTTTAAGCAAATATATTAAGCACCTATTATGTGTTAGGCCTTGGGGTTTTGCTTGTACTCCTTTTTCTGCCTGAAATGCCCTTCTCTCCATCTCCGTATTTCCAACCCTATCAATTTTCAAGACCCAGCTCAAATGCCACCTCCTCCAAGAAGCCTTGTCTGAACCCTCAGGTGTTAGTGATTTATCCTTCCTCAGAATGCCCATGACACATTATCTGCACAGTTCTTCTCCACCACTGAACCAAAAGCATGTTGAGAATGGGCTCAGTGTGATTCCTTTATGTGGTCTCTGCTTTACACATATTGGGCATTTAATAAATGCTTAATGAATGAGTAAACGAAAAAATGAGGCTTGCCCCTTTGCTTTTGCACCTATGACATAATACAAGCAGAGAGTAGTGCTTGAGGAGGCAAGTGTGCTGAGAGCTGTTGTGGCTGATAGATTGATTAAGAGGAGAATTACAGAAAGTCTACACAAAGCTGACATAAAAACTCAGGAATTAGAGACAATTGAAAACATGGACCAAATAAGTTCTGATGGCAGCTTTGTGTTACTGCCCATTGCACTAATTTTATTTCAGAATGATGAATCTAGGGCATTGCAGAAAGGTGGGACTTTGAATATTACTCTCTTTAAACAGAAGCTAAGTTTGTGAGCCATCTTGCAAGATTTCATCAAAAATGATTAAAATGGTTTTTAAAGCATTTTGGGTTAAAAGGGGATATATTATGTGCAAAGTTCACATCTAAAAAACTCATTTTCAGCAATGCTGGATAAGTGAAGCATTCTAATAGATCAAATAATATATTTTGTATATTTAATTTCTTTTTTCATTCTCTTCTTTTTACAGTATGTTCTGCATTAGTGAAGGAAAAAGAGAAAGTTGCATTTTAATCCTCAAATTAAATGTCAAACTGTTACTCAAGTAGCCACAGGACAGTGTCCTCAGCACATCTGCCAGAGCTGCTATCCATCAACCATCCTTTTCTAGGCTAAAATGTGATTATCTCTTGGAACGATGTCAACAATTTCTAACTGCAAAAAATTGATCTAGTTTGATATTATTCACAAAGGGACATATTACTGGAAACATGATGAACTAAAAAAACTCTATATTCTGATTGTATTTTGGTTATGGATCAGAAATCAGTACTTGAAAATGCTGAACTTTCTTTCTTCTTTCTGGACATTAGAAGTTAAATTTAATTGATTAAAGTATTCTTTATTTAATTAATACAATTAAGTTGTATTGTGTTGATGATTAGTCTCAATTCATGGCACTTCATCATCCTCAGACCATGATGGGCTATATTTATTTTTAAAGACCCAATATATACCTGTGAAACCACCATCCAACATAAGAACTGTCAATAACTCCCATTTGTCTATGTGCTCCTCCCCCATCCAGGTACCCTGCCTTTTGACTCCTTTGTGAGAGAAAATCATAATTGTGAATGTTCTGGTTATCATCCCCCTTTCTTTTTAATTTTTTCCTTTGCTTCTCTTTTAGTTTAATCCCATATATATGTACTCCTAAACCAATACATTGTTTCATTTGGCTCATTGCATTTTAATAAGGATATCAATGTCAAATAGTGTTCTGGAATTTGCTTTATATGATTCAGCTTAATGCTATATGTATACTTATTGTTTTTTGGTACCTGAAGGTCATTATTTTTGTTATAGAATATTTCAGTGTATAAATAATCATTTATCTTTTCTTTCATTGCTGGGGACTGAGGTTTTTTCCAGATTTTTTATTTTTGTTTGTTTCTTGCTATTATAAACACTGCTATTATGAATATTTTTATGTATGCCTCCATGTGCACATATGCGATAATTTTTCTTCTAAGTCTTGGCTATGCAGATTTTATCAGTAAATATCAAATTGTTTTCCAAAGTGGTTTGACCTATGTACACCAGCAATTTATAACAAAGTCTTCTCTTAATGTTAGTGATCAAATATATCTATTTTTCCTTTTAAGGTTAGTGCTTATTTTTCTTCCTTGTTTAAGAAATGTTTCCTTACCCTAAGATCAGAAAAACATTTGCCTCTATTTTCATCTAAAATTCTTTGTTTTGTTTTCTTTTTGTGTATTTTTATTTTAAAATATTTATTTGATAAATAAAAATTGTATATATTCAAGGTGTATAATGTGATGATTTTATATACATTGTGTGCTGATCACTACAATAAAATTAACAAACCCATCCATAGCCACCTGTGCTGTACATTAGAACCCCAGGACTTATGCACCCTGTAACTAAATTTCTGTATCCTTTGACCAATATCTCCTGATTCCTCCAGCCCCTGGTAACCACCTTCTAATCTCTGCTTTCATGAGGTTGACATTTTTAGATTGCACATATGAATGAGATCATACAATATGTGCCTTTTTGTGCCTGCCTTATTTCACTTAGCATAATGTCCTCCAGATTTACCATGTTGTCTCAAATTACATAATGCCCTTCTTTTTATGGCCAAATAATCTTCCATTGCATGTATATGCATATTAAATTAATAAAATTCTGTATTTAATTAATGCTATTAAGTTGTACAAATTGTGTTAATCATATGTTTCTTCTCATGGCACTTTATCATCCTCAGACCACGACACACTTTATTTATTTATTTATTTATTTTGCGGAAGAGCAATTTATTACACACACACACACACACACACACACACAGAGAGAGAGAGAGAGAGAGAGAGAGAGAGACAGAAGTCAGCTCCCACACTGTTGTGGTAGGGGAACCCAGAGTGGGAAATCCCACTTCATTTATTTTTAAATGCATAATAAGTACCTCTGAACCCACCATCCAACCTAAGAACTAGCTAAGAACTATGAAGAATTCCCATTTACAATATATATGTATTATACATATGTATTATATATATGTATATATATATATATGTATATAACATTTTCTTTATCCATTCATTCATCAGTGGACATCTGGGCTGTTTTCAAATCTTGGCTACTGTGAATAATGCTGCAATGAATATGGTGATACAGATATCTCTTTGAGATACTGATTTCATTTCCTTTGAATATATACCCAGAAGTGGGATTGCTGGGTTATCTGGTAGTTCTATTTATAAGTTTTTTTTTATTTTTTATTTTTTTGAGATGGAGTCTTGTGTTGTCATCCATCCAGGCTGGAGTGCAGTGGTGTGATGTCGGCTCACTGCAACCTCTGCCTCTGGAGTTCAAGCGATTCTCCATCCTCAGCCTTTCAAGTAGCTGGGATTACAAGCATGCATCACCATGTTCAGCTAATTTTTGTATTTTTAGTAGAGATGGGGTTTCACCATGTTGTCCAGGCTGGTCTCGAACTCCTGACCTCAGGTGACCCGCCCACCTCGGCCTCTCAAAGTGCTGGTATTACAGGTGTGAGCCACTGCGCCCAGCCATATTTGTAAGTTCTTTGAAAACCTCCAAAATGTTTTTCATAACAGCTGAAGATTCCCTTTTCTCCACACCCTTACCAACAATTGTTGTCTCTTGTCTTTAATGATAGCCATCCTAACAGTTGTGAGTTGAAATCTCGTTATGGCTTTGGTTTGCATTATCCTGATGATTAGTGATAATGAGAATTTTTTTCACGTACCTGTTAGCCATTTGCACGTCTTTCTTTGAGAAATGTCTATTCAGACCTTTTGTCCTTTTTAAAATCAGATTATTTATTTATTTATTTTTGCTATTGAATTGTGTGAGTTCTTTCTCTCTCTCTATTTCCATATATATATTTATGGTTAGTGCTTAGTTTTGTTCCATACACACACACACACACACACACACACACATGTGAGACGAGGTCTCACTCTGTCACTCAGGTTGGAGTGTAGTGGCACAATCATAACTCACTGTAGCCTTGAACTCTTAGGTTTAAGTGATTCGCTCACCTCAACCTCTCAAGCAGCTAGCACTACGGGCCTGTGCCACCACACCAGGCTAAATTTTAATTTTTTTTATTTGTATGTTGACTGTGGTGGCTCACACCTGTAATCCCAGCACTTTGGGAGGCTCAGGTGGGCAGATTGCTTGAGCTCAGGAGTTCGAGACAAGCCTTAGCAACAAAGCAATACCCCGTCTCTACTAAAAAACACAAAAAACAAAATTTAGCAGGGTGTGATGGTGTGTGCCTATAATCTCAGCTACTTGGGAGGCTGAGGCATGAGCATCACATGAACCCAGGAGAGAGAGGTTGCAATGAGCTGAGAACATGCTGCTAAACTCAAGCCTGGGTGACAGAGCAAGACTCTGTCTTAAAAAATATATATTTGTATAGATGGGGTCTCACTGTGTCACCCAGGCTGGTCTCAATCTCCTGGCCCCAAGAAATCCTCCTGCCTTGGCCTCCCAAAGTGCGAGGATTAAAGACATGAGCCACTGCACCTAGCCCCTTATATGCTTTGAACATATCAGAGGTATAGTTTGCAAATATTTTCTCCCATTCTGAAGGTTGTCTTTTTATTTTATTAGTTGTTTTGTTTTGTTGACGTTTTCTTTGCTGTGCAAAAGCTTTATAGTTTGATGTAGTCCCACCCATTTATTTTGCTTTTGTTGTTTATGATTTTGGTGTCATATAAAAAAATCATTTTCAAGACCAATGTCAAGGAGCTTTATCCCTATGTCTTGCAGAATTTTTAGTTTCAGGTCTTACATTTGAGTCTTTAATCCATTTCAAGTTAATTTTTATATATAATTGAAGACAAGGGTCCAATTTCATACTTTTGCATGTGGATATCCAGTTTTCCCAAAGTCACTTATTGATGATAGCCCACTGTGTATTCTTAGCATCTTTGTCAAAGATGAGCTAACCATATATATGCATGGATTTATTTCTGAGCTCTGTATTCTGCTCAGTTCTTCTATGGGTCTGTTTTTTATGCCAGTACTCTACTATTTGGTTACTATAGCTTTGTAATATAGTTTGAAATCAGCGAGTGTGGTGACTCCAGCTTTGTTTTTCTTTCTCAAGATTGCTTTCGCTATTCAAGATCTTTTATGGTTCCATTTGAATTTTAGGATTGGTGTTTTTGCTTCTTTGAAAAATGTCATTTGAATTTTGATTGAAATTGCTTTGAATCTATAGATAGTTTTGGGTAATATGGACATTTTAACAGCATTAATTCTTTCAATCCATGAGCACAGGATATCTTTCCATTTATTTGTGTCTTCTTTGATTTCTTTCATCAGTGTTTTACAGTTTTCAGTGTACAAGTCTTCCACCTCCCTAGTTACATTTATTCCTTTTATTTTTCTTTTTGATTCTATTGTAAATGGGACTGTTTTGTTAATTTTACTTTTTGGATAGATTGTTGTTACTATATAGAAATGCCACAGATCTTTTACTTTGAGTTTGTATCCTGACAATTTACTGAACCCATTTATTACTTTTAATAGTATTTTTGGTGGAGTCTTTGGGGTTTTCTATATATAAGATCATGTCATCTATAAACGGAGACAACTTAACCTGTTCTCTTCCAATGTGAATGCCCTAAGTTTTGTTTTTGACATTAAAGTCTTAAATCCATCTGGATTTTTTGTACTGTATGGTGTGAGGTGGGACCCATTTTTTTCCATATTGGTAACCAATTTTTTTTAGCTCCAGTTATTGAACGGTCTCAAATGACTTCATATCTACCTTTTTGAATGTTTTTGAGTCTTGTAGTAAACATTTCTCTCCAAGAGTGTCTACTTTGTCCTAACTAAGTTAAGGAAAGTGGGGTTTTCCACCCCTGGGAGGTCATTTTATGAAGAATAGGTGGTGATTGAGATACTTAATGGGTACAAAGAAACAGAAAGAATAAATTCAGCAGGGTGAATGTAGTGAACAATAACTTAATTGTACGTTTTAAAACAACTTAGAGTGTCATTGAATTGTTTGTAACTCCAAGGATAAATGCTTGAGGGTATGGTTATCCCCATCTTCCATGATGTGCTTATTTCACATTGCATGCTTGTATAAAAGCATCTCATGTACTCCATAAATATATACACCTACTATGTACCCACATTTTTTTTTTAAGAGTAGGCAGTAGTGGTGGTAAGAGTGTATAACCACAGCCACTTTACTTGCTGTCTGGTGAGACTGGGGCTGGTAGTATCAGTACAGCTTTAGAACACGGACCCAACTACACAGTTCTGGATTCAAATCCCAGCTCTTCCACTTCCAAGATGTGAAATCTTGGGAGGATATTTCACCAATTTGAGTGTTTGTTTCCTTCTATGATAAATAAGGGTAGAGATATGTTTATCTCATAAAACCACTGTAAGAATTAAACGAGAGGACACATGTAAAGGGCCTAGCTGAGGGTCTAGCATACATAGTTGCCTTGGGTAAGGACAGCTGGGACTATCCTTAGGGTCTTTAACCCAGGTTGGCTCTCCCCACCACTTCCATTCCCATTTGCAAGTGTGGTCATGGTGTGGTAGAAGAGCACCCTTGATATATAAACCTATATATGTTTATATGCCTATATGCCTTTTATATACCTATACACTTATATATGCCTGTTGATATCTGTGTCGTCTATACCCAGTGTTTGGGTAGAAGAAATAAGGTGTTAGTGACCGAGATATTGCAGGATAGAATGTCAGAGCATGGTCGCAGCTACTGTTGGGAATAATTCATATGCATTCCTTTCAGGTTTTGCCAAGGCCCATTGTTTATCTTTTATTCTTTATTAAAGCTTCTGAATCATACTCACTTTTACAGCAAGGATGGCCTTTTCAACTGCCATTGAGACTTCCAGACTGATTATTTCTCACTTTCTCAGTATTATTCTGGCACTGTTCACTTGTCTTTTATGGAGTACATGTAATGTTTTGATACAAGCATACAATGTGTAATGTTCAAATCAGGGTAAACAGAGTACCTATCACCTCAAGCATTTATCTCTTTTGTGTTAAAAATATTCCAGTTCCACTCCTTCAGTTAATTTGAAACATAGAGTAAATTATTATTAACTATAGTTGTCCTATTGTGCTACTAAACACTAGATCTCATTCCCTCTAACTGTAATTTTTGTACCCATTACCCATCCTGTTTTTATACACCCTTCCTACTACCTTTCCCATCATCTAGTAATCATCATTCTACTCTCTGTCTCCATGGGTTCAATATTTTTTTTAGCTCCCACATGTGAATGAGCATATGTGATATTTGTCTTTCTATGCCTGGCTTGTTTTGCTTAACAGAACATCTTGCAGTTCCATCCATGTTGTTGCAAATGACAGGCTCTCATTCTTTTTTTTTAAAAAAAAACTGAATAATATTCTATTGTGTATATGTAACACATTTTCTTTATCCATTCACCTTCTTTTGTCTTAACCTTTCATTTTCTTTCTAGTTCTAAGGTACCTGATCACTTTATTTCTCATTTTCCTATTATGAGTATTTTTTTATTTTACTTTTTCATATCTCGAGAAATAGAAATCTGATTTTATAACTTAATTTATGTCTTATGCTTTTTAAAGCTAAATTGTGGACCTCTCATTTATCTGAGCATTCATTTTCCTTTCCATTGTACATGGGATTCTGTAAATTGGGGAATATATATATATATATATGACATTTTTCTGGCACTGTTCACTGTTTATGTGTATATATATATATATATATATGACTTTGAAGTATATTTTTCCGTGGTCATTAAAAGCAGATCTTATTAAGCCATGTAGGAAAGGATGCCCCTTACTTCTTGTTTTCAGGGTGCCACAGTAAAATTTTTGTTTGCTGAAGTCATTCTCAATATTATTTGCTTGATTTTTATCTGTTGAATTTCGTAAGAAATTATCCCCTCAGGAGGCAACATACAAGCAAAAGGATCATGGGACTCTGTGGCCTTCTCAATGTCTGTCCATATACTTTTCCAGAAGGGTTTTGCTGTTTCAAATTGTCTTCCAGATGAGAAATAAAGTCCTTCATCACCTATATATTTTCTAGATGTATTACTAATATTTTTCCTTATTTCTGCAATGCATATTAGTGGGTAATCATGTATTTTTTACAAATTTAATTTGCATCTCTTGCAGGTACATGGAATTTGTTGCTCTAAGGATATCAGTGGCCAATTTGACATCACCAGGGAAGAGCAGGGCTATTTTCTTGCTTTTGTAAACATTACACTCTGTTAGTGACCATAGGAGTTTCGTTTCAATAGAAAAACATATTTGACTTCTAGATGAGATACATGCAGGTGCTCTTTCTCCCTGGGTAATAGTAAGGTACATTGAAAAGAACATGTGGGCCAGGCACAGTGGCTCATGCCTATAATCCCAGCACTTTGGGAGGCCAAGGCGGGCAGATCATGAGGTCAGGAGTTCGAGACCAGCTGAATCAACACAGTAAAACTCCGTCTCTACTAAAAATGTGGTGACGAGCACCTGTAATCCCAGCGACTCAGGAGGCTGAGACAGGAGAATCGCTTGAACCCAGGAGGCAGAGGTTGCAGTGAGCTGAGATTGTGCCACTGCACTCTAGCCTGGGTGACAGAGTGAGACTTCGTCTCAAGACAACAACAACAACAACAAACATTGGCAACAAGAGCTGAAAGAGACAAATGGGACCTAATTAAACTCCAGAGCTTCTGCACAGCAAAAGAAACAATCATTAGAGTGAACTGGCAACCATCAGAATGGGGAAAATATTTTGCAATCTACCCATCTGACAAAGGGCTAATATCCAGAATCTACAAATAACTAAAACAGATTTACAAGAAACAAACAAACAAACCCATCCAAAAGTGGGCAAAGGATATAACAGACACTTTTCAAAAGAAGATATATATGAGTCCAACAAACATATAAAGAAATGCTTATCATCACTCGTCATTAGAGAAATGCAAATCAAAACCACACCTAGATATCATCTCACGCCAGTTGGAATGGCGATCATTAAAAAATCTGGAGACAACAGATGCTGGAGAGGATGTGGAGAAATAGGAACACTTTTACACTGTTGGTGGGAGTGTAAACTAGTTCAATCATTGTGGAAGACAGTGTAGCACTTCCTCAAGGACCTAGAAATGGAAATTCCATTTGATCCAGCAATCCCATTACTGGGTATATACCCAAAGGATTATAAATTGTTCTGTTACACTCGTATGTTCATAGTGGCACTGTTTACAATAGCAAAGACCTGGAACCAACCCAAATGCCCATTGACAATAGACTGGACAAGGAACATGTGGCACATATGCACCATGGAATACCATGCAGCTATAAAAAATAATGAGTTTGTGTCCTTTGTAGGGACAGGGATGTACCTGGAAACTATCATTCTCAGCAAACTGACACAAGAACAGAAAATCAAACACCACATGTTCCCACTCATAGGCGGGTGTTGAACAATGAGAACACAGGGACACAGGGAAGAGAGTATCACACACTATGGTCTGTTGAGGGGGGAGGCAAGGGAGGTAGGGGAGGGATAACATGGGGAGAAATGTCAGATGTAGGTGATGGGTGGATGGAGGCAGCAAACGACATTGTCATGTGTATTCCTATGCAACAATCAGGCATGATCTGCACATGTACCCCAGAACCTAAAGTACAATAAAAAAAAGAAAAAAGAAAAGAATACAAACAAACAAAAAAACACTGGATTCAGAATCCAAAGCCCTGGGTAGCAGTGCTCCTGCCACCCTCATTGGCTGTGTGACCTTGAGTGACTCTTCCACCTCTCTTTACCTCAGTTGGCTCATGCTTAGAGCAGGAATATGAATCCTTGCCCTGGCTAACTCATAGAGTCAGTATGTGAGCCATGCAACACAATGCAAGTGGAAGCATATTGACACTTATTTGTGTCACCATCACCACTGCCAGCACTACCACGACCATTATCATCAGTATAATGATAATGATTAGTACAATACCCAGGTATTCAACAGGGAGAAAGTCTCCCAAGGATGTCAATAGATGATACACTGAAAGTATAACAACAATAAAAACACTCAATATTCGATGAACTCTTACTATGTGTGCCAGACACTACGCACTAAGTACCTTACATGTTTCATCTCATATAATGCTCACAACAATACTGTAAGATAAGTGCTTGTATTATCCACATTTTACAGATAAGGAAACTGAGGCACAGAGTTTTAAGCAACTTGCTTAGGTCAGAACTGAGACTGAATCCAGGCAGCCTGCCCCTAAGCCTGTACAATAATACTCCACTCTATTAGGGTTCGCCTGAGCCCCAGTAACACATAATGAGAGCTCTGCACATGTTAAGAATATCTTTACAGCTTGCAGAATATTTTCCTGTTATCTCATATAAGCCTGACATCTGACTCATTTTATAGATTGAGTCAAATAGCTTCAATATCTTAGTCAAGATTATCCAGCTAGTCAGTGATAAATATTACCTAAACTCCAGTCAGTTCTCTTTCCACTGCCTGTCACTGGTTCTTCGGGTGAACTGATGGATTCTTACCAGTAATCTCACTCCTCTTACCACATTGTCCCATTTTTGCTTTCTTTAAGGAGAGAGGAATGCCGAAACCATAAAGTTACATTCCTGATGAAAATCTTCTAGAAAAATCAGTGTCTTGTTCTATCTTTTTAGTAGCTGGTTTCTCAGAGAATCCTAAATCAATATTGCTGGGAGGGGCCCTAGCCCTCTTCTGCATACAGACCACTGGGTGCTTTTGAATAATTCTGCAAGTCCCTATGTAAGAAAACTGTAACATAGCCTGTGGCTAAAAGGAATCCAACTGAATACTTCAAGGATATTAAAGACACAGTCATCTTAATTGTTCATTTGACACATTCTTGTCGCTGTGTTGTACTGATATCCACAGTGTGCTTATTTGTGAGATAGTTGGCATTTGCTAAAAGACACTTGCCTAATTAGATAAAAGATACTCTGCTAATGCAAAGGCTCACACTTTATCCATGTCAGGTCTCAGCAGTGATGGTCTTTATCAAAGAACACATCCAGTGTAGTTTCTTGTTCTCCAGCTCCCTGCAAACAAACTGTAATATGTGGACTTCCCGTGCCGCCTCCTCCCTCACTCCTGTCTTACATTTGCTTACCATTCTCTGCAAGGTGGGAGTTTTCAACTACAACTTGAAATTCAAGTGGAAAAAGCAAGACCTTGGGAGCTGTGTGTCTGAGGCAAGTTAATGAAGCATCTCTAGTTGATACTTAGACAGTGAAAATTAATCAGTTATGACCTCTCTGATCCTTCAGAACACACCCATAGGTCACTGCCTCATTAAGACCTTCAAATCATTTACCGAATTTTATTCAGGAAATATCTCTTTACCTTTTAAAGTAGGTTGCATGAGGTAAGAGGATGATCCTCCCAGGAGCAAAAATTGGCACCATTTTGGGGTTTTTTTTGGTGTACTTTAAAAAAATTACTTTTTATTTTAGATTCAGGAGATACCTGTGCAGTTTTGTTAAATGGGTTTATTGTGTAATGCTGAGGTTTGGGCTTTTGATGATCCCGTTGACCAAGTAGCAAACATAGTACCTAATAGAATCAATAGGTAGTTTTTCAAATCTTGTCCCTCCTTTTCCCTCCCTGCCTATGGAATTTCCAGTGTTTATTGTTCCTTTGTGTCCATGTGTACCCAATGTTTAGCTCCCACTAAACATGACAACGTGTGGTATTTGGTTTTCTGTTTCTGTGTTAATTAGCTTAGGATAATAGCCTCCAGCTGCACTCATGTTGCTACAAAAGACATGATTTCATTCTTTTTATGGATGTATAGTATTCAATGATGTACCACATTTTCTTTATCCAGTCTATCATTGATGGGAACCTGGATTGATTCCACATCTTTGCTACTGTGAATATTTTGACTCTTTTGATTCACTCCTTGATCTAAGTGAGTTTTCCCCATGTAAGTTCTAAGCTGTTAGTGATGGCTCAAAATGAGCTTTTGGAAATCCGAATCTGAAAACAGAAAGGGTTCGCAAAGGCTTGTGCCTTGAGCTCTCTAGGAACAAGGCTACCCAATTTGTGGCCTGTCTCCTTTTTTCCTCAAATAAAAAAACTACTGCGGTATTAAAATGCCAAAGCTCCATTGACTCAAGAGTCACAGTTTGAAAGGACTGTTTCAGTCAGCACAGGATTATAGTGTCCAACTCTTTGCAAAGAGGAGCTCAATAGCAGTTAGAGTGTTCAGGGCCTAATTTTAAAGACTATTTCAAGAAGTGAGTTCCCAATTATCTCTGGAGATGATCAAATGGGGGTTGGATTACCTCTTGGTTGGAATGCTGCCAGAGGTTTGGAGTGACAGAGAGTTGAACTCAGCGGCTGTTGAAAATCTCAAACAGCATTAAAATTCTAGGACTTCACACTTTTTGCTAATGGAAAATCTATGCAGGAAAGCAAACCTGGCAAACAATTGGAGAATTTGTATGGTGAAAATAGCCTGTTTTTTTTTTTTTCAGGCTGAGTTCCCCTAATCTTACTTTTATGAAATTAAATCTGGATAATTGTAGTAGTTCAGGACTGGTCAAGACCTTAACCTCAGGGAATATCTAGGTAGGGTGAAGTTCCATAAGTAAGTGTTCAGTAATTGAAATCTAGATATCTTGTTCACTTGTTTTTCCTATCCATTGAACAATTTAATTATCTTTGTGCGCCCTGGGTCTGTCTTCTTCCAAAGAACAACATGCCTTGGCTTGTGAACCAAGAACATGTTCTCCTAGGCAGCTTTCAGTCAATGGCTGTGCACAGTGAGGGCAGTAGGGCTGGCCAACTTTGCCCAACATGAGACTCCTCTAAGGGTAGTCTTTGCTCTGGAACTCTCCATTGGGTTGGTCAAGATTTTGTCATCTCTGCATCCCAGTCTGTGTGTCTCCCGGATCAATCCTGCTTCTGCTTCCCATTCCTTTCTTAGGTGTTAGCTCTGCATTGCCTTTTGAAGGCTCCCTGACCATTCTGTTTCCTCTTCTTTTATTGTTCATAGCCATTACACTCCTAACTTCGCTTCAGTGTGTTCCCCAGAGGACCTGAACTAACACAGCCCCTAAATGTGCCCCCAGCTGCAGTGTCACCACCTCCATGCTTTATTCTTTTTCCTCAGCCACCTGATTCATTCATTAGCTTCTCAGTTTCTCAGACAACAATGTCTCTTTGTGTGCAATTCTGGCCATGTGTCTTGGATTCACTGGCTTCCAGTGTGTTCAAGCAGAAAGGGGCCTCAGAAATGATCTAATTAATCACCTCATTATCTATAGGAGGCGACTAAGGCCCAAGATGAGAACAGACTTGCCAAAGTCACAAGTAAGTAGCAAAGATGAAATAAGAACCCTGGTCCTTTGACTTCAAGTTGGTGCTCTTCCACTGTAGCATTAAAAAAAAAATCTGTCCAATGTGGTCCTATACTTGTGACCTGGAATCAACCTTTTCAATCTCTGTAGGATTTTTTCTGGGAAGTTCTGAAACCTATGTCCAGAGTCAGTCTCTTTAATATTTAGTCAGTTTAGCACTTCTAGTGCTCACTAAAGCTGAACTATGCTCACTGGCCAATCACTTAGAAAGAAATATTCCAGCCTTTGTTGTGTTCAACTTCTAAAGCTAGTGACTTGGTCTCCACCACTGGGGACTCTCCATTAAAAAGTGTCAAGAGGTCCCAGCACAGGAGTTCACACTTATAACCCAGCATTCCGGGTGGCCAAAGTAGGAAGATTTCCTGAGATCAGGAGTTCCAGGACAGCCTAGACAACATAGGGAGACGCTGTCTCTACAAAAAAAAAATTAAAAACAAGTAGCTAGCCATGGTGGTGTGCATCTGTAGTCCCAGCTACTTGGGAGGCTGAGGCAAGAGGATCACTTGAGCCCAGAAATTAGAGGCTTCAGTGAGCTATAATCACATCACTGCACTTCAGTCTGCACAACAGAATGAGACATCTTAAAAAAAAAAGTATCAGTGTTCTCATCTCCCTGTATCCTGCTTGCAGCTCTTGGTTTTCCATTTGTTAGGCTGATGAACCTAAATAGTATTTTTCCATTTATTAGGTTGCACCAACATTAATAGCATCAACCCAATGTACCTTTTTATTCCTGCCCAGAGCTTTTGTTCTGTCTCTCTACCCACTTTCCTAGCCCAGGGAACTAGATCAATGGTGACTGAGAGGGAACCTTGTTCACCTTGCTTTCTGAACTTTGATGAATGCCAGTGGAGCATCATGGTTAAAAGGATAGGCTTTGGGAGTAAGCAAATCTCTCTGTGTCCAAGTCCCTAACTTAAAGGATCAAGGTGAGATGAAAGGAGATAATACATGAAAACACTCGGAATGGACTCAATAAATGCCAGCCAGTGTAGGGGCAAGTAGTCGGCAACTTCCACCCATGGGGCTTTTCCTATCTCTGTTTGCTCTATAGAACTGAAGAGGTTTCCTCAGCAGAAGATAGTCACACTTAAATGGAGAGAGCAGAATTGAGCCCTTGGATCTTCCAACAGGTCTTACTTTTATAATACCTTCTAAAAGCATCTCAGCCCATTTTATCAAACTTTAAAGTGGAGAGTATTCATGTCTGTCATTTTCTCTGCCTTAGGGCAAAAGATTTCTTCACCTCTTTCCATTCTTTCCCTGCCTTTTACTGTCTGATGATGAATTTGTTGATACTTTGTGATCATCTCTTCAGTGTTGGTTCTATCTAGCATCTCCCCAGCAGTTCTTTGTGTCTTCTTCCACACCTCTTACCACTTTGGATCCCTCTAAGGAGGAGGCTGGGTGAGAATTCCCTCACTGCTCTTCAGAGATCCCACTGGTGAAGCCATCTGTGCATATTCAATGCTCCTTCATGAAAAATTCATGGGCTTCTCTTCTAACTCACTTCCACCTCCAAAGGTTGATTAGAAAAGGAGAAAAGAAGATGGTAGCATGAAAGAGTCATATGTTCTTCCCTTTCTTGCATTGCTCTTTGACTGCTTCCCATCTCAGAGTTCCCAAAAGAGTGATGAGAGATGTAGATAGAGGGTCTTTTATTTTCTCATTATTGTTGCAGCCCAACCTGAGGTTAAGGCTAAAGAGTCATTCAAACATCTGTAGCCAGATGACCTTTGGCAAACCCCTTCTGCTTTGTGGACCAGTATTCCACATGTGGAATTAGAAAGTTGGACTAGACAGAGGGCTTATCGAGGCTCTTAAAAGAGAAACTTTAGACAACTTAAATTTAACAGAGTTTAATTGTGCAAAGAACGATTTATGAATTGGGAAGTCCCAGAACCAGAATAAGTTCAGAGAGACTCCAGCACTACCTTAGTGTGTAAGAAGGTTTATGAACAGAAAAAGGAAGCAAAGTGCAAAAATGGAAATGAGAAACAGCCAGATTGGTTACAGCTTGGTGTTGGCATTTTTTTTTAACACAGTTTGAACAGTTGGCCGCCCGTGATTGGCTGAAAGTTAGTGATTGGCGTAAGAGTAGTTTAGTATACATCCAGTTAAGTTACAGCTCACTACGTATGGAGCAACATTTAGGTTGAACTTGACATATATAAGGGGGCAGATTTAGACTACAATTAATTTAACAAGGTAAGGCCTATGCATCATTGGTCTTGTACTTTTCCAGCATTTAGCACAGGTCTTGGCACATAGTAGGTACTCATGATATATTATCTCACTTTGAAAGCCCTTCCAGTGCCAATATTGTATGATAATGGATCAAATATGTTCCCTGTGATATTGAGCTAAGGGAGTCACTTTTCACCAGGGGAAGGATGGAGGAGTAGTTGACGAGTGTCCCAGGATTGCTAATTCATCCTTTGAGGGCTCTTATCTCTTTCTTGGGATAAGGCAATAGGACTGTGAGACTGTTGCTAACACATTTGCTACCCCAGGCCTGTCCTGTCTATCCTTGCTTTCCCTCCATCTTGCATGATCCAGGCGTTCATGCTTTGAAGTGTTCAGTTAATATTGCAAATTAGTGAAAATCATAATTTAAGGTATCAATTTCACACCCATTCTAAACACTTCTGGCTAAAATTTGGTTTTTATCTAAATCCTTGTGAAAAAGCATCCTTGCTTAATACTCCAGAAACCCTGGGAGATTTCCCAGGTAAGCAAGAAGGCACTCTTAATAGCTCATTGGGGGCCTATCTGAGAGGAAAGAAAGAAATCCATCCTAAGTACCCATCAGTGAGTCACAAAAATAGGTCACATTCCTTAGCACATTTTCCAGTGTTATTTTAGAAATTATTGTTTATAAAATTAGTGAATCTATTCAATATATATTTAAAAAATCTTGCTATATTATAAAGTATGTTTTTGAAAACAAATTTTTTTCTTCCTAACAGGAATAATTACTTATATTTGTGCAGTATTAAACAATGAGAAATTTGATATAAATATTATATAATGTGGTCTAATTCTATAAACAGATTTTCTCTTTAGCACAACTCTTTATGACAAGACCAGATATATCAAGCAAAGAAATATTAATGAAAATGTTCTTGTGTGCAAAATGAACTTTTAATTTTTAGCTTTTTTTACACGACTCACAGATATTTGCTGCCAGTGTTTTAATTCAAACTCTATTCAAAGGCCTCCAATAGTCACAGTCATTAACAATATTATTTCAAGAGCAGCATGAAAGTCAAAGCATCAGTATTCATGTTTCAGTTGCTATTGGAAAGCAAGTGCTTTGAAGGGGGGAGATGTTCTAGAAATGTGAGGAAGTCTAATTAAATTGACAGAGTTTCAGCAATTATTGCATGAAATGTGCTGCAAATGGTAGAAAACTGAAAGGGGTTTCTGAGAAGCAGAAAGGAAGCAGAGTCCAAGGCTGCTAATGCGTTGATCCACCTCTAAATAAAAACCACTGGAGTCAGAGAATGAGAGAATAGGAGAAGATGTGAATTTGAGAGAGCTTAGAAAATCCCTAGGCCTGGGGCAACATACTTTCAAACAACAGTTTAAACAGAACAGAAACTGTTTATCAAACAACTTGCTTTTACCTCATACATTTAAAGCAAAAACTCAGATAAGTATGTTTTTCTGCAGCTTCCTCCTACTTGCCCCCATCCTTTAGGACGACAGAAACGGCAGATGTCAGTTGGGTGACAAGTAAGTGATTCTTGTCACATACCAGTAGGTCAAATCTAGTTTTAGGAATAATACTTCCTACTCAGGAAGTTAGACATAAACACATCCTTTATATTTAAATGACCATAAAGAAAGAGGGTCTGCAGATGCCAAGGCCTTTTCCCTCCTCTTCACGGTAACTACCTTCTTTAAGAGCCAGCTAGGTGTCAGGTTGGGGCATTTAGGGTCTGGACATCTTTCTTATTGCTTAGTGTATTAGTCTGTTCTCACACTGCTCTAAGGAACTACCTGAGACTAGGTAATTTATGAAGAAAAGAGGTTTAACTGATTCCAAGTTCCACAGACTGAACAGGAAGCATGACTGGGAGACCTCAGGAAACTTACAATCATAGGAAAAGGCAAAGGGGAAGCAAGCACTTTCTTCTTATGGTGGCAGAAGAGAGCGAGGGTGGAGGAAGTGCCATACACATTTAAACAACCAGATCTCACCAGAACTCACTCATTATCAGGAGAAGAGCATGGGGAAAGTCCACCCCCATGATCCAATCACTTCCCACCAGGTCCCTCTGCCAACACTGGGAATTACAATTCGAGATGAAATGTGGGTGGGGGCGCAGAGCCAAACCCTATAATTCCACACCTGGCCCCTCCCACATCTCATGTCCTTCTCACATTTCAAAACCAATCATCTCTTCCCAACAGTCCCCCAAAGTCTTACCTTATTCCATCATTAACTCAAAAGTCCAAGACCAAAGTCTCATCTGAGACAAGGCAAGTCCCTTCTGCATATGAACCTGTAAAAAAAAAAAAAATTGTTACTTCCAAGATACAATGGGAGTACAGGCGTTGGGTAAATGCTCCTATTCCAAAAGGGAGAAAACAGCCAACAGTAAAGGGCTACAGGCCCCATGCAAGACCAAAACCCAGCAGGACAGTCATTAAATCTTAAAGCTCCAAAATAATCTCCCTTGACTCTATGTCTCACATTCAGGGTATGTTGATGCAAGAGGTAGGCTCTCAAGGTCTTGGGCAGCTCTGCCCCTGTGGCTCTGCAGGGTACAGACCCCATGGCTGCTTTCATGGACTGGCATTGAGTGTCTGGGGCTTTTCTAGGCTCACAATGCAAGATGTCAGCTCATCTATCATTCTGGGGTCTGGAGGATGGTAGTCCTCTTCCCATATCTCCACTAGGCAGTGCCCTAGTAGGGTCTCTGTGTAGGAGCTCCAACCCCACATTTCCCCTCTGCACTGCCCTAGTAGAGGTTATCCATGAGGGTTCCACCCCTGCAGCAGATTTCTGCCTGGACATTCAGGCATTTCCATCCATCCTCTGAAATCAAGGTGGAGTCTTCCAAGCCTTAACTCTTGCATTTTGCACTCCTGTATGCCCAACACCATGTGGAAGCTGCCAAGGCTTGGGGCTTCCACCTTCTGAAGCAACAACCCAAGCTGTATCTTCTCCCTTTTTAGACTTGACTAAAGCTGGAGTGGGTGGGATGTAAGGCACCATGTGTGGAGGCTGCCAGAGCAATGAGGCTGGCCGTGGCCCACAGGCTGAAAATTTTTCAAACTTTTGTGGTTTGCTTCCATTTTAAATATTATTTCCAGTTTCAGATAAATTTTGTTCATGCATATGAGTGAACACTTTTAGAAACAGCTAGGTCACCTCTTGAATGCTTTGCAGCTTAGAAATTTCTTCTACCAGATACCCTAAACCATCTCTCTCAAGTTCAAAGTTCTACAGATCTCTAGGATAGAGTTGAAATGTTGCTAGTCTCTTTGCTAAAGCTTAGCAAGAGTGACCTTTACTCCAGTTCTCAATAAGTTCCTCATCTCCATCTGAGACCACCTCAGCCTGGACTTCATTGTCCGTATCACTATGAGCGTTTTGGTCACAACCATTCAACAAGTCTCTAGGAAGTTTCAAACTTTCCCACATCTTCCTGTCTTCTCCTAGCCCTCCAAACTGTTCCAACCTCTGCCCATTACCCAGTTCTGAAGTGACTTCCATATTTTCAGGTATCTTTATAGCAGTGCCCCTCTCCCAGTACCAATTTTCGGTATTATCCGTTCTCACACAGCCAAAAAGAACTACCTGAGATGGGATAATTTACAAAACAAACAAACAAACAAGAAGGTTTAATTGGGGGATCGATCCAAGATGGCCGTTTAGGAAAAGCTCAGGATTGCAGCTTCCAGTGAAAGTGCAGAGGGTGAGTGGACGCCGCATTTTTATTGCCCACAGACTGGGAAATTCCCAGGCGGAGGAGCTCCACGGGTCGCCAGCGCGGCTGTTTCGGCCAGCGCGGATGTGCCGGCTGGTGCCACTGCTTGCCCCGCGCGGCTGCTTTGTCGGCGCCCTGGAGCAGCGGTTCTCCATACAAAATACACCAGTCTGGGTGCCCTTTTGGCTGGCAATTGGAGCCACGGGAAGTCGCCCATTCATCTGTTAAAAAAGGGGACTGAGCAGGGAACCAGGACAGTAGATTCCAGGGCAAAAAAAGGGCCACGAATCTCAGTCCCCCTGTTTAAGCAAGCGCAGTGAGTGGCCGCAGGGGAAAACAAACAGACCCCGGCACCTCTTCAACAGGCGACTGGAACATAAACTTAAAAAAGGCTCTGAGGCAGGGAGCCAGGCAATCAGGCTCGGCTTGTCCCACCCCCACAAAAGAACAGCAATCAGAAACTCTGGATTGAGAGTTTCACAGCAAGCGCAGCTGAACCCGGGACAGTCCAGCTCTGTGGGGGAGGGGCGTCCGCCATTACCGAGGCAGCCCACCAAGACGGAGGTAGTCAGCCAATGCTGAGGCAGCCCGCCATTGCCGAGGCAGCCCGCCATTGCCAAGGCAACCCGCCATTGCTGAGGCAGCCCGCTGTTGCCAAGGCAACCCGCCATTGCTGAGGCAGCCCACCGTTGCCAAGGCAACCCTCCACTGCAGAGAGACTCCGCCTCAACAGAGGCGGGCCACCATCGCCAAAGCAGTTCTAACTACACCCATATAAACAGGACTGCAAGGAAGTTCACTCAGCAGCTGGGCGGAGCCCACAGCAGCTCAGCAAAGCCTCTACAGGCCGACAGTGACCAGGCTGCCTCCTTGCTGGGTAGGGCAGCTCTGAAGGAAAAAAAAAAGAAGGCAGCAGCATAACGGAAACTCATAAATAAAGCCCTAAATCCCTGGGACAGAGCACCTGGGAACAAAAAGCAGTTTATGAGTTCTGCTGCAGCAGACCTAAACGTACCTGCCCAGCAGCTCTGAATGAACAACAACAGAGCTCACAGCTCACCATTTGAGCTCCTATAAAGAAGAGACCGTCTCCTCAAGCAGCTCCCTGACCCCTATATATCCAAAGAGACACCTCATAAAGGAGAGATCAGATTGACACTAGGCGGGTATCCTTCTGGGACAAAGATAGCAGAAGAAGAAAACTGGTAACAACTCTTACTGGTCAGCAGCTGCTGCAGGTGAACCCCAGGCAAGCAGGGCCTGGAGTGAACCTCAGCAGACCTACAGTAGAGGGGCCAGACTGTCAGAAGGAAAACCAAGAAACAGAAATAACCTCATCATCAACAAACAGAACGTCAATCTGAAAGATTTGAGACCCAATCTGAAAGCCAGCAACTACTAAGTCGACAGGTGGATAAATCCATAAAGATGGGAAGAAACCAGTGCAAAAAGGATGAAAACACCCGAAACCAGAACACCTCTCCTCCTGCAAGGGATCACAACTCCTCACCAGCAAGGAAACAAGGTTGGAGGGAGAACGAGTGTGATGAAATGACAGAATCAGACTTCAGAAGGTGGGTAGTAAGAAACTTCTGTGAACTTAAAGAACATGTTCTAACCAAATGCAAAGAAACTAAGAACCTTGAAAAAAGATTTGACGAAATGCTAACGAGAATGGACAAAATAGAAAGGAATATAAGTGAATTGATGGAGCTGAAAAATGCAACACGAGAACATCGCGAAGCATGCACAAGTATCAACAGCCGAATTGACCAAGCAGAAGAAAGGATATCAGAGGTCGAAGATCAACTCAATGAAATAAAACGGGAAGGCAAGACTGGAGAAAAAAGGGTAAAAAGGAATGAACAAAATCTCCAAGAAATGTGGGACTATGTGAAAAGACCTAATCTACGTTTGATAGGCGTACCTGAATGAGATGAAGAGAATGAATCCAAGCCGGAAAATACTCTTCAGGATATTATCCAGGAAAACTTCCCCAACCTAGCAAGGCAGGCAAACATTCAAGTCCAGGAAATACAGAGAACACCACAAAGATATTCGTCAAGAAGAGCAACCCCAAGGCACATATCGTCAGATTCACCAGGGTTGAAATGAAGGAGAAAATACTAAGGGCAGCCAGAGAGAAAGGTCGGGTTACCCACAAAGGGAAGCCCATCAGACTCACAGCAGATCTCTCAGCAGAAACCCTACAAGCCAGAAGAGAGTGGGGGCCAATATTCAACATCCTTAAAGAAAAGAACTTTCAACCCAGAATCTCCTATCCAGCCAAGCTAAGCTTCATAAGCGAAGGAAAAATAAAATCCTTTGGGAACATGCAAGTACTCAGAGATTTCGTCACCACCAGGCCAGCTCTACAAGAGCTCCTGAAAGAGGCTCTACACATATAAAGGAACAACAAGTACCAGCTCAACTAAAGGGCAAAACACCCCGCTAGCACCAAAATGGACGTACCAAACTCCCACATAAGAATATTAACCCTAAATGTAAATGGACTAAATGCCCCAATCAAAAGACACAGACTGGCAAATTGGATAAAATCCAAAACCCATCAGTGTGCTGTATCCAGGAAACCCATCTCACATGCAAGGATACACAAAGGCTCAAAATAAAGGGATGGAGGTAGATTTACCAAGCAAATGGAGAGCAAAAAAAAGCAGGAGTTGCAATTCTCATCTCTGATAAATTAGACTTTAAGACAACAAAGATCATAAGAGACAAAGAGGGACATTACATAATGGTAAAAGGATCAATGACACAAGAAGAGCTAACGATCCTAAATATATACACACCCAATACAGGAGCACCCAGATACATAAGGCAAGTTCCTAATGACTTACAAAGAGACTTAGACTCCCACACAATAATAGTGGGAGACTTTAACACCCCATTGTCAATATTAGACAGATCAACCAGACAGAAAATCAACAAGGATATCCAGGACTTGAACTCAGGCCTGGACCAAGGAAACCTAATAGACATTTACAGAATTCTCCACCCCAAATCCACAGAATATACATTATTCTCAGCACCACATCACACCTACTCTAAAACTGACTACATAATTGGGGGTAAATCACTCCTCAGCAAATGCAAAAGAACGGAAATCGTAACAAGCAGTCTCTCAGACCACAGTGCAATCAAGTTAGAACTCAGAATTCAAAAACTAACCCAGAACCGCACAGCTTCATGGAAACTGAACAACTTGCTCTTGAATGTTGACTGGATAAACAATGAAATGAAGACAGAAATGAAGATGTTCTTCGAAACCAACGAGAATGAAGACACCACATACCAGAATCTCTGGGACACATTTAAAGCAGTCTCTAGAGGAAAATATATAGCAATAAGTGCCCACATGAGAAGCAAGGAGAGATCAAAAATTGACACCCTATCGTCAAAACTGAAAGAGCTAGAGGAGCAAGATCAAAAAACCTCAAAGTCTAGCAGAAGACAAGAAATAGCTAAGATCAGAGCAGAGCTGAAGGAGATAGAGACACAAAAAACCCTTCAAAAAATCAATAAATCCAGGAGCTGGTTTTTTGAAAAGATCAACAAAATAGACCACTAGCCAGATTAAAAAAAAGAAAAGAGAGAATAACCAAATTGATGCAATAAAAAACGATAAAGGGGATATCACCACAGATTCCACAGAAATTCAAACCATCATCAGAGATTATTACAAACACCTCTATGCACATAAACTAGTAAACCTGGAAGAAATGGATAAATTCCTGGACACTTGCCTCCTCCCAAGCCTAAACCAGGAAGAAGCCGAAACCCTGAACAAACCCATAACAAGGTCTGAAGTTGAGGCAGCAATTAAGAGATTACCACCCAAAAAAAGCCCAGGTCCAGACGGGTTCACAGCCGAATTCTACCAGACATACAAAGAGGAGCTGGTACCATTCCTTCTGAAACTATTCCAAACAATACAAAAAGAGGGAATTCTTCCCAAATCATTTTATGACACCAACATCATCCTGATTCCAAAACCCGGCAGAGACTCAACAAGAAAAGAAAACCTCAGGCCAATATCCATGATGAACATAGATGCAAAAATCTTCAATAAAATACTGACAAGCCGATTGCAACAGCACATCAAAAAGCTTATCCACCATGATCAAGTAGGCTTCATCCCGGGGATGCAAGGCTGGTTCAACATACGCAAGTCTATAAATGTAATTCACCACATAAACAGAACCAAAGACAAAAACCACATGATTATCTCAATTGATGCAGAGAAGGCCTTTGACAAAATTCAACAGCCCTTTGTGCTAAAAACCCTCAATAAGCTACGTATTGATGGAACGTATCTCAAAATAATAAAAGCTATTTATGACAAGTATTAGAAGTTCTAGCCAGAGCAATTAGGCAAGAAAAAGAAATAAAGGGCATTCAAATAGGAAAGGAGGAAGTCAAATTGTCTCTATTTGCAGACGACATGATTGTATATCTAGAAGACCCCATCGTCTCAGCCCCAAACCTCCTGAAACTGATAAGCAAGTTCAACAAAGTCTCAGGATGCAAAATCAATGTGCAAAAATCACATGCATTCCTATACACCAATAACAGACTTAAAGAGAGCCAAATCAAGAACAAACTTCCATTCACAATTGCCACAAAGAGAATAAAATACCTAGGAATACAACTAAAAAGGAATGTAAAGGACCTCTTCAAGGAGAACTACAAGCCACTGCTCAACGAAATAAGAGAGGACACAAACAGATGGAGAAACATTCCACGTTCATGGTTAGGAAGAATCAATATCGTGAAAATGGCCATACTGCCCAAAGTAATTTACAGATTCAATGCTATCCCCATCAAGCTACCAATGGCATTCTGTGCAGAACTGGAAAAAACCACCTTAAACTTCATATGGAACCAAAAGAGAGCCCACATAGCCAAGTCAATTCTAAGCAAAAAGAACAAAGTGGGAGGCATCACACTACCGGACTTCAAACTATGCTACAAGGCTACAGTAATCAAAACAGCATGGTACTGGTACCAAAACAGATATATAGACCAATGGAACAGAACAGAGGTCTCAGAGGCAACACAACATATCTACAACCATCCGATCTTTGACAAACCAGACAAAACCAAGCAATGGGGAAAGGATTCCCTGTTTAATAAACGGTGTTGGGAAAGCTGGCTAGCCATGTGAAGAAAGCAGAAACTGGACCCCTTCCTGACACCTTACACTAAAATTAACTCCAGATGGATTAAAGACTTAAACATAAGACTAACACCATAAAAACCCTACAAGAAAATCTAGGCAAAACCGTTCAGGACATAGGTGTAGGCAAGGACTTCATGACCAAAAAACCAAAAGCATTGACAACAGAAGCCAAAATAGACACATGGGACCTAATCAAACTCCACAGCTTCTGCACAGCAAAAGAAACAGTCATTAGAGTGAATCGGCAACCAACAGAATGGGAAAAAATTTTTGCAGTTTACCCATCTGACAAAGGGCTGATATCCAGAATTTACAAAGAACTAAAACAGATTTACAAGGAAAAAACAAACGAGCCCATTCAAAAGTGGGCAAAGGTTATGAACAGATACTTTACAAAGAAGACATACATGAGGCCAACAAACATATGAAAAAATACTCATCATCACTGGTCATCAGAGAAATGCAAATCAAAACTACATTGAGATACCATCTCACGCCAGTTAGGATGGCGATCATTAAAAAATCTGGCGACAACAGATGCTGGAGAGGATGTGGAGAAATAGGAACACTTTTGCACTGTTGGTGGGAGTGTAAATTAGTTCAACCATTGTGGAAGACAGTGGCGATTCCTCAAGGACCTAGAAATAGAAATTCCATTTGACCCAGCAACCCCATTACTGGGTATATATCCAAAGGATTATAAATTGTTCTACTATATGGACACGTGCACACGAATGTTCATTGCAGCACTGTTTACAATAGCAAAGACCTGGAACCAACCCAAATGCCTATCGATGATAGACTGTACAGGGAAAATGTGGCACATGTACACCATGGAATATTATGCAGCCATCAAAAACGATGAGTTTGGGTGCTTTGTAGGGACATGGATGAACCTGGAAACCATCATTCTCAGCAAACTGACAGAAGAGCAGAAGATCAAACACCGCATGTTCTCACTCATAGGCGGGTGTTGAACAATGAGAACACATGGACACAGGGAGGGGAGCACTACACACTGGGGTCAGTTGGGGGCAAATAGGGGAGGGAGGGTGGGGGGTGGGGAGCTGGGGAGAGGGAGAGATAGCAAGGGGAGAGATGCCAGATGTAGGTGATGGGGAGGAAGGCAGCAAATCACACTGCCACGTGTGTACCTATGCAACAATCTTGCATGTTCTTCACATGTACCCCAAAACCTAAAATGCAATAAAATAAATGGGGAAAAAAAGGTTTAATTGACTCACCTTTCTGCAGGCTTAACAGGAAGCATGACTGGGAGGCCTTGGAAACTCACAATCATGGAAGAAGGGCGAAGGGGAAGCAAGCACTTTCTTCTCATGGTGGCAGGAGAAAGAGAGAGCGTGAGGGGTAAGTGTCACACACTTTTAAAACATAAGATCTCATGAGAACCCATTCACCATCTTGAGAACAGCATGAGAGAAATCTGTTCCCATAATCCGACCACCTCCTACCAGGTCCCTCCCCCAATATTGGGAATTACAATTAGACATGAGAATAGGAGGTTGGGGTACAGAGCCAAATCATATCACTTAATATCATTGGCAGCTCCAGAAAGCAGCCATTGTGTTATTTCAGACATTTCTCAAGAAAAACAAATCAGAATCTTCACAGATTTGTCCCACAGCATCCTCAGGCAACCCTGTGGAAGTCAGAGAAGAAATTATTTTCTTGATTTTTCATATGATGTAACTGAAGCTCAGAGAGGTTAAGTGACTTGTCCAAGGCAAAAGAATCAGTAGCAAAAGTTGAACTTGAAAGTGGTCTTGATTCCAATTTCTCCTTGACAGCAACTCTTGCAGTAGATCTATTTTTCGTGATTTCATTGACTTCATCCTTGGCTTTGGAATTAAAATAGAGCAGCAAACAAAATTGAATCAATGAAATTAGAACCTTTGTTAAGATAACTCTAATGTCCATTTATAAACTGTCCAGATGCCCTGTTCCTGCAACTTTTGTTCAAAGTTTAAAGTTGAACATTTTCTTTATAGCTCCTGTCTCATATACCTGAAGTTCAGGCCAGGAAGAGTCATGAAATACTCCAGAGAAAGATTGAGAGAAAAGAAATACTTGCTCCCAGAACACCTGGTATAATATGAAGGAGAGAAGGCTCACACCAAGATCCATGGAGCACAAGAGACTGGTGGCTACAGTCCCTCACCATGAGTGGGTAGGTATTATTCTGCCATTTAAGCATTTAATGAACCTGCACTCTCCCCTTGACAATATCTATACATGGCAACAAGAATCAATCATTTCAGGCCCTTTGGGACTGTTTGCTAAGTAATCCATCAAATAGCTGAAAGGGTAATCCAATTTGGTGGGCGTGATGACGAAGTAGTTATTTGAGTCATTTGCATCAAATACTCCAGTGGATAACTGAAGAGTGGATCAGAACCAAACTGACAAAATAATTGAATGAAGAAGATAGATTTGCTGTGGTGTGACCATTGGATGCAGCAGGTGGTGGGCAGAACAAGGGCTCACAGACATGAAGAAGGCAGATTTCTAACCCAATCCCAGAAAGACCTTCCAATCAACAGGGCTGCATACATGGGCACAGTCTGACTCCATGAGAGAGTAGGCACCTCCCACGTCCAGGGCACTGCTTGCAGACAGTAAGACCCTTTGGCGAGGACTCTGAGGAGGCGAATCTTAGGTCTGGTGGGAGGCCAATCTGAGATCCTCACCCTTAAGGATCCTAAGGCTTCTATGATCACAGCGCTATGCCAGCTTATTCTCTACACTGGGGACTGCCCAGGACAAGACCATTATGAGGTTTCTGGAGTATGGAACTGGTTCTACAAATGGTAAATGCGTTCCATGTAGACAGGGCCTGAGTTTCTCCTTTGATGAGAATAATATATTTAAGATGGTGACTGTAAATTTCTTGAAGGGAGGGACCACATCTTATTCACCTACTTTGTGTTAGACACTCTACTGGGCACTTAAAGAAGCTATGAAGCTGAGGAAAGTAAAGCCTCTATTCTAAAATCACTATGGCCAATGCAGGGAGGTGGGTAGCACACTCTATAAAATGTCTGTAAATAGCACAAATCAAAGGCAAAGTATAAAAAGCGTCATAATAGATTTTGCAAAACTCTAGAAGCACAGAAAATGGAGGCTGATTCCAACAAGGAGGATCTGGGAAGGCATCGTGAAGGAGGTGGTGTTGGACCTCAAGAGGTGAAAGGAATTTTGACAAGAAGGGGAAAGCATTAGAGGAATAGGGAGCACTATGAACAAAGACTTAGAGGTAGACAATGGAGGCACAGTAATGCCAAGTTGGAACCAGGCTGCTTGGATTTGAATTCTAGCTTGGCCACCTGGTAGCTATTTTTTTTAGCAAGTTGCTTAGCTTCTATGTACCACGGTACCTAATCTTTAAAATTAGGATACTCATAGTATCTCCCTTAGCAGATTGTTATGAAGATTGCATAAGTTAATCTAGGGTAAAGCATCCAAAACAGTGCCTGAGACTCAGGAAGCATCATCCATTCTTTCTTTGTCATGCATGCAGTCATGCATGTCAAACCCATTTACAGTTTTGCTCTTATCACATTCTGAGGTAATAAGTACCTTGCTTTTAATTGTCTGCAGCTTAATGAGGCAGACAATGAAAATTGGACCAGTTTTTCCTAATTAAAGTGTTGGAAGAACATAAGTCATCCCCAGTTTACTGATGAATAGGCTGTGCACCAAAAGCTTATTTGTACATTCTGTGTTTGTAACTCTGTGGACATTTGTCCATAGAAACATTGTATTCAGTTACATATGACTACACTAGTCCTCCAAAGCAAGGTAAGACACAATGGAGGAAAATACCAGACCTAAGGGCACCAATAGGAGTTCTAGATTCTTCAAGCAGAAAGTTCCTCTTATGAGTGGTAGGAAAAGGAGAGACTTACCCAAAGTTGATAATGGAAGAAGTCACTTCAATTCAATTACTATTTCCTAAAGAAACCACTGTGCCTGGCACTGTGCTTGGCAATACGGGGGGTTTTCGGAGATGAATTTTGTTTTTTTCTCTGAGTGTTAGAGTTGACTGGATCTTTCTCCTCCTCCCCTTTTGCTGGTCTTCAGTTCTCTCAGGCTATACTAATGCTTTCACTCCAGCATTTTTTAAGGCTTGCTCCCTAACCCCTTCAGTTTAAAAAAGGTTAATAGGGGTGAAGGGTCAGTTTATAAGGCAACTCAGGGTTAGAAGGAAAGCAATTGAATTGAAAACGTTCACCTTAAAGTTGGAGCTAAGAATTAGGCAGATCAATCCAGTCCTCCATCCACCCACTGGATGCTCCTCTTACTTTTTTATTATGCCAAACCTGTGTGCTTTGAGAAATCATCAAGTTATTTGCATGAGAATTTCCTGCCAGTTAAATGACACCCCAGCTAGGAAACAGAGGCAAAGATGGAGTGGAAAGGTGCTGAGATGATGATGAACTCTTCTCAGTTTAGGGACTGGATTTGATCTGATTCATCCATCATCTTCATTTATTTTCTTGCAACGTGAGTGTGTGTGTGTGTGTGTGTGTGTGTGTGTGTGTGTGTGTGTGTGTG
>NW_022437082.1:1612651-1621492 GCF_009761245.1 Sapajus apella
GTGTGTGTGTGTGTGTGTGTGTGTGTGTGTGTGTGTGTGTGTGTGTGTACTTGCTAGACTGAGGGAGGGAGACGGTCTGAAGCTCACATATAAAGAGACCCCATGGCAACAAGAGCCATGCCCTACCTTAATCTCATTGGCTTAACATCTGGCTGATAGGCCTAGCAGTTGACCCAACATCATTTAAGATCTAGAAAGATAAAATTGGTGACAAGCACATAGCCCCAGGTCTGTGACGTATTGGCCCCACTCCCCACAAGCCTCAGGTTTGTGATGTATTGACCCTGCTCCCCACAATGTCTTCAGTGGGGAAAAAAAGTCTTCTCCCAGAGGTGATGAAAAGTTTGACATGGCCAAGAAAGTTTCTGTTGAAATGAATTTTCCATAACAAAGGTATTGAAATTAAAAGCTAACCTCTAGGGTTTCTGATTTCAAAATAAGCAAGTCTCTGGTTATTGTCATATATCAACACCATGTCATAGAGAAAGGGAGAAAGATCGTTCTGCAAAAACTAATGCAGACAGGCAGCAAGTTCCCATTTAGCTAAACTTATTTAAAAACTCTCAAGAGAACAAAGCTGAATTGATCATGAAACAACTGATCAATGATGACTAAGTGTGGCTCCACATTGATTTGTCTTGCATAGCAACAGACATCGTTAAATGACAAATAAACCCCAAAGCCACTCCCTTCAGCAATTTGTGAGTGCAACTCCAACCTCAATTCTTTTGACTTGTTTAAGCTCTACATTGTATTAATTTCTTTTTCTGAAGAGATTTTTTTCTCCTTGAATAGAGGGAGAGTGATGCATAGTGAACAGTCAATGTGCTTCCAAATTTAACTGGTAATTTTTAAAAGAGAAACTTATATTGACTTTTAAAATGTAGAAAATTGATGAAGGCAAATGAATCCTCAGATCCATTAGATGAAATCACTTTTTGTTTTCCAGTTTGCTAAGATAGAATCTAGGAATAATACAGATATAATCTTGGGGACAGCCAACAGAAACATTTCAGGTAACAGAAGGAAAGAAACTTTTTGATCAAGTGCTTAATCAAAGTTTTAACAAAATGTTTTCTGATGGCTCACCAATGGAAACATTAAATGAATGTAAAATATGCTTTGGTAACAATATCTCTATCATTTGGGAGCAGGTATGTGGAATGGGGGACTTTAACGATCCCACAGTTCCTGAGCCTATCTTATGTACTGTTCCTGGTCTGTGGTTTTCTGTCACACTCAGAGCTTCCCTACTGCTAACCTCAAAATACACACTGTGCTCCTTCCATAGTGTGTGGAAGTCATGATGGAAGGATCGAGAATAAATTTCTGTTTTGTAGGCTTCTTTTCCTCTGCTCAACTCTTAAATGTCAACGAGTCTCAGGGTTCTTCTTCCTTAGACTGTCCTTTTTCCCCAGAAGACATATTCTCCAGGACAAGCTCAGTCATTTTTGTGACTTCAGCTACTAACTACGCATATAACAGTATAGAATCAATTACCTACTGGTCATCTTTATCCGAGTGTCCTTCAAATTCAGCATGTCTTTCCTATAAACTTTTGTACTTCTGATGCTGAATTGCATCTTCCTCTGTTAATCACCCAAGCCAGAAACCTGAAAGCTATCCTAGACTCGTTTCTGTTTCCTAAACCCACGTACAGTCTATCATTAACTCCTGTTGATTCTATCTTCTGAATACCCTCTCTAGTCTGTGAATTTCTCTCCTCTACTATGCTACTTTTAGTCCAAGGCACCCTAACTCTTACCTGGATCTCCACTTTCTCTTCACCCACTTACAATCCATTTTCCACACTGCACCCAGTTAAGTTACCTAACCTCTCTGAACCCCAATTTTCTCATCTCTTAATTGGAAATAACAAAAGCACTTACTATACACAAATAAGTGAGCTCTAGTACGTGTGACACACATTATTAATCTGTGTTTTCTCAACTGAGTGAGGGCTCAGCTGAGACCCAACTCAAATATCACCTCTTCTGTAAAGCTTTTCTTGGCTAATGGCACCATAGTTGGTTTTTTTTCCTTTGTATTCCATTGGGCACTTTCATTCACTCACAGTTTTTGTCACTTGCCCACTTGCAGTGTAAGTATTTGTTTGTGCCTCTTTCCCCTCCTTAGTATCTGGCACAATACCCAACATAGTGAGCATGCAGTAAAGCATTTGTTAAATTCTAAATGACTGAGGGCGATTTGGGAATGTTAGATTTGTCCTCTATATTTGAAAGCATAATATATGACAGAATAACCTCAGCTATGAGGAAGAAGGGATTCTCTTAGTGCTTCAGTATTTTTATTTATGAAATAGAACTGTTTGACAAGTTTTTGTTTATCTGTAACTCTGACTAGTTCTCCCTCTCTGTCCTGTGAAGGGAGAGTTTCAGTGATAATTCAACCTAAACATTCAGAGCTGTCAACATTTACCTACAACCCTCTGCTCTGCCAGAGACTGTATCTGGAGAAGCCAAAGGCAAAGCCATATTCACCCCAGACCATTTTTTGCTTCCCTCTGCGATGATTATCCTACATGTGGCCCTTGCCTTTTCTGGGCCTCAGTTTCCTCATCTGTTACCTGAAGCCTCACTAGCTAATCTTGAAGGCCCTTCTCTAGGAGGAAATTCTGATCATAACTAGCATTTGCCTGTGAGTGTGTAGAAATTACATTATGATTATAAAACACATGTTATCTCCAAGAAATAAAATCCATGACTTATTATCATCTCTATCTTTTCAAATTAAACTAAGGCTGGAATAAGTAGATCAGTCCTACAATTCCCACAGAAGTTGCAGGTAGCTCCTATGAATCCACATCCCTTGCTATAAACTGTTGTTTTAAGGTCTTCTATGTAGACCAAGCTGAGCATCATGCCTCTCTGTGGTGTGTGCTTGAAAAAGCCGTATCTTTGCCAGGCGTGGTGGTGGGCATCTGTAATCTCAGTTACTACAGAGGATGAGGCACGACAATCACTTAAACCCAGGAGAAGCTGAGATCATGCCACTGCACTCCAGCCTGAGCAATGGAGCAAGACTCCGTCTGAAAACAAAAACAAAAACAAAACAACAACAACAGCAAAAAAGAAAAAGTAATGTCATTGACACAGCTGTTTTCAGGACCATCACTGTGGAGGGCAGGGCACAGAGCATTGATGAAGGCCCCCAGTGAATTTGGGGGAGAAAGTGCTTAGCCAATGGGTGGTCTTTGGGAGAAGGTGTCTGAATCTCATTCTCTCAGGCCAGTGCAAAAGCAGTAAAAACAAAAATAAATAATGGAATAAAACTGAACATGAAGATCCTCACTTCAGCTCATAAAGGCAGAAACTATTTTTACAGGATTGGGTCACATCAATACAAAGTTACTGAAGACGTCTTAGATTCATAGATTTAATTACTGTCCAATATCCCCCAAAGCAGATCACCCCAAACTGAAAAAATGCTGCCTTTGAGAAAGGAACTGGGTTATATATTCCACTGATTCACACAATTTTTTAATCTGGAAAAGGTGTTCAAGATCATTTAGTCTAACACCATTATTTTACATACCAAAAACTGAGGTCCAGAGAGGTGAATTGACTTGCTGAATGTCACACAGAAAGTCAGTAGAGAAGTGAAATGAGGACCTGGAACTCCCAGCTTCCAGTCTAAGTCTCTTTTTATTATACCTTGTATTATTTATTTAAATCCAGATGCTAAGTGTGACAATACCTCAGTGGAAGAGAAAGGAAAAAAGAAATACTCATTTATTTTTCTGTTTAAAGCAGAATAAGTGCTAAAACCAAAATGACTCTTAAATTATAGCCATTAATCAGTTAAAATAATATGAAAATATCACAACTACCATTACCAGCACCTCTTTCCCACCACCACCAAACCCACATACACATACACCCTGTTTGCCATGAAAAAAATTCAGATCTGTTAGTGATCGAAACCAGCTCTCGGTCTGGAATAGCCTTTTCTGGGAATATATATACAAACTTTGGCAGGAGTTCAATCAGTGCAGCTCAAACATCCACACCCATACCAAATCCTGGGCAATATCACTCTCCTGTCAAATGCATACATTTTCTGGGAACTTGGGAATGATGATTATGGCAACCTGTGGGCCTGAAGGCTCACAGGCAAATCTAGGTGGATTTGATGAAGCCAATGGGTATACCAGAATAAGCTTTAATATTCCATCATTTTATCGCTCTTCATAAAGTATCAAAAATAATCTCATTAGGAAAATTATCCTATATTTCATAACTTCTCAAAAGCTGTAATTCAGACTTAGAGGAAGAGTTGATTTGTTTCCTATATTTCATAACTGTCACATTCTTGTGACTATGATCTTTACTGGCTTATGATTTCCAACACTCTAAAAGGGTCATTTCTAAAAGGTAAGTAAAAGTGTTGATGTGGAATCAGCGTTACATGAGATTATGACTTTTGCTATGGAAGCAGGGCCTTAGATGGCATTTGTGCTGCTAAGTGTAAGGTAAATGGGGTTCTTCACCCAGACATTTGGATGTCTGAGTGGCTCACGGAATAGAGCAATAAGACTAGCTCCAGAGTCCACTTGCTGAGGATGGGGTAAGATGGTGAGAGCTTCCATCCCCATGCCAGGCTCTGAATTCAGGGACTGAGTAGGGTTAATCCTGAGTGAAAGTTCTTGAGACTGAGTAGAGCTTGACCAGTTAAGGACTGAGATCAACTCTCAGTAAGTATGTGGCCATGTGGAGAAGAAGGAAGAGAACACAGAAAGCAAAGCCATGAAAGATTATGAAATGAAACGGCAAAGGGAATCCTGTTTTTTTTTTTAAAGTTGGGAATTGATGAACTTGAAAGCAATTTCATAGAATTAGTTAGGAACAAAGTGGAAATACTCTGGGAAATGCTTCACAGACCCAATTACTCAATTACTATCTTAAGTTGCCCAAAAGAGGAAATAGGATGTCCTCAAAAAGAAGGGCACCACAAAGATGCCCCAACTCTTGCTCTCTTAGAGACTTTGGAGCCAATGGATGAAGTTTATGCAATAAAGAGTATGTAAGCCCAGGTGCAAAGAAAGAGCTTATTGAAAGGACTTAAAATGATAAAAGACAAAATAATTGGGCTGTTGGGGAAAATAATCTCTAATACTGAACTTCAAAAGTATATGAGTGCAACTGTGGCTTAATTGGCCAATAAGGCCAAACATAGCAGAGAAGAGGAGGAGGAAGCCAAAGGAGGGAGGTAAAGCTGAACTGTAATGCTTCCTGAACTCAGATGGAAAATAATCAGTGCTTTGTGAGGTTTTCTATAGTAACCACAGGCAATACAAAGGCCAAGCTGAGGCAGCATGAATGAGCTTCAGTTCATCACTTCCCCATCATGTCTTCATTAATGAAATCTGGCTTTTGCCCCTTCTACTCTCAGATTGTTCTGGCAAAGGTCATTCATTCATCCATGCAATAAGTATTTATTAAGGACCTAACCAGCACTTTGCACTGAGGTGGGCCCTTGCAATTCAGACAAAATTAGACAGGGTTCCTGCTCTCAAGTAGCTTCTAGTTGTGTAAGGAGACATATTTATGTAATCAAGAAAGTTCTCTCGGTCTTTAATGGTCTACAACAGGAATTTTTACCTGAATGGCATTGTCCCCAGGCATTTTCATGTTTTAATGTCTTTGCTCATGCTGGTGCCTCTGATTACAATGCTGTTTACATCCTCCTACCTCCTGTTCACCCTTCAAGGTCTACACCAAATATCACCTTCTTTATATAAATAATTGTTCTCTCCAGCTCTATATCTTCTCCCAACTCTTTCTAAAAATCTCTGACTCATCATATTACTTTACTTGGTTGCTTATAGCTCTCCCCCTCTACAGGCAGAGCCAATTAATGAATTTATCTCTGTGTCTCCAGTGCTCAATACTGTATATGCTTTGGAATTAATGAATGTATGCATGATTGAATGAGTTGGCTGAGAAGCTTAACCACTATAACACTAGTTAACTAAGTAACCGCCTCTCAATTCTCTCTTACCTTCATGGATGTCCAGGGCTGCTTGGTGTGTGTGTGTGTGTGTGTGTGTGCGCGCGCACGCGCGCGTACGTGTGCATGTGTGCTACTGTTTTGTTGTTTGTTAATCAACTTTTTAAGCTATCATCTTTGCTCTCCACCTTCTTTTCAGCTCTAATGGGGCAAATGGAAGTCTGGCAGAACTGGTCTTGAGGCAGCAGAATATCCACAGTAAGTACCTATCATCTAGGACTGAAGCACTCTGAAGAGAAACTGATTCTCAAACCTGCTTCTCAGAGAGCCAGGGATCCCACTTTTGAGCTTCAGAGTCTCAAGTTTATGTCACTATCACTCCTTGAAACAATGCGTGTTTTTTCCCTTGTCTCCTAGCATGTTGCCAAGAGGTTTTCATTGTTGAGTTCCTTTCAATTTCTTCTGCAGATCTCAGCACGTTCCTGCGGCACTTTGTCACAGTGTTTTCGCCGATTATCTTGCCCAAACTCTTGGCTCTTCTATGAGATAGCTGTTGCTAACATAAAGTGGAAGCCAAGATTTTATATAAAATTCCCCTGTATTGTCCTTAAATTATAGCAGAAACCATTAGATTTCAACAAAATTACTCAGATTTAAAAATCAAATTTCAGAAAGCCTTCAGTGCTTCCTCTTGGTTTTCACTGGACACTAGGCATTGTCTACTTAAAGCATTAAAAATACAGTTTGGAGACTTATTTCTATCATTTATTTACATCATATAATGACCACTTATTATGTTCCAGACATTGTTCTAGGTTCTGAGGCTACACTAACAGATAATACATATCACAGGATCTGCCTTCATAAGGCTTACAGCCAAGGGTATGCATAATGCAGGCAGCTATGAAAGTAGGGTGAGGATATCAATGAATGGGGAGAGGCGCAACAGTGAGTAACCTGTCAAATACATAAAATCACTGCAGTTTGTTAATAAGTGCTATGAAAGGTGTGATCAAATTTACATTTTCCAAGGACAGCACATTTTAAGTTATATAAAAATTAGTTCCCGTAAGTGCCTATTGAAACATCACTGAGAAGATGGAAAAAGGAAAGAATAAAGAAAGAAATAGAAAAAGGTACCTGGAATTTTAATTATAGTCAAAGCAGTTTCAAAGATTCATTGAAGGCTCTGAGCAAGGGAGACAATGCTATTTCTAGGCCTCCTTGGTGTCCCCAGCTATCTTTCTCCACTGCCAGGAGAACTACTGGTAAGGTTGCTCAGCCATTGGCTCTCAATTGACTTTCTCAAGGCTTCTCTGGTTACATATCCCATGGCTATGAGCTCCACCACCCCATCACCCTACCACCCCACTTACCTGACATAATTTCCTTTCAGTTCCTCAGTCAAGTCTCTTACTTGCAAGGGAATGTTTTAATTTTATTTATAACTTTAAAAATTGTCAATGTGGTGATTTATTAGACAAGTCATACTCTACATTTGAATACTTTGTTATCTTCCCTTGAAGAATCATAATGAAGGATATGAGAGGGAGGCAATGTGCTTAGTGAAATGACCACTGTATAGGAATTTAGGATATCCAGCTTTTAGTCCTGGTGCAGCCACTAACTCACACTGTGACTCAGAGAAGACCTTAGTCTTCTATCTGTAGGCCTTGGCATCTCCACCAGGACAATGGGGGAGATAGGTGTATGGGAAAAATTCAGAGTAAGCAAAACTTGGAAAATCAAGGCAAGGCATTTCAAATAATCTAGTCTAGTGCTTGGCTACAAAATTATTCACAAAATCTTAGCCCATCACAGAACTGTGGAAGTGTCCTTGCAAATTATGCCATGCAACACTGGCCCTAGAAAGCAGCTGCACTGCTTTCTGGGCTGACACTAGTTTGGACATCCTGGATTAGTACATAAACTAAATAGTTATGAAATACTGAAATCCAGAGTGATTTCTATGTCTGAAAAGACTAAATACAACCAATGCTATCCTCTGGGTGGCTGAGTAGCAACAAGAATGACCAGTTATTTTGGCCAATAATTTTATTTCAGGTGCTCCTTTCCATGTGGAAGTGATTTCTAGGTGTGCCCAGCCTGGGTCCTTCCCCAGCACAAGATGGTGCTCTCATGTCTTCTCAGATGGGCTGCTTGCATGTCCTTTTACCTGTGTAGAAAAGAAAGCCTTTGGCTTTCTTCTTCCTGCTTCTGTATAATAAATTGCCAGACTAAAACTGAGCTGTTCAATAAATAGTTCTTTTTATTACTGGAACTACCAGAGACCCAGGGCTTGGCTCTGTAATTTATGATGGTGTTTGCTTTCTAACTCTCTGCTAAGTTTTTCAAGATATAAAAAGTTTTGGCAGTCTCTGCTAGGTCTTATTTGAAAGCCAACTCCTGTTTCTTCTATCTTGATTTGCCTCCCAAATTCATCCTCTTTTCTTCTCCAATCTCAATGCCTCTTCCCATGCTCAGGCCTTTATCATCTCATATCTAGACCATTGCAGTAGTCTCCTCACTACTCTCCTTTGGGACTCTTTCTAAAGCAGAACTCTGATCCCAGCACTTTTGCTCAGAAATCTTCTGTTACTCCCCATTTCCTATGGAATTAGGTCTAGATTCTTCTATTTTTCATTCTCAACTATATTCCTAAATTGTCTCCCACTGCTCCACTTCCTTAACTCTTTTATAAATTATGAAATATCTCAGATATATACAAAAGTATGGATAATAACATAGAAAATATCCATGTGGTCACCACTTAGCTTTCTTAGGTCCTAAGAACTTGCATATTTGCTTCAGATCTGTTTTTTTTTTTTTTTTTTTTTTTTTTTTTTGGCAGTGAGTTTTCTATTTTCACGG
>NW_022437082.1:1621592-1701147 GCF_009761245.1 Sapajus apella
CTCTTGTTACCCAGGCTGGAGTGCAATGGCGCGATCTCGGCTCACCGCAACCTCCGCCTCCTGGGTTCAGGCAATTCTCCTGCCTCAGCCTCCTGAGTAGCTGGGATTACAGGCACGCGCCACCATGCCCAGCTAATTTTTTTGTAGTTTTAGTAGAGACAGGGTTTCACCATGTTGACCAGGATGGTCTCGATCTCTTGACCTCGTGATCCACCCGCCTCGGCCTCCCAAAGTGCTGGGATTACAGGCTTGAGCCACCGCGCCCGGCCCAGATCTGTTTTTTAAGACAAAATATTAGAGGTTTGATTGATGCAATTTCCTCCTTATTCCAATTCCTCTGTCTTCCCAGAGTTAACTGCTATCTTAAACTTTTTTTAAAAATCATTCCCATGTATGTTTCTCTAATTTTACTACAGGTTTACACATTCCTAAGATATGTTTTGTATGCTTTTCAAGTTTATATAAATTACAGCATACTTCAGCCTTCAGAGTGTGCTTTCTTCAGTCAATATTGTGTTCTTGTAATTTTTCGTGTTGATACATGTACCCTATAACTCATTCATTTTTACTACTGTTATAGTATTATTTTATGAATATACTTCAATTATTTATCTATTCTCCTGTTTCTTTTTTCAAACTTTTTTACTATTGCAGAAAATATCGCCATGAATATTTATGTACAAGTCTCCTTCTGCACAGTAAGAAATTGTTTTTCTACTGTGTAGAAGGAAATAGTATTTCCTTCTTAGGTCTGGAACTGCTCGGTGTTCATTTTCAGTTTTACCAGATACTGCCATACTGCTTTCCTAGGTTGTACCATTTTATACTCTTACTCGCTATTAGAGTTCCAGTTTCTACACACCCTTGAGATATTTAGTATTATCAGGCTTTTAAATATGTGTCTATTATATGGATATGAAATGGTATTGTAGTTTTACTTTGTGTTTCTCTCATTGCTAGTGAAGTTGAACGTATTTTTATAGGCTTATGGCCATTAGATTTCTACTATTGGTAATTGACTGTTAATATTAATTGCCCATTTTTTTGAGTTGTTTTGTCTTTTTCTTGTTGATACTATGAGTTCTTTGTTAATTCTGGATATTAATATTTTATGTTTTATGTTATATGCATTATATGTATCTTCTTGTTTGTGGCATTTCTTTTCAGTCTTCTTATGATGTCTTTTATTGGGTAGATATTTCACATTTGAAAATGGCAAAATATATCAGTCTTTTTAATGGTTTGTGTGTTTTTGTGAGTTGATTAAGAATCCCTCCCTTAATCTAAGGCCATAATAACATTTCCCTATACTTTCTTGTAAAAGTTTAAAATTTGCTTTTCACATTCAGTACTCTAGTACACTTGGGATTACTTTTTGCATACAGTTTAAGGTAGGAAAAGATACGTATTATTTATATTTTTTATTTGTCTTTATGTGAATATCCAATTTCCCCTTATCATTTATTGAATAAATTTCTTTTCCTCACTGTTTTTTATACATCTCTTTTATATAGCATTTCCATAAATGTGGTATGTGTCTGAGTTCATTATACTGTTTCATTGATCTGTTTGCCTATCCCTATGCAATACTACATTGTCATAATTATCATTGTTTTAGAATAAGAATTGATATATAGTAGACAAAATCCCTTACCTTGTTTTGCTTCTTAAGATTCTGCTGGTTATTTTTGGCCCTTTGAGTTTCTGTACAAATTTTTAAAATTAGCTCATCAAGTATCATAAAAGTTAAGATTTTGACTGAAAGTACATTGCACATTTAGAGTAACCTGGAAAATTGACATCTTTATGATATCTAGTTTCTGCATCCATAAGCATTCTATATCTTACCATTACTTAGCTCTCCTTTTATGGTTTTTAAAAAAGTTTTACAACTTTATTTATAGAGATTTTGCATGCACTTTCATAGATTTCTAAGAATCTTATATTTTCAGTTGTCATTGTAAATGGTATATTTTAAAATTATATTTTCTAATTGTGTGTTCTCAATTTGCTTTCTAACGCATTGTAATCAGGATCTTACCCTACTATTCTGCAAAAATTATTCTCATTTATAGCTCCCAACAACAACAAAAAAGTCAAATGGACACATTTCAGGTCTTAATTTTTGTAGCATTTTATATTATTGATCACTTCCTTGTTCTTGAAACAACTATTTCTTCATTTGTCTCCATGAAATCATGTTCCTCTTTTCCTCCAACTTTTTGTCAGTCTTTTATAAGTTCTTTCATTTTTTTCTAAATATTGGTTTCTTAGTTATTAACACTCTTTTCTCTGATCATATGTGATTTCCCATGGCATCTACCACTGCATTTATGTAGTGAATCTATATGAAACTCCTCTATCTTGAGATCCAGACCCATAAAGCCAATAACTGTCTGGAATCTCTACTTGGATATAGCATAGGCTTCCTAAACTCAATATATCTGAAAGGGAACTCAACATTTTCACTTTTCTATCTGCCTTTATTCTTGTCTTCTCAATATCAGTGAATGATTCATTCAGGTGCTCAAGTCAGAAACTTGGGAGCCATCCTTGACTCTTCCATTCCCCCCACTTCATCACTTGCTTTGTGGATTCCACTTTGACACAGCAGTCAGAGTGAACATTCCAAATTATAATATGATAATATCACTCTCCTGATTAAAATTCTTTAAAGGTCCATATAACCTGACTTTCAAGACCTTTCGTGTTCTAGCCTTGCTAGTGTTAACACAGCCTTCCTCAAATAGGCCTTTGTCTATATGTCTAGCCTCATCTCAGCTCATATCTACTTATATTTGCTATCATGATTAATGACATTCTACCTCAGCTGCCTAGGTCAGAGACCCAGGATTAATCCTTAATTTCTACCTCTTTATTCATCACATTACTCACCAAGTACTGTGTATTCTTTATCCTAATATTTCTAATGACTATCCATTTCCTTCTATATATAATGCCAATATCCTAATTCAGTGTACATCACATTCCCTTTCATGCTCTTGATTCAATGTGCCCGGTAGACTACTTGCAGTCCCTAAAAGCACCACATCATTTCATATCTCCATGTTTCTGAACAAACTTTGCCTTTCCCTCTTTTATAAATGCTTTCTTTGTTCCTTCTCAACTTGGCTGCCAGGCAAATGACTCTCCAACCTTCAAGACGCAGCTCAAGCATCCCTTCCTCTAGGAAGACGGTCTTGACTCTTTTAGGGAGAGATGTTAGACTGGGAATAACTTCATGGCAAAGGTTGTGTCTTAGACATCTCTGCATTCTTAGACTTGTACACAGGACTTGGTGTATAGTAGATACTAAAAAATGTTGATTGGAAGACTTAAATGATCAGTGTTTCCTCTGTACCACTAAGCTATCCCAAACTGACTGCTTAGCCTTCCCTGAATATGCAACGAACCCTCCTGCCTTGTTAATTCTATTGTACCACTTGCCTGTCTTCTTCCTTTGGCACTGGTCCAGTAAGCATGGATTATCATCATATTGCAACCTCTTCAAAACAAGTTTTATCATGCCCATGGCAGAGACTTGGAGAGAGCAAGCTTCTGTCTGCAAGCAGATTAGAATGATATAAATGTCTCAACAACACCTTCTTACTCCTAAGTTGAAAATTTCCTTTTTTGTGTGTGCAATGCTTAGGTACATGTATTAAACCAATCACAAAACAACTCAACCATATCTGGCTGCATATCCCACACATGTACCTCAGAACTTAAAATAAAAATTAAAAAAAGAAAGTAGGAAAGTATCATTAATAGGAAAATAACAGCCAATGTAAGAAAAAGGGAAGCTTAAATCTAAAACCAAGTGAGTTTTGCAAAAAAAAAAAAATTATAAAATGGTAACTGGCGGAAAGGAGAGGCCATTTATAGTTTACGTTCAGATTAAACATGCACTCAACAGTGGAGAAAATGCCTACTATAAGAAGGTATTGTAGTATTAGAAAAAGAAAAGATGCTTAAGTCCTATTTTGTTTTAATCTTTTTTGTCAAATAGAATCTTTGGGGGCAGGGGGAAGGTTACCTGTAAAAGACTTGAACTATCACATAAGTGAACTGATGAAAAAGCATCTAGGTGTTCTAAGTAACATCATATTCCCTTTCCTGAAGGACATTTTCTTTCATCCATTAATCCATCCACCTATACCCTTGACAGATATATGAGGTTATTTCTGTGAAGAAGAAAGCTATTTCCAAGTTCACTGGACGTTGCTGTCAGAGTAGACTGGAACCCGTGAAGATGGGAGTTTCAAACTGCATAATCAATTAAGAGATTCTGAGTTTATCCTCCTTGAGGTGACCACACATCATTGTTACCAAAGTAACAATTTACAGACAAATATTTGACATCAAGGATCTTCCCAATTCTAGCCTCTAACCAAACACCATTGTTTCAGAGAGTCATACAGGAAAAAAACCAAAAAACAAACAAAAAAAACCCTTTCTCAAGTAGAAGGTCATCAACGAGATGTTGTAGAAAGAGCATTGAATCAAGAGTCAGAGAAACCAAACTGCAGTCCCTTCTCTGCCAACCATCACTCTTGTTATATCTCAGCACTTTGACCTTTGCCAGCCATAATACAGGGAAAACAAAACGAGCCTACACAGCCAACTTCATGAGACATCCTAAAAGGAGTGAGAGAAGAGAGAGGAGCCTTCCTTGTGTTAGTTATCTGGAAACTGATTTTATCCTCCCTGCTAGGCAGCAAGCTCTTTAATTTCAGGAATTGTTATTTTCATTCATTCCATCAGTCAACAAATCTTTATCAAGTGCCTACAATATGTCAGGCACTAAACTACATGTTGGGAATACAGCAGTGACCAGGACAGACAAAAACACCTGCTCTCATGGGGCTCACAATTTGAAAAGGCAAACAGTGAAAAAGCAACTGTGAAACCTGCTGAGAGTTGTGAAGAGAGGCGCACGGGATGTGATGAGAGTACAAAGAAGGGGCTGCAGACACAGTGGTGACAACGACTGCCCTTGTGCTTTCCCAGCCCTGCTCAGCAGAAGCCTCCTCTAAGACCATCTCCACATGGCGTGCTATACAAACTTGACATGAACATGAGCAAAATACCAATAGTATTTTAATACTATGGTAAAAATACCATTATGAATTGCAAACCCAAATATATAAACCAAGCTTTACTCTCTGATAGACATTTATGGAGTTCCCTTTTGTACCTATCAGTATTCTAGATGAATAAGATATGGTTTCTACTCCATAAAGCTTACAGCCTTGTGGATTTGTAATGGATTTTTAAAAATAGTGACACACAAGGGAAATAGAACAAAGTGTTAACAACTGTGGTTGCTTTTGAGAGATGAAACTACCAGTTTTTTTGGTCCCATGTTTCTGTGTTTTTCAAATGTTGTATAACCAGCGTAAGTAACTTTTACAATGAAAAAAAAATTAACATTTTTAAAAATTAGAAAAAGGTGACATACATTTTGTAGCAATACACCAAACCAGGACATTTTTCAAACTGATCTTAGAATCTTGATTTGTTGTTGTAGCCTGAGCCAGTGCCAGTAATAAACTCCCAGTTTCCAGCTTGTGGTATTAGTTACCATGGAAAGGTACAAGGCAATTAGAAATACATCTTTGAAACTATATGGAAATATAGTCGTCTTTGTACAACTCACGAAAAATCAAAGTTTAGAGAAATGGTATGAAAAACACCCAGCTATCAAGTGTTCAAGATAAATATTTTGAAACTTTTCTCCTAACAAACAAGAAAATAATGAGAAGAAACGCAATTGTTATGATATTTTAGAAAGAGATATGAGGGAGAATAAAAGAGAAAAGATAAAAAGTAATCATTGTGTAGAAGAAGCAACAATTACCAAAGAAAAGAAAAATAAATCAAGGGAAAAAGAACAAGGAGGGAAGTGGTAGGATGGGCTAAGAGATGTTCACATGTAGAAGTAGACATGAGCAAAGCTTGCAGACAAGCACATTAGGACCCCAGAGTACTGACATTGGTGCTGGAGTTCATGTTCAATGCCATAGTGAGTATGTAAATACCAACTGGCTAGTTTTAGAGTTTGGGAAGAATTCAAGAAAGATCAAGAACCTAAAACAAAAGGTATGGGCTCCAAGGCAGTCAGTTGAATTAATGAGGTACAGCAGTGAAAGGGCACTGAGCCCTATGCTTGGCATCTGGGGATAACCAAAGGGGTGGGGGGGCTACTTACTTGCCCTTGAGTCTGAGGTTGAGACGTGTGAGCCACTGTTGAGGTCACTGGGGAAAGGCTGCACATTGGGCTAAGGTCTATGAGCCGCAAAGTGGGTTTCCACCCAGTAGACCAGAAGCCTGTCAGACCCGCCTAATCATTAGGTGGTTACGACACTATTATCCTCACTTTTATAGGCAGACAAACTGAGGCAAACTGACAGCAGTAACATGGCTTTCCCCAAGATCATGCAATGGCTAAGGCTATACTAAAATTGGCTTTTTAGTCTGGTAGCTCTTCCCCTGCACCCCCATTTATCTCAAAACAAATTGACCCTGAGAAAAGCTGTAGCTGTACCCAGGTAATTCACCACTCACCAAAGCAGGTATCCTCATCCCCCACTACACACACACACACACACACACACACACACACAAGGGAGAACTGACCCAGATCCAGCTTGGAGCTCTCCTAGGCCCAGGATGGAACTAAGTCTCCTGCAACGATGTGCATTTCTTGGATAGAAAGCACAATGGCCCAGGGACTGTAGAAGCCCAGGAAGCATGTCTTGAAGAAATAATAGACTGCGTCGGTGGTAATGGGGGATGCAGGACCATAAAGGACATTTGGGGACCTGAGCAACTAGTCATTGTAGAGAGGTGTGGGGCAGGGTGTGCAAGCCTCTCCTCTGTATTTACTTAGAGGTGAGAAGTACTGATTACAGGCCGAAGCCTTTCACCAATACACAAAAACAAAACAAAACAACAACAACAACAACAACAAGCAAAACCATATCCAGAGATGCAGGCTGCAGAAGCGCCTTGTCACATTCATCATCTGAGATTATGAAGGTCCAAACATATTGGATGAAGGGCTTTGGAGTGAAGAAAGCAAACTCTTTCTTTATCTTTGCTTAAAAATCATATGTGAATTTGTACAATAGTTCTGCCTTAACAGGTCTTACCTGCCACTCTCTTCCCCAGGGAAGCAGCAGAGTGGGATGAGAGAGGCCTGTGTCAAGAGTAGAAGGCACAGTCCTGCAGTCCAATCCCAGATGAACAACCTAGCCCTTAGGTAAATCATACCATCTATGATCTGTCGCCCTGAGCTCCCCTTTCCCCATCTTTCAGATGGCGGAAAGTGGCAGGGTCATGCCTACCTATTAGGGTTCTTATAAGAACAGGAGACAAGATGTTGAAGCCCCTTGGGCCAAGAGGCTGTTGGAGCAAGTGTAAGGAAAGTGAGGTCCAAGTAGGGAGGCACCTACCCAAGGTCCCCAAAGAAGTCACAAATTTTCCAGTACCTGGTGAGGCTGGCATTGTCAGAACCCTAGCCTCTGAAGGCCCCTGAGCAGCATGAATGTATGGGGAGTCTGGGGTGTTGTCTAGGCAGCTGCTTGCAAGAAATAGAGGCTCTGCCAATATGCTTCCTTTCCCTGTCAGGGAAGGAAATGAGAGAACTGGGCTGTATTTACATATTTCAGGTTCCAAAACTTTTAAAGGCTTTTAGACATTAAAGGAGCAGCTAACTTTTTTTAATTGAAGAAAAGAAAAAAAGAAATTCAAGACATGGCCAAGTATGCATCTTATTCACTCCAGACACATAGCCTTGATTCTACATCCTTAAACAAGGGGAGAAGATAACTGTGACAGCATCCAGAGGCACCCAGCAGAAGACCACAGTCAAAGACAGCTCAACTGCAAAGCCCTTATTTACTGTGTCTCTGCCCTAAGAGAGGATGTCACCATGTCATGCAGAGCCCCTGTGTGTGAGGGCCATAATTCTGTTTGTCCCCTGAATACTATTGGATTTTGGTCTCAATTTCCATAAGTGCACATTTACTGAGTTATTTTATTTAAGAAATAAAGGGACAAGCTAGCTATGGAGCAATTGAGCTATGGAGCAAAATCAACTGCTTTTGACATTTCAATCTGTGAAACTTCCTCAATTTGTACTCTGACCTCAAAGCTTCCTGTACCCCAGTGTCCTGCTCCCAGAAAGATTTCCATATTTCCTTCCAAGACCTGCACCACCTGCCCACACCTGCTCCCAGCCCTGCTGCCCTTGCACTCTGGTTCTCTTGCTCCCTTAGGCAGCAGCAGCAGCATTACCCCATGAGCACCACACTTCTGACTTTAAAGGTTCTTGCATATGTTGGTTCCTGTGACCTCTCAACAGTGCTGGGTAGATGGAAGAGACATTTATGAGTCACTGTTGACAGGAGGAAATTAAGACTTAGAAAGGGGCAATAGCACCAAAAGCACACACCTGGAGGTGCTAGAAGTGGGAGAAGAGCTAAAAGTCATTGCCATGCCCTCTGCCTCATAGCTACATCCTACATCCTTTGGAATACTGGGACCATCTGGAGATTTCAAAGGAATTCTTTGGTTGTTGTCCTGGGAATGAAGGCTTCCTTGGCATCATAGTAAGTGCTATATGTTAAAAGAAACAAAACAAAACAAAACACCTTTATATTTGTACACCCATGTTAAGAGCAGCATATTCATAACAACCAAAAAGTGGAAACAGCCCAAGTGTCCATCCATGGTGAATGGATAAACCAAACAATGTGCATACGTACAACTGAATATGGTCCAGCCTTAAAAAGGAAGGAAATTCTGACACATGCTACAACATGGATGATCCTTGAGGACATTATGATCAGTGAAATGAGCCAGTCACAAAAGGACAAATACTGTAGGACTCCACTTCTGGAAGGGCCCTAGAATACTCAAACTCATGGAGACAGGCAGCAGAATGGTGGGAGTCATGGACTGGTGGAGGGGAAGTGGGGAGTTAGTAGTTTCTGGGTATAGAGTTTCAGTTTGGGAAAATGAACATGTTCTGGAGAGGGTTGGTGGTTAACACTTAAAGGCGGAGGTTGCGGTGAGCCGAGATTGCGCCATTGCACTCCAGCCTGGGTAACAAGAGCGAAACTCCGTCTCAAAAAAAAAAAAAAAAAAAAGATGTTTAAAATAGCAATTTCATCTTTTGTGTATTTTACCACAATTACTAATGTATATAAATATAAAAGTCTTGAGTGTCCACATCTCTTCTCTCTTCTCATTACATCACAGTCTGTTGAAATCCTTTAGTGACCGATGACTGCATGAACCATAAAGGTTCATGAACCATGAACCACACTCCTGAGCTCAGTCTACAGATTTATACCCCTCTTTTCCCTTTTGTGTGTGTGACACTGCAGCCAAGTTGATTTTTCTAGTCTTCTGCGTGGAAGGAAAGGATTTAGGTGCCAGTGTTCTGGGAGCCAAGAGGGGCAAAGGTGGCAGGGTTCTCTGCTTTCAACATTTGGGTTACATACATGTGCACAATTCCTTGTTTTGTGGAAAGACTACTGTCCTCAACTTTTCCTGGTGTCCCACAGTCTGGAGACCCTCTGTTTAATCCTCTCCAGAGAATAACATCACTATGCCCCTGTCCTGAGGTAACTGGGGCCGCCTATTCTTGAGCCTATGGAAAAATCTGTGATGTAGATTATGTTGCTTCTCAGCCATCCCCATTGCCAATCTGAATTGAGCTTCCTTGGGTTGGCTAACTCAGCTACTCCTGGTTCATCTCAGCTTTTCAAATGTTGTTATGCTTGTTTTCCTTTCCATTCTTTCTGCCATTGTGAGATTATGTTTTAAAAAATGCTGATTCTCCTTGACTCTACTTATGATGGGGTTGGGTTCTGATAAACCCAAGGTAAATTGAAAATGCACATTTAATTTATTATATTTTCAGTTTAAAACAAGTTTATCTGGATGTGATTCCATCTTCAGTTGAGGAGTATACTGAATACGTGTTGCTTTTGTACCACTCTAAAGTTGAAAAGCTGTAAATTGAACCACTGTGAGTCAGGGGTTGTATGTAATCCTTTACTGTGCTTTTGGGAGGGAGTGAAATTTAGATGCACATGACCATTCTACCACATTTACCTTAACTTTGGTCTGAATCTTAAATAACTAGCAGAAGTAAGCCAGGAGACACCAGGAAGACAGCATTTCAGACAGAAGGGGCAGCATCACTGAGCTCTTGGAGCTGTAAAACAGTGTGGCCTATGCAGGAAACTTAGGTGATGGAGGGCGCATGCTCTTGTAGTTTGCTGTCATGGCCTTCCTTTGCCAGACTCAAAGTTGGACATAAGAGGATTGGAAAGCTGCAGTGACGGCTGGTGGGGACCACGCCTGTACCAGCCTCTGCAGCACATGCTCCCACTGCTGTCTCCAGACTGTGGCTTGCACTCCGTCCAGATCATTACTAGCCGGGCCATCAATTCTCAGAACATGGATTTCTGCCTGCTTTGACTGGCCTGGTTGAATTGATGAAACAATGAACCGGCTCCTTCACTTTCTTGAAATTTGATAATTTAAAAGTGTGTGTGTGTGTGTTTTAATAATGCCTCAATTTAGGGTTGCATTGATGAATACAGCCACAAAATAATATCAATGGTTACACAGGCACCAAGAAAAATGCAAATGCAGTGCCTTGTTCCCACCACTCCTGCCACTCTTTGCCATGAAGTATAAAATGCAACTGCTGGGCACCAGCAGTGGTTATTTCAAAAGGGCTATCAGTTCCTTTTTAACTCCTAAGTCTTGTGGCTTTCACTCACCTAACCTAACCTAACCTAAGCTGACCTAACCTAGCAGTACTTCAGATGTGACACACACAAAGTTCAACTATCCAATGGCAGAAATCAGTAGAAAAAAAAATGTGTGCTTGGGGAGATTGGCTTGGTTGCAGGATTGGGACTAAGGTGAGGTGAGTAAGTCACTTGTCTTAGGCCCAAGATTTAAGGGGATAGTCAAGATAAATAATAATTCAATGCAGTATTTAAAAAATTCAAATTGATGAGGTCAGGTGTGATGGCTCATGCCTGTAATCCCAGCACTTTAGGAGGCCGAGGTGGGCAGTTCATGAGGTCTAGAGATCGAGACCATCTTGGCCAACATGGTGAAATCCCGTCTCTACTAAAAATACAAAAATTAGCTGGGTGTGGTGATGCATGCCTGTAGTCCCAGCTACTCGGGAGGCTGAGGCAGGAGAATCATGTGAACCTGAAAGGCAAAGGTTGCAGTGAGCCGAGATTGTGCACTCCAGCCTGGTGACAGAGGGAGGCTCCATCTCAAAAAAAAAAAAAAAAAAAAATTCAAATTGACAAACTAGGCCCAAGAAACTGGCCGCTTGTTTTTTTGTAAATCAGGTTGTATCAGACATGGGGCCAGGGATAGAGTGAGACAAATGAGGCACTGTTGTGCAAATGCAGGGTTGGATTCTTCCTTTATTTTAAATTTTCATATTTTGCTCATGGAATGTTAGAATTATTTTTGAGTTTTATAATATTGCATTAAAATATAATTTATTTTAATTACTGAGGTTTTGGGTGTCTATTTAAATTTTGCAGCTGAGGTGAGTGTCTCCTCTACCCCATCCTGGCCCTGCTTGATGAAAACAAACTGGGAGCTGTACTACAAAGGCTTCTATTCTTCAACCCGGGGACCTCCTCAGTTAAACTCAAAGACATAAATGAATTCCTCCTCAGAAACTGCTACGGGTAGCAGATTATCAGATTATGAATCTTGCCTGCCTATGGTACTCTTAGTATCCATCATTCTTTCCCTTTTCCTTTGTTACAGCCAAATCCCAGAAGAAGTTAAAATTCGGACCTTCAAACCAATAAATGCAAAGATCAAAGTCTAATTTAATAATGATCAAAGTCTCATTTAATTATGACATACACATTAAACCTAACTTGAGAGATGGACAAATGGGACAATGTGGGTGGAACATGTGTATATACAGATATGTACTCACCTATGCTTTTTCACACTCAGGTGAAATCCCATCTCTATGTAAAATGTTTAAATTTAGGGTATTTGATTATTTTCGAAAGAGATAGAGCCTCTTGAAAGTATGGTTTTGTTTTGAGCACATATGCATAATTAAGATTGAGCATAGGAACATTCCATACATGAAAGGGCTGACCTGGGGCTCCTAAAACATCTGGCGATATCTTCGAAGTGTGAAGCTGATAATATTTGCAATGAAGGACATACATCCTTTTCAGCATGGGTGCAATTGCTTTCTGGGCTCCAGTGACTTCCTTACTGCTATTGTAATCTACTAAGTAAATGAGCATTTTTAAATAAGGAGCAATTTGTCTAATGATCAGAGTTGGTCATTCACTGTGGAAACACCTCATGTGATTAAAATTATACTAGCAGAATAATACAGAGCAATCGAGTCGTTGGCAGCCCCTTCCCATAACCTCATTTAAGTCTTTGTCCTTCCTCAGAATAGAGCTCTAACTACAAAACGTGTACAGAAGCATCAGGCATTGTCATGCCTTGTGATGGCTCCCATCCAGCGCCAGCAGGACTAACTGAAGCTTCAGGACCCAGAGAACAGGGCCAACCCCAGAAACAGGAGGGTGGAACGTAGTACCAGGAAAATAGCAAGCAATAGCACTGGGGAGTCAGACCTCAAGTAGCAGTCACAAGAAATTGAGGAACCAGCAAGCCTCAGCACAAATTGATCAGATCTTAATAGTCATGTTTGCAGCTAAGATCTGTAAAAAGAGTTGGTGTGAAGACGAGAAAAATAGATTAGGATTTGATATTTACTACCTGAGACATCTGCCTTGAGTTTTAGAGGGTGTCAAAAACAAAACTAAATTGCCAGGTAGCTAGTCAAATATAGGGGGCTGTTTAATATTTTAGTTGATAGATTTAATTAAAGAGGTTAGGAAAATCAAAGTACAATTCATTTTGGACTAGCCAAATAGAATGCAGCTGATCAATTTGTCAGCTGGTAGAAGGGCCTCAGCCATCATGTTAGCTTTGAAGGAAGGACTCAGGCCATGGTGGGAAGGCCTGACAAGAGTAGTGCATGGCTCTTGTCTTAGGAACTGGTCTGCATTTCAAGACAGGCCCTTGGCCCTGGACACAAGATTCAGTTGTAATGACAGGGACATGAAGGGAGGCTTGCTCTCTACTCGTAGCAGATCTGAGTTTAGGGTATAAGGCGGGAAGAAGCAAGGAGGACTTGGTGTCACAGTGTGGTTGCCACTGGCTCCTGCCTCAGGACACAGGGGTCCTGTTGCCAGGTGTGTGCCTCAGTGGATCCAGCTCTTTCTGAGGCTACCAGTTAGGCACCTACCCCTGTTGTTAGTTTCCTAGGGTTGCTGTAACAAATACTAGAAACTTCATGGTTTAAAACAACAGAACTTTTTTCTTTTACAATACCAGAGGTTTGAAGTCTGAAATCAAGATGTTGGCAGGGCCACATTCCCTCTGAAGGCTCTAGGGGATAATCCTTCCTTGCCTCTTCCAGTTTCTGGTAACTCCAAGCATTCCTTTCTTATGGTCACATCACTCCAATCTCTGCCTTCATCTTTATATGGCCTTTTCCCCACTGTGTGTCTTCTACTCTTCTGTATCTTATGAGGACACTCTAAATCCAGGATAATTTCCATATTTCGAGATCCTTTGTTTAATTATATCTGCAAAGACCACTTTTCCAAGTAAGATTGCAATCACAGGTTCCAGGTGAACATATATTTTGGAGGGACACTACTTAAGCCACTTCACCCTAAATTTTGAGTTTCCTATTCATTCCACATCCCTCTGTGTGGAGACTAATTGAATTGGCACAGTTGGTGTGGCTGCCCAGCCCCTTTCAGAGTGTTCAGAAGCCTGATGGATGTCCAGTGCTACTCCTCAGTGGGCCAAAATGTGGACAGGCCAAGGCCCAGACACTGAAGGCATAGTTTCAACAGTCTCATCATGCTACAGCTGAGATGTTTGCCATAATTGCTACTCATCATGGTGAATGCTTTTGAAAATGGCTTTATAATATTCCCCTGGAAGAACTTTTTCCTCCATTCGTAACAAAATGAGTGTTTTAATGATCAAGAGAGCATTCAGCTCCACACCACCATTTCTGTTCCTTTTATTTTTAAACATTTTATTAATTTATTTATTTTGAGATGGAGTTTCACTCTTGTTGCCCAGGCTGGAGTGCAATGGCACAATCTTGGCTCACTGCAACCTCCACTTCCCGGGTTCAAGCAATTCTCCTGCCTCAGCCTCCCGAGTAGCTGCAATTACAGGTGCCTGCCACCACGCCCAGCTAATTTTTCAGTATTTTTAGAAGAGATGGGGTTTCACATTGTTGGCCAGGCTGGTCTTGAACTCCTGACCTCTGGGGACACTTCCACAACTGAGCCTCTTTACCTTTCCATTGTTGGTGCTTCTGGAGAAACTGCTCTGGACAGGTCAAAGCCAAGCTGAATTTAGACAATGATGTGAATTTCCATGTCTCCTACACCAGGAATTACTGACCTCACTCCACTTCCCTACTCTTGCCCCGAGATGTAGTAACATTCATTTGGGATAGTCTCTCCAGTGGGCCTGCCTTGACTCATGTCTCAGCCCCAGGACTCCAGTGGCCTTGTTTCCTAAGAGACCTGGACCCAATGGCCAGACCTTTCTTCCAAGAGAGAAGGAGGGGAGACTGAGGCCAGAAGAACTATGTACATGACTCCAGTGGCTCTACACATACACCCAGACGCATGCAACATGGGTTTCCCAGGTGTTAACTCCTGGAGCTAGCTTATAATTATTTGTCAAGTTGTCTGAGTTTGACTCATCTCTTTTCAAGTAAATGGGTGTTTTCCTGTTGCTCAGTTATTATGAGTTTTCTTTTCATATTGAACTTAATAATATATGTTCACTGAAGAGGAAAACAAGATTTAGCTTTTAAAAATTCCTACAAATTACATCAACAAACACAGATGAAACAGAATCAAGATTCTGTCAACATTTTCTGTATAATAAAGTCATGACATGTCTCTCTTCAAAGCTACTTCTACAATTCCCTTCCCACTTACTCCTACAAATTCGGAGGACTCTGGGATGAGTAGAAAGTGACACCAAGGTTCCGCATACATCTCCATCACTTACTGGCTTCTTAACTGTGGACAAGTCATTTCCCATTTAAGAGTTTCACATCTTTTCTCTGAAGATAGGGTCATGGTGTGCCTGGCCTGGCTACCTGCTCAATTCACAGTGCCACCAGTACCATCAGAGGGTAAGGCCACTACTAGGAAATCACAACCAACTATCCATTGCTGTCCACTTTATCCACTTGACAGAGCCTCCAAACTACATGACCTAGGGCTACCAGTCACATGGAGTGCACTGTGAACAGAGCCCCCTAAAGTGTGACACTGGGAAGAGGACTGGGACACATCACAATCTGAGGCAGACAGAACTGTTTCTAGGTCTCCTTGTTATATGGAGGAAAAAATATGTGATTGGCCTATGGAGTCTCTAATTGACCCTCATACTTAGATAACATTTGGTGGTCTATAAAATGGTTTCAAATCAATTATTTTATCCATCCAGATATCCTATAAGGCAGAGGCTAATATCTTCATTTTCTAGTAAAGAATAGTGAGGATCAGAGAGATTGTCTGACTTTCCAAAACTCTACAGCTCATAAGGGATGGACCTGGAGCCTACACTCAAGAATTCAGGCTTCTGGATGTTCTTCCCACAATTCAAATAAGCTCTGAGTTTGAGAATATGGACAATGCCATTTTTTACACATAAGCTTAGAGGAAATTTTATCCATATGTGTATTCATTTATTTATCCATCTAATATTTATTGAACAAATACTAACTAGAGGCTTCTGCTGTCCCAGGTGGGGCATTGGGCTCTTCATTTAAACTGAGGATCAGTCAAGTCAGATGTCAGGTTTGCTTTATTTCCCCCTTTCAGTCACAGATATAAGCTTGTAATCAGAAGATCAGAATTTTGTTTTAGAATAATTTCAACATCTGTTTGCAAGGGAAGAATTGTCTTCTAATTTTCCATCTATTTTTCTTTGTTATCTGAAGTGGCTCTCTGCATAGTGGTTAAGAGTACAGACCACAGACTGTGGACCTAAATTGTCTGTGTTCAAATCTTACCTCCACTACTTCCTAACTGTGTGACCCTAGGCAGGTTGCATACTGTCTGTGTTTTCTAATAAGCAAAACAGGTATAATATCAGTAACCCTCTTATAGGGCTAAGGGGATAATTGAATGAATTAGTATTTTCCAAGTGCTTAAAACACTGCTTCACCCATGGTAAATGCTGTGTAAGTATTTGTCATTATAAACATCATTGTCCTTGTGATAAGAAGATGGAAAAGAAATGAGGAAACACTCAGGAAAATCACAGGGGAGGTGGGAAGTGAAGCAGCATGATATAATTAAACATAATCAGACAGAGCTTATTACATTATCAGCAGTATCTCACCCTCCACCACAAACGACAAATCCAACAGAAAAAGATGCCTTATGTGTGTCCTGCTTTCTATTGTTTGGTCATTGAAGATAAAAGCCATCTGTTAGACAGAAACACTCAGAAAGGGCTGCTTTTCACAAATGCAGTGCAGAGGGGTATATAACCACTCAGATGGAAGATTATGCCTGTAGCCACTACGCCCAGGGAAATCCTTTGTCCTCCCTACCCATCTGAGATGTGTTGATGTGTTGGTTCATGAGAATATCCTTGGTTAAGGATACAAATTAATCTAGGAAAACAAAGCTCTTTTCTTCCATCCAGATGTTTAAGTCCCAACAAAGTTCTCAGTATGGTTTCTTCTTCTGTGAATTCATCACCACTGTGGAAAAGAGGTAAGAACGCTGGACCACCCAGGAGTGAGATAATCTGGGATGGAGTCCTGGCTCCACCACTTGCTGGCTGTGTGACCTCTGGCAATTTGCCTCTGTTCTCTTCACTTCTACACCTCACCTTTGGTAAACTTTACGGCTGAGGCTTAGCTCTGAAGTTAGGGAGTTTGATGATGAGATTATTTAAGTTACCTCTGGGAGGAAGATAGCTCTCATCTCAACTTATTCCAGGGTTTCCTGCCAGGCCGAAACACCTTCCTCCAGCCCTGTATCAATATCACTCCTCAAGGATTGTCTCACCCTTGTATTATAGCCATTTCCTCTAATAGCCAGGAAGTACCTAGATGATGGGGGCTGTGTCTAATGTTTCCGGATTCACCTTCTCCTAGAGTACTTAATTAATATTTGTGACATATGAACAAATCAGCAAAGTTGAGTGTATATTGCACAAGGCTAAACTGTGGTGTGGTGCAGGTTTCCCTAGCTAAGAAGCAGAAATTCAGCTAACATTGGTGCTTACTGCCCATGAGTCTTTGAGCTGAGCCTGTCTCACAATCTGGACCTCAGCTTCCCCATTTGTGATATTCCATGTCTCTAAGGCTGGTTTTGAGAGCTTTCTGATTTTCTCTACCAATGTGTACCCATGTGTTCTCTTTGTACACACACTGAGTATCATCTGGAGGAGACTGAGACTCTCTTCTGAGGTTGTCATGGTTTTACTCTTCCAAAGAGAGCAGCTACTACTTTGGGGTCCTGCACCTGACAGCAGGTCTCAAATCTCTGAATGCATCAGCCCCGTAGGCTCAGGATGTATCCCCCTCAAAATCCTTTCTTTTGCCTGAACTCCACCCCTGAACCAAGTGGCAGAGTTGGGAGAATTTGATAGACCAGTCAGTTGTTCCCCAAACTGGCTGCATGCCAGAATCACCGAGGAACACACATATAAAAATACAGATAACTGAGCAAACGCCAGCCTCTACTGAATCTAGCTTTCTGGCATGTGCACAGAGATCTGTATTCTTAAGTCCTATCAGCTTGACACTGGGTCACCAATCACCATTGGAGACTCATTGGACCATATTACTCCGAACGTTTTAGCATCCATGGTGACAGCTTCTAGAACAGGGCAAAATCTATTCCCCATTCTCTTCCATGCCATCCCCTCAGAGTTTACTGTTCCCAAGACATAACTGCAGTATTAGTCCTTCAGGGGAACCAGACAAAACAACCTTGAGTTATTCACAAATGTCTAATTTTTTGTCACATAACAGCTTTCGTCTTTATGCTGGTAGATCTCAGGTTTCAAAGAGCTGCACTTTCACTATGCCCTGTGAGAAGTTTAATTAAAGTTGCCCAACAAAGACATTCTCTCCTGCTATAGCCCATGGACATATCTGCACTGGAAATTAATGGGAGGTTTAGAAAAACAAAAAGTGTTTATGAGAAATGTACCATCCTCCTCCTGTCAGGTTTTACATAATGATAATGCTTTCAGGATATCTAACATGGGTGTTTTTTTGTTTGTTTGTTTGATTTTCAGAGTTGGGATGGAGGGTGGCAGAATTTGGGAGAAGAGGATACCCATACTACTCAAAAAGAGGAAGTTTGAATCTGAACATCACTGACCCTTTACTGGAAGGTAAGCTTGGGAGAGTACTGACTCGTGAGTCAGGAAACTGAGTCATAATTCCAGATCTGCAGCCAGTTTGCTGGAAGGTCCAGGCTTTGATGGTCCCATCGTTAAGTATGTCTTGCATGAAGTCAAAAGGCAGCATCAGTATGGGCAGAATAGTCATGGTCTATTCTATGCCCTCATCTACCCTGCAGCTTCCATCCCAGGACAGTGACCCTGTATGTCACTTTCATAGGGACTGTACATTCTCAGTTCAAAAACGGCATTCAGTAGCCCCTCTTGGGTCCTCAACTGATGGTTTCTTGAAAGCTTGTGACACACTGCAGGCCACCAGCAAAATGTGAATTCAAGCTCCCTGTTGCCAGCATTCCACAGAAAGGATGTTTCCCATATACAGCAAAGCACAGAGACTATCTGGCTTCTGTTTCCCCTCTCCCCTGCAAAACAAAACAAAACAAACAAAAAAGCCATCCACATACAACCCCTTAAACCAAAAGCTATCCTAGAAGCTACTTCACCTAGGGGGAATGCTTTTCACATTTCTGTTTGTTTGGTGGTAGGGGTGAGGTGGTAGGATTAATGCTATTGGGAGGAGAGGGACATTTTCAGAACAGTCTGTGATGAGCAGTAACAGTTCAAAACGTGAGCTGCCTGAAGGGCCCAATGATGGGACACAAGAGCTGGGGCCAGCCATCCATTAAGCAGCACATGGGCCTGACTCATGTGCAGGAACCGCCTCAAACTTCTTGGTTTCCACTGGTAACCTGGCACCCAGAACTGCTGTGCATGGGCTCTGCAGGGTCCCCCATAGCAAACACAGTGAGGCTGCATTCCAAAGTGCAGCCATCAGCCTCAGAAGCAGTCCCGAAAATGGCCCAGAGATGGCTCCATTTAGAGGGGCCAGGATTCCCTGCAAAGGGGGCATGCTGAGCCACACAGCTCCTGTTATCTCTGTCTCAGATACCATCTCTTTGCTCCCCCTTTTGCTCTCTCTGCTTCTGAGATTAGATGAGCAGGGGAGGTGGGAAAGACAGAGGCATTATTCACAGAGCATTTACCCTCATCTATTTTATTCCAAAATCAGCTGAGAAAATGATAGCTCAAGTGCTACTTTTCCAGTTAGCCATAAGCGGTTCTCCTAGAAGTGCCCATTTTATTATTGGATAAACATTTGGGCTGTGTTGAAGTTGGCACAAACTGCAAGAAGACTGCTCAGCTTGGAGGAATCTGTTCATTTTTTCTTTTTCTTTCTTTATTTTTTTCTAATTGATCTATGAGTGACACCAAACCCATGTGTTTATGTTCCTTTTTCTTCAGAGTGAAGAATAAATAATAGATTGTGATTCCTTGATTAAAGTTGAGACCTAAGCAGGAGGAGAACGTGCTCAGGTCACTACTGTCGAGACCTGTAAGGAGGGAAAGATTCCAGACACTGCTCATACCTCAAAGAAGTGACCTTTCGCTATGAATTAATCATTTGGAGATCATATTTCTCGTGTTTTACTCACAGGAGGAATTGATTAGAGGCTGAAATTAATTGCAAACTTGGATTAACCGTTTCCTTTTATACTGTGGTTAAAATTTGTTTTTTAGCTGTAGTTGCCTTAATGCCTTTATGCCAAGGTTTTTCTTTTTACTGTACTGCTAATTCCAGGAAATTCCCCACAGTGAATGGACATGTCTGCCCACTCAGTCACTCAAAAAACATGAAGGCTGAAAGGCAATAAACTAAACACTGCCCCAGATTAGCAGAGCCTGGGCAGAGTAGAAAATGTTTAATTCTTAATCAGAAATGGATTGGATTGCTTTGGAAGTTCGAGGGCAAATGCTGGAGCAGCTACAGTGAAGGTTATTCACAGTGACTGAAGGGGAGAAAATACTGAGCCACCCAGTTCATAGCCAGTTTAACCTGAAATAACAAGGCAAGATAGTTACCCTAAAGTGGATGCACTTTTTGGCTGCCTTTTTATTGATGACACGGAATGTCCAGTTAAGCAGCAGGTGAAGAATCTTAGCCCTCTGCTCTGGGCAAACACCGTTTAGAATGCTGTGCGGTGTTCTATGGGACTGTCCTTCCATGGTAGGGGGCAGCCAGACTATAGCACGGTCCAAGAAAGTGTTACAGAGCATATCAGAAAGAATGCACAGTTCTGTGGGAAACCTTGGGTGAATTTCTGTCCTTAAGGAGCTCACAGTTTTTGTGTAAGTTACAGTAAGAAAATGCAGTCAGTGGAAAGCAGCATAAGGGAGACCCAGAGAGAGGTTGAGTGCTATTCAGAGGAGAGTGCTCACTTCCACCTGGAGTGGCAGGGCTGGGGGCCTCTCCAGCTTTGTAGGGAAGGGGACTTTGGTAATTGCTCTCTCCTCTGACCTCCCACAGCACATTGTTTACTCCTCTGTTAGAGTGCTCAGTATGCCGGACTGCAATTGTCTGTTTATGTGTCTGTCTCTCCAATTAGCCCTCAAGCCCTCACAGGGCAAGGGGCATGCTTTGTTCATCTCCCTATTCCCAGGGCCAGACAGTTTCTGCACAGTGAAGGGCCTCAGGGAAGATTTGCTGAACCAAACAGGGAAAGCAAAACTTCTTCTCAAAGCAGCGCTTTGGTTTTCTCTATAAGGAAAGAGGTGATTCATTCCACCCAGAGCAGTGGGGGTCAGAGATAGAGTTCTGTGTATGGGTTTGTGTCATCTCCCCAAATGGACTGTGAGCTCCTTTCAGGAGGATTGTGGCACTCTTGTCTCACTATTCCCTGAGCACCCACCCATCCCTGTGTCTGCCCAGGGACAGGGAACTTACTGGCAGGGAGTACCAAGGTGATGGGACCCCTTCTCTTCCCACGAATAGAAGCATGGATAAAACACAACGCCAAATTTGTTTTAATATTTGGTCCACACTTCAGAGATAACTTGCTTGTTAGTTACAAGGGGGATGTGTGGGAAATATAACTTTACAGTAGAGAGATTAGGCTGTCATCACCCTAACCCAGGAAGCAATCTTGGCACTCTTAATAATAGGACAACCAGATCTAATGTGATGCAATAGGAAACACATAGCATCCCCTATGAAATATTCTTGCAAGAAGTCAAGCCATTAAACCTGATTTTCAGTTTACAGAAAATATGGAGACAGAGACCAGGTTAAACTAGCACAAAGAAATAATCAGTTAAAGCTAGAACACTGGAGAATCTACAACACGGCTGGCCTGGTTTCTACAAAATGTCAGTGTCATAGGGATGGTTCTAGATTAAAATGGAATAAAAAGGCATAAAAAATGTCTTTCTTCATTGGTGTGCAATTCTTCTTTGGATACTGATTTTTTTAAAAGCAGCTCTAAAATATAGTCTGGGAACAATTTATGAAATTTGAATAGTACTTGATAATAGATTGAATTTCTTAAGTATAATATTGGTATTATGGTTATATAGGAGAATGTCCTTATTTTTAGAAAATACAAATTAAACTGGAGGCAAGATGCCATGGTGGCTGCAACTTATTTTGAAATGTTTAAGAAAACTAATAGATAAAGTAAATGTGACAAGAAAGAAAAAATACTTTTACAACTAGAATAAGAGTGTTTGGGTATTTATTACACTATTCTCTCTTCCTTTCTAAAAAAAATTCTTTAAAAATATATATCACAAAATTTGAAGGAAAAAATATGAAAATTTCTAATCTCCTCAAATACAGAAAAACAATAAATCCAGAGCAATAAGTATAAGTAAATCTTGGAGTAGTGCTTAGAAAATGGGAACCTGATATAAGTGCCAGGTCCTGGGCATTAGGTCCCTTAGGGAAATGACAATTACACTGAATATAGACATCTATAAAAAATAGATGCCAAAAGACAGGTGAATATCTTCAATGTACTCAGGGGAAAAAACTGTCAACCTTGAATTCTATACTCAATCTAATTATCATTTAGAAGTAGAGCAAAATACATTGTCAAGTGAATAACATTTTAATAAAATTACCAAATCAAGTCCAGCAACATATAAAAATGATAATACCTCATGACCAGTGAGGGCTTACTCCAGGAATTGAAGACTAATTTAATACTCAAAAATCAGTTGGTGTAATTTACCATATTAACTAAATAAGAAAGAAAAATAATATGGTCTTTTCAATAAGTTCAGAAAAAGCATCTGGAAAATTCAATGTCTATTTATTGTTAACAAACAAGCTCCAAAACCTCAGTGGATCATGAATAGAAAGAACTTCCCCAAGCTGCATGTTCAGAATTGACAGCAAGCACCATACTTGATAGTAAAACCCTGCATGTTTTACCACTAAGATCAGGAGCAAGACAAAAATGCCCATTCTCACCATTTTATACAGTATTGCACTGGAGTTCCTAGATGGAGCAAAATGTCAAAAAAAAAAAAAAAAAGGGAGGGGGGAGAGGAGGTCCAAGATGGCCGTTTAGGAACAGCTCAGGATTGCAGCTCCCAGTGAAAGCGCAGAGGGTGAGGGGACGCCGCATTTTTATTGCCCACAGACTAGGAAATACCCAGGCGGAGGAGCTCCACAGGTCACCAGCGCCGCTGCTTTGCCCCGCGCGGCTGCTTTGTCGGCGCCCCGGAGCAGCAGTTCTCTGTACAAAATACACCGGTCCGGGTGCTCTTTTAGCTGGCGACTGGAGCTACGAGAAGTCGCCCATTCGTCTGTTTAAAAAAGGGGACTGAGCAGAGAACCAGGACAGTAGATTCCAGGGCAAAAAAAAAAAAAAAAGCGCCACAAACCTCAGTGCCGCTGTTTAAGCCAGCACAGTGAGTGGCCGCAGGGGAAAACAAACAGACCCCGGCGCCTCTTCAACAGGCGACTGGAACACCAACTTAAAAAAGGCTCTGAGGCAGGGAGCCAGGCGATCAGGCTTGGCTGGTCCCACCCCCACAAAAGAACAACAATCAGAAACTCTCTGGATTGAGAGTTTCACAGCAAGTGCAGCTGAACCCGGGACAGTCAAGCTCTGAGGGGGAGGGGCGTCCGCCATTACCGAGGCAGCCCGCCGTTGCCAAGGCAACCCGCCATTGCTGAGGCAGCCCGCCATTGCCAAGGCAACCCGCCACTACAGAGAGACTCCACCTTAAAAGAGGCGGGCCACCCTTGCCGAGGCAGTTCTAACTACACCCATATAAACAGGACTGCAGGGAAGTTCACTCGGTAGCTGGGTGGAGCCCACAGCAGCTCAGCAAAGCCTCTACAGGCAGTCAATGACTAGGCTGCCTCCTTGCTGGGCAGGGCAGCTCTGAAGGAAAAACAAAACAAAACAAAACAAAAAAGAGAAGGCAGCAGCATAACCAAAACTCATAAAGCCCTAAATCCCTGGGACAGAGCACCAGGTAACAAAAAGCAGTTTATGAGTTCTGCTGCAGCAGACCTAAATGTGCCTGCCCAGCAGCTCTGAATGAACAACAGAGCTCACAGCTCACCATTTGAGCTCCTATAAAGAAGAGACCGTCTCCTCAAGCAGCTCCCTGACCCCTATATATCCAAAGAGACACCTCATAAAGGAGAGATCAGATTGACACTAGGCGGGTATCTTTCTGGGACAAAGGTAGCACAAGAAGAAAACCGGTAACAACCCTTACTGTTCAGCAGCTGCTGCAGGTGAACCCCAGGCAAGCAGGACCTGGAGTGAACCTCAGCAGACCTACAGCAGAGGGGCCAGACTGTCAGAAGGAAAACCAAGAAACAGAAATAACCTCATCATCAACAAACAGAACTTCAATCTGAAAGAGTTGAGACCCAATCTGAAAGCCAGCAACTACAAAGTCGACAGGTGGATAAATCCTTAAAGATGGGAAGAAACCAGTGCAAAAAGGATGAAAACACCCAAAAGCAGAACACCTCTCCTCCTACAAGGGATCACAACTCCTCACCAGCAAGGGAACAAGGTTGGAGGGAGAACGAGTGTGATGAAATGACAGAATCAGACTTCAGAAGGTGGATAGTAAGAAACTTCTGTGAACTTAAAGAACATGTTCTAACCAAATGCAAAGAAACTAAGAACCTTGAAAAAAGATTTGACGAAACGCTAACGAGAATGGACAAAATAGAAAGGAATATAAGTGAATTGATGGAGCTGAAAAACACAACACGAGAGCTTCGTGAAGCATGCACAAGTATCAACAGCCGAATTGACCAAGCAGAAGAAAGGATATCAGAGGTCGAAGATCAACTCAATGAAATAAAACGGGAAGGCAAGACTGGAGAAAAAAGGGTAAAAAGGAATGAACAAAATCTCCAAGAAATGTGGGACTATGTGAAAAGACCTAATCTACGTTTGATAGGCGTACCTGAATGAGACGAAGAGAATGAATCCAAGCTGGAAAATACTCTTCAGGATATTATCCAGGAAAACTTCCCCAACCTAGCAAGGCAGGCAAACATTCAAGTCCAGGAAATACAGAGAACACCAAAAAGGTATTCGTCAAGAAGAGCAACCCCAAGGCACATAATCGTCAGATTCACCAGGGTTGAAATGAAGGAGAAAATACTAAGGGCAGCCAGAGAGAAAGGTCGGGTTACCCACAAAGGGAAGCCCATCAGACTCACAGCAGATCTCTCAGCAGAAACCCTACAAGCCAGAAGAGAGTGGGGGCCAATATTCAACATCCTTGAAGAAAAGAACTTTCAACCCAGAATCTCCTATCCAGCCAAACTAAGCTTCATAAGTGAAGGAAAAATAAAATCCTTTGGGAACATGCAAGTACTCAGAGATTTCGTCACCACCAGGCCAGCTCTACAAGAGCTCCTGAAAGAGGCTCTACACATATAAAGGAACAACAAGTACCAGCTCAACTAAAGGGCAAAACACCCAGCTAGCACCAAAATGACTGTATCAAATTCGCACATAACAATAACCCTAAATGTAAGTGGACTAAATGCCCCAATCAAAAGACACAGACTGGCAAATTGGATAAAAAGCCAAAACCCATCGGTGTGCTGTATCCAGGAAACCCATCTCACATGCAAGGATACACAAAGGCTCAAAATAAAGGGATGGAGGTAGATTTACCAAGCAAATGGAGAGCAAAAAAAAGCAGGAGTTGCAATTCTCATCTCTGATAAATTAGACTTTAAAACAACAAAGATCAAAAGAGACAAAGAAGGACATTACATAATGGTAAAAGGATCAATGCAACAAGAAGAGCTAACGATCCTAAATATATACACACCCAATACAGGAGCACCCAGATACATAAGGCAAGTTCTTAATGACTTACAAAGAGACTTAGACTCCCACACGATAATAGTGGGAGACTTTAACACCCCGTTGTCAATATTAGACAGATCAACCAGACAGAAAATCAACAAGGATATCCAGGACTTGAACTCAGGCCTGGACCAAGCAAACCTAATAGACATTTACAGAATTCTCCACCCCAAATCCACAGAATATACATTCTTCTCAGCACCACATCACACCTACTCTAAGACTGACCACATAATTGGGAGTAAATCACTCCTCAGCAAATGCAAAAGAACGGAAATCGTAACAAGCAGTCTCTCAGACCACAGTGCAATCAAGTTAGAACTCAGAATTCAAAAACTAACCCAGAACCGCACAGCTTCATGGAAACTGAACAACTTGTTCTTGAATGTTGACTGGATAAACAATGAAATGAAGACAGAAATAAAGATGTTCTTCGAAACCAACGAGAATGAAATCACAACATAACAGAATCTCTGGGACACATTTAAAGCAGTCTCTAGAGGAAAATCTATAGCGATAAGTGCCCACATGAGAAGCAAGGAGAGATCAAAAATTGACACCCTATCGTCAAAACTGAAAGAGCTAGAGGAGCAAGATCAAAAAACCTCAAAGTCTAGCAGAAGACAAGAAATAGCTAAGATCAGAGCAGAACTGAAGGAGATAGAGACACAAAAAACCCTTCAAAAAATCAATAAATCCAGGAGCTGGTTTTTTGAAAAGATCAACAAAATAGACAGACCACTAGCCAGATGAATAAAAAGGAAAAGAGAGAATAACCAAATTGATGCAATAAAAAACGATAAAGGGGATATCACCACAGATTCCACAGAAATTCAAACCATCATCAGAGATTATTACAAACACCTCTATGCACATAAACTAGTAAACCTGGAAGAAATACATAAACTCCTGGACACTTGCCCCCTGCCAAGCCTAAACCAGGAAGAAGCCGAAACCCTGAACAGACCCATAACAAGGTCTGAAGCTGAGGCAGCAATTAAGAGATTACCACCCAAAAAAAGCCCAGGTCCAGATGGGTTCACAGCCGAATTCTACCAGACATACAAAGAGGAGCTGGTACCATTCCTTCTGAAACTATTCCAAACAATACAAAAAGAGGAAATTCTTCCCAAATCATTTTATGAGACCAACATCATCCTGATTCCAAAACCCAGCAGAGACTCAACAAGAAAAGAAAACTTCAGGCCAATATCCATGATGAACATAGATGCAAAAATCTTCAATAAAATACTGACAAGCCGATTGCAACAGCACATCAAAAAGCTTATCCACCATGATCAAGTAGGCTTCATCCCGGGGATGCAAGGCTGGTTCAACATACGCAAGTCTATAAATGTAATTCACCACATAAACAGAACCAAAGACAAAAACCACATGATTATCTCAATTGATGCAGAGAAGGCCTTTGACAAAATTCAACAGCCCTTTGTGCTAAAAACCCTCAATAAGCTACATATTAATGGAATGTATCTCAAAATAATAAAAGCTATCTATGACAAACCAACAGCCAATATCATACTGAATGGGCAAAAACTGGAAGCATTCCCCTTGAAATGTGGCACCAGACAAGTATGCCCTCTCTCACCACTGCTATTCAATATAGTATTAGAAGTTCTAGCCAGAGCAATCAGGCAAGAAAAAGAAATAAAGGGCATTCAAATAGGAAAGGAGGAAGTCAAATTGTCTCTATTTGCAGACGACATGATTGTATATCTAGAAGACCCCATCGTCTCAACCCCAAACCTCCTGAAACTGATAAGCAAGTTCAGCAAAGTCTCAGGATACAAAATCAATGTGCAAAAATCACATGCATTCCTATACCCCAATAACAGACTTAAAGAGAGCCAAATCAAGAACAAACTTCCATTCACAGTTGCCACAAAGAGAATAAAATACCTAGGAATACAACTAACAAGGAACGTAAAGGACCTCTTCAAGGAGAACTACAAGCCACTGCTCAACGAAATAAGAGAGGACACAAACAGATGGAGAAACATTCCATGTTCATGGTTAGGAAGAATCAATATCGTGAAAATGGCCATACTGCCCAAAGTAATTTACAGATTCAATGCTATCCCCATCAAGCTACCAATGACCTTCTTCACAGAACTGGAAAAATCACCTTAAACTTCATGTGGAACTAAAAGAGAGCCCGCATAGCCAAGTCAATTCTAAGTAAAAAGAACAAAGCCGGAGGCATCACACTACTGGACTTCAAACTATACTACAAGGCTACAGTAATCAAAACAGCATGGTACTGGTACCAAAACAGAGATATAGACCAATGGAACAGAACAGAGGTCTTGGAGGCAACACAACATATCTACAACCATCTGATCTTTGACAAACCAGACAAAAACAAGCAATGGGGAAAGGATTCCCTGTTCAATAAATGGTGTTGGGAAAACTGGCTAGCCATGTGCAGAAAGCTGAAACTGGTCCCCTTCCTTACATGTTATAAAAATATTAACTGCAGATGGATTAAAGACTTAAACATAAGACCTAACACCATAAAAACCCTAGAAGAAAATCTAGGCAAAACCATTCAGGACATAGGTGTAGGCAAGGACTTCATGACCAAAACACCAAAAGCATTGACAACAGAAACCAAAATAGACAAATGGGACCTAATCAAACTCCACAGCTTCTGCACAGCAAAAGAAACAGTCATTAGAGTGAATTGGCAACCAACAGAATGGGAAAAAATTTTTGCAGTTTACCCATCTGACAAAGGGCTGATATCCAGAATTTACAAAGAACTAAAACAGATTTACAAGGAAAAAACTAACAAGCCCATTCAAAAGTGGGCAAAGGATATGAACAGACACTTTACAAAAGAAGACATACATGAGGCCAACAAACATATGAAAAAATGCTCATCATCACTGGTCATCAGAGAAATGCAAATCAAAACAACATTGAGTTACCATCTCACGCCAGTTAGAATGGCGATCATTAAAAAATCTGGAGACAACAGATGCTGGAGAGGATGTGGAGAAATAGGAACACTTTTGCACTGTTGGTGGGAGTGTAAATTAGTTCAACCATTGTGGAAGACAGTGTGGTGATTCCTCAAGGATCTAGAAATAGAAATTCCATTTGGCCCAGCAATCCCATTACTGGGTATATATCCAAAGGATTACAAATCGTTCTACTATAAGGACACGTGCACACAAATGTTCATTGCAGCACTGTTTACAATAGCAAAGACCTGGAACCAACCCAAATGCCCATCGACGATAGACTGGATAGGGAAAATGTGGCACATATACACCATGGAATATTATGCAGTCATCAAAAACGATGAGTTTGTGTCCTTTTTAGGGACATGGATGAACCTGGAAACCATCATTCTCAGCAAACTGATAGAAGAGCAGAAGATCAAACACCGCATGTTCTCACTCATAGGTGGGTGTTGAACAATGAGAACACATGGACACAGGGAGGGGAGCACTACACACTGGGGTCAGTTGGGGGGAAATAGGGGAGGGATGGTGGGGGGTGGGGAGCTGGGGAGAGATAGCAAGGGGAGAAATGCCAGATGTAGGTGATGGGGAGGAAGGCAGCAAATCACACTGCCATGTGTGTACCTATGCAACAATTTTGCATGTTCTTCACATGTACCCCAAACCTAAAATGCAATAAAATAAATGGGGGAAAAAAAAGAAAAGAAAAAGAAAAGCATACAAAATAAAAAAGTAATTTTTTAATCCACAAACATTATGATTATGTACACAGACATTTCTAAGACATCTAAAAACTTATTAGAAGTAATAATGGATTTAGCAAAGTTAAAAATCTAAGCTTAACAAACAAAATTTTAGCAACAAATAATACATATACATATTTGCAACAAACGATTGGAAATAAAACTTTTAAAAATACCATTTACAATAGCATCGAAAACCATAAAACAGGAATACATTTAAGGAAGAAATATGCCATTCTTCTATGTTGAAGCCACAAAACATTGCAGAGAAAAATCAAAGAGAATCTAAATAATGTAGAAATATGCCACGCTTGTGTATTGGAAGACTCAAGATATTGTTTCTCTTCAAACTGATCTATAGCTTCAACGTCAACCTAATCAAAATCTAAGTAGATTTTTCTTGGTAGAATTAGACAAACGTATTCCAAAATGCATATGGAAATACAAAGAACCTAGAATAGTCAAAGACTGAGCTTACTATTTATTCTTTCATTTATGTTTATTTATTGAGCACACACTATGCATCAGGCTGTCCCATACCTTGGACATAAAATATTAAGACAACACATAGACATTTGCCTGAAGACCTACTGAAATGTGAACTTAAGCACAGAAATTAAACTGAGAAAGTAGTGGAATGCAAGAAGCAATGATGGACAAGAAGCTGGTAAACATATTGGTCCAAGTACAGGCTATACAAAGTAATATCAAATGAAAACTAATTGTGTTGCTTTGATATATTGGATGCCAAACTGGGCAGGCTCAGAAATAGATTGAGTGAAAACTTCTTGTTAAGGATGGAAGCCCTCAAAGGACTTCTGGTCTAGTAGAGGAGACAAAGTAAACAGAGAAGTCCGATGGAGGGGCAACATCAACACAGGGCACAGAGAATACATAAAAGGAGAATGCCTGTGCTATCTGGGAGCGTACACGATGGAAGGACTTCATGGAGAACATGATGGTTCAGTACATTTAGGGAACCATCAGGTTTGATTGTGGTGGGAGCAGGACAAGAAATGAGTTTTCTGTGCCAGGGCAAGGGGTTTGGACTTAAGCATTTATCCTGAAAAGGCTGCCTGCTGCCTGCTTTGTAAATTTGAGATAAGAGTTGTGATTATTATTTTAAACTCTAGAATTCAGAATAATAATTAACAACCACACGTGGCTTTGTAGATACAAAGCATTATATATATAGTCTCTTACTTGGTCTTCACAGCAACCCCATGATGTATAGAGCCCTAAATAAACAGAAGTTCAACGAAGTTAGAGAATTTGGTTAAGGACATGTCATTGGTAAGTAGATGATTTGGCCCTAGAATCTGGCATTTTGGACCTCCAGTGCAGTGCATTGTCCCTAAATTATGGTGCCCCATTCAGCACTAAAATTGCTCCAGGACAGTGACAGTCTGAACATCAAGAATGTGTGAAGGTCTGTTTCTACTGTGAAGATATACATGGCTGAACAATCTATAACTTCTTTAGCAAAACTCTTTAGTATTCCTGAGGGTCAGAAAGTCCTCCCTTATGTCTAATCAAAGCAACAATGGCCTCAGTGAAAGCTTGTTTCCTCTTACTGGATTTTTTACTAACAAAAGGGACTGCCTTCACTGGGTTCCTTTTTCTAATGTCCTACTCATACATATGATTGCAAGAAAATGGAATGTAGATGCTTTCAAGGAAATAGTTTATCTTGCTATATCACTGTCCTTCCTTTCTAACCTGTTCTTTTTTACTGACTCCAGGCACTCTTTCCTATTGTCATTTTTCTCTAAGTTTTGGATTTGACATGTTCTTTCTGGAGCAATTTCTGCCTATTAATCAATCATTAAGCATTTCTAAAACACCTACACTGTGCTTAACACTTCACATTCCTAAAAGCAGCAATTGACTTGATGTTAAGTAGCAGTAAGTTCTAGAATAGTGATGGCTGACACACTACCACATATTCTATGTCAATTCCATGTAGACTGAGTGGGTGAAAATCTCTTGTCAAACTGAAGTTTTTAAATTGGACAAAGATGAATCCTATGTAAATGGACAACAATCCATGCTGTATATTATTTTCCTGTTGTATCATCAAGAGATCACAGTCATTTCTCCTTGTAAGCTGGCATTCTTTTAATTTCTTACAAAAGTCAGAAGTATTTCAACTTGCAGAAAAAGTAACCACTTCTCCCTCTTCTCACCCACGCTCTTTTTTTTTTTTCCTAGCTTCCCTGTTTTGGGGGGAAGGATGGGTGCTACTCTTGTATCAATCCAAGAGATTTATAATTCTCAGGTCATCCTTTTTTTCTTTTTGTCTTTCTTTCCTTTCATCACTCCCTGTTTCTCTCTTTCCCTCTTTTCTTCCATCCTTCCCTCCTTCCTTCCTTTGGTTTATTCATCCATTATACACGCATTAGGCACTATATTTCAGGTGCCAGGGGCACAGAGGTGAATCAGACAAGGCCCTTACCCTTAATTTGCTCTCAGACCATAGGATAAACAAACAGGTAAATGGACAATCATGGTATGATACAGTAATGCTGTGAATGGGGAAAGTAGAAAGAGCTGGTGGAGAGCAGGGTAAGGGTAAGGAAGAGATGATGGCGCGGGTCCCCACAATTCAGGACACCCTTCCATAGACTCCTCTGAGGAACAGCATGCACTACAGTCATCAACATTCCTTAGTGCTTCTCCCACTTACCACACATCATGTGAAGGACACAGTGATAGCTTCTGTGGGAGCTACCAGGGTGAATAAGGCAGAGTTCTGCCATCTTGGGGTTCATAATCTATTGAGAGAGACCACCAAGGACACAAATAACTAGGATCCTTAGCAGACTGTGGGAAGAACAATCAATGGAGATACAAACAATGTGCCATGAGAATCCAGGGAAAGCAGAAGTTCATTCCTACTGGAGGGATATGAAAAATCCATAACCCATAAGATATTTCAGCTTTATCTTTTTGATATTGAGTTACATCTTCCCATAATTCAGCAAAGATTTAAAGACATGGAAAATTGTACTTGGTTTGAGAAATTTTCTGTGGATCACTTTAGTGCAACAATCTTCTTCACTTTATCTCTTGCTGTCACCTACTCACTCTAGCCTGTACAGAGAAATCATCTAAACTGTGGAAATCAAGAGAGACTGAAAATCACCTTTCTTTAGTGGCCCATGTGTGAGAGGGGGTTAGGGAACCCTAGAAGTGACTCTCAGGTTAGTTGAAACTTAGTTACAGGGCTTAGAATGTATGGAACTTCTTGCTCTGTTACTCATCCATCATGTAGCACCTATAGATTTCTTAGTTTATGGTAATTGTCTTACCCCTGAGTGGACTCCAATGACAAAGGCTTGCCCAGGTCATATGCAATAATAAATTTAGCATTGCTATAGGCAACTGGCATGGTAAGAAGCATTATGGCAGAGTTGTCAAGAGATGGACTTTGGAATTCCACAGAACTGGGCTCAAATTTTACCTCCATCCTTTGGTGGCTGTCTGATCTTGGTTAAATTACTTGATCTTTGTGACTCAATTTCCTCATCCACCAAATGGGCATGTTAGTATCTGCCTTAAGCAATAGGTGGAGAATTTGCTGAGATATACATGCAACATTCTTAGCAGAGTGCCAAATAAATACATAGTATACACAAGCTAGTGTTATCATTATTAGGATCATCCAAGATTTGGTGTGTAGCTGTCTGAGTTTTTACTTACTCAATTCTCACATTGTCCCGAGATAAGAAACACACCTTTTCTGCACTATGAATTCAAATTCGACATGACACATATTCCTCTTCTTGGTCTACATACTCTCCTTGGGCAACCTCTCTCGTGTATTCTCATGGTTTCAATTGCCATTATATGCTGGTGATTCTTAGATATTTGTTTTTAATCTAAACATCTCTTCTGAGAACCCAGATCCACATAACCCGCTGTCTTTTGCTTATGTTAACTCAAATGTTTCTTAAGGGCCTCAACCTCATGTGTTCAAAACTGAACCCTTCTCCAGGAGTTGTCAATCACAGAGAAAATCTCACTTTTTACTTTGGTAATTAAAAAAAATCACCTTCAAAGAGGGAATGACATATGAGTTGAGCCTTCAAATAAGAGTGATTGATTTTAATTTAAACTTGGTAAAAGGAGAAGGAAACCATTCAAGTGAAGGACAAGTGCATAGAGGCCGGAAAGCTTCAGGGTATACAGTGGAAAGCCAGGTTTGATTATGTATCTTCAAATCTTCCTTGTCAATGTTCTATTTCACCCCTTAGTAAATACCCAGCTCCTGATGTGTTTTTCCACATCTGGATGTCTGAAAGCTGCAGAAAGTTATACACTGCTGCTGGGATGACTGGGGTCAGACCGAAATGAACTTGTTCCTCGCCAATTAAGTTTCGCAGTCTAAAGACCCCATTGGGTGCTTCATGTTCAGCCATGATCCACACTGCAATCACCTCCCTCCATGGTTTAATGGTATCAAAGTGAAAATAGAAAGCCCTTTCTATTTTCACATATCAGGAACTGGGTATTTAGTAAGGGATGAAATGGAATATTAAGAAGGAAGATTTGAAGATACTCTCCATTGAGAGTCTCTGAATGCCCTGGATTCTCATTAAGGTCCATGAAATGATTGAATGACTGTGCAATACCATCCACTAACAGCATTCAATAATCTTTTCTAATGTGAGGACCCCATTTTAGAAGTACTAAACATGGATACCATGTTCTATTTCAATGGAACCACTTCATCTCTAAAGTGAAGAATGGACAATCTGAGTAGTAACCACAATTATTTACCACTTGCTAAGTAAGTACCAAAGCTGCACATCTTTTTTGGTGACGGTTATGGTTTCAGGCACAATAAATAGCAAGACATTGATCCTAACCACACATGCATAAGCCAGTTGTAAGTACCTATTAACTGTTTGAATTCAATCATATCATCTATTATTTTACAAAGGACCGACTTGGGACCAGCCTGGAACTCGTTGTTGATTGGTTTATTGGTGACACAGACTGGCAATACTTTGGGGTACATTGCTGTTACACATACAGATAAAATGCAGAAACCAATAAAGTCCATGGCATTTCTCCCAGGAGAAAAAGAAAAAAGAAAAAAAAAACTGACCTTTCACTGTTGGATAAACACATGACTCCAATCCTCCCCCTGCACCTTTTCATACCAATGATCACCATAGGCTAAAGTTACCTTAGTTAGCTACTCCAGGGAGTGGTGAGCTCCCTTGAAGAATTCAAGCCCAGGCTGGATAACCACATAAGCTTTTTTAGGATAGGACTCAAGCATGTGAACATTCAAACAGGGTGACTTTTTGTTACCTAAGACTGCATAGTTCTGTGAATGTATTAGTTTCTAACGAGCAATTATTCATTTGTGAAAATCTTTAAATAATTCTCCTAGGCAGCAAAGCAGATATGCCTCTTCTAAACAGGGCCACCTGTACAGTGATTAATAGTTTTTCTTCAGGTTCAGGCACAAATTGAAACAGGACATCTGAGAGCAATTAGACAAATGGAGGTATTCTTGTGTGGCTTAGGCCTTAAATCCTTTGGGATCCGACTTCTCGGGTCTTTTCTTTTTAATGTTATGTGCTTGTTTGTGTCACTTTTATTTGGCTGAAGATGGAAACAAGTGGGGGCCAGAAAGGCAGTTTATCCCTCAGGAGCAGGAAATTAGAAGATTGGGTACTGCCTTGAGGATTAACTGTTCCTTGAGGCCCAGGCTCCCCAACTACTCATCAATCCTGGGCATGTTTCTGGCCTTCTACCCAGGATGTCGTTCAGAGGAAAAATCTATCTAATCAGAACAACTGGAGAGCTATGCCACAAGTTTTCCATCTGCAAAGTGGGCATATCCCCTCTAGTTCTGTCATTCTGTGGTTCTATATTTGGAAATATTTTGCAGGGTTTCAAGTTCCCAGCAGCTGTATGGTTGTGCCTGGTAATAGTACAAATCCTAAAATGTGCCTGTGTTGGACCTAGAACCACAAATACCATTTGACACAGCAATCCCATTACTGGGTATATACCCAAAGGAATATAAATCATTCTGTTATAAAGACATGCACACATATGTTTATTGCAGCACTATTTACAATAGCAAAGACTTGGAACCAACTCATATGTCCATCAGTGATAGACTGGATAAAGAAAATATGGTACATATACTCCATGGAATACTATGCAGCCATAAAAAAGAAAGAGATCATGTCCTTTGCAGGGACATGGATAAAGATGGAAGCCATCATCCTCATCAAACTAACACAGGAACAGAAAACCAAACACCACATGTTCTCACCCACAAGTGGGAGTTGAACAATGAGAGCACATGAACACAGGGAGGGGAACATCACACACCGGGGCCTGTTGGGAGGTGGGGGGCAAGTGGTGGGGAGAGAATTAGGACAAATGCTTTATGTATGCGGGGCTTAAAACCTCTATGATGGGTTGATAGGTACAGCAAACCACCATGGCACATATATACCTAATGTAACAAACCTGCACAGTCTGCACATGTATCTCGTGTCTTGTGTTCCAGCTGGCAGAAGCTGTACTGCAGCAGATCGGTTTGCTTATTTCTTTCCTTCCTCCCCTCCTCTCACCCTCCCTTTCTCCCAACTTCTCTTCCTTCTTTTCTCCCTTTCTCCCTTCCTCTTTTTCCTTTCTTTCTCAATCCCTCTTCCCTCTCTCCCTCCCTCCCTCTTCCCCACTTCCGTTTCCTTTCCTTCCCTTTCCTTTCTTCCTTCCTCTCCCTCCCTCCCTCCTTCCTTCCTTCCTTTCTCCCTTCCTTCCTTCCTTCTTCTTTTCTTTCAAGAATATTATTTCCACTGGATGGCAATACTTGCTTCCCGATTTTAATCCCATGCACGCAGACTGCAATCCTCTTACACCATGGTATGAGGGAATTTTCATAGGAGATCATTGACGACGATTTCCCTTAAGACAGTACATAGGAAGGAGCGTCTTGAATTCTTCAAGGAATTTCCCCCAATTGATTAAGGGGTGGGTGAATGTAGGCTATCTGCCTGACATATACCAATATATGTAACTTGTAACCACGCCTCATATGTCTTTTATACACCTCTCTGTATTTTTCACCCTCTTCTTGCTCATGCTTCAGTATGATTTTTTTTCTTTTAACATCTTCCAGCTTATTCATCGTCCTTCAGCTATGTCTAATCTGGTGCTAAACTCATATATCAAACAGTTTTTTTTCAGTTGTTTCATTTTTCAGTAGTAGAATTTCCAATTAATTATTCTATATAACTCTCAGTTCTCTCCTGATAATCTCTAATTAGCCATGTGATTTCTTGAACCTGTTAATCATAGTTATTTTAAAGCCCATGTTTGACAGGTCTAAAAGCTATATCTTGTATTGCTAAGATTTTATCATTTATTTTTTTCTCTTGGTTTGGGGAAATGCGATTTTGTTTCTTGATGTACTTGATAATTTTTAAATTAAATTCTAGACATTGTTTATGCATATATCAAGAGATAATCTCATCTTCTTGAAGACAATTTACTCTGCCTTCTTATAGGTAATAAGCATAGGAGCAGATCACCTAAGTCTAAGGAAGTTGTGAGCTTATTCAAGGCTGAGCTTCAATCTTTTCGAGAATTAGTAACTTTCTTTTTCACTCCTAATCTTATTTGTAGCCCTTTAGGGATCCCAACCTAAAACCTGTTTACAAGATCTGCTCCTTGGTGGGCCCTAATTGCCTGTGTTTGTCCCTCCAGCCTCAAAAGACTATGGAAATCGACTCAGTCCCCCAGCCTTTTAGCCACTGCTTGGAATTGGCAAAAGCTTTTAGTAGAAAAGTGGTGCCAAATGTCAGGCTCACCTCTCTGTCTTCCTTCTCTTCTTGGTCTTAGTCCTTGCTGCATTGGTAGCTCCCTACTGTGTTCAAATGTATTTTTTCCCCCAAATTTTGTTCAGCTGTTCTAGTTGTTCTCAGAAGAAAGGTCAATCTGCAAAAAGCAATTCTGGCTTTATCAGAAGTAAATTTCCACCAGTGTCATTTGGCCTCGACTCTAGTAATATTTGGTAATTTTAGGCAGCACAGGAGATCTTCCGCTCATCTTGCATATTTTCTTCCAAAGACCTGGAATCAACCATTTTCAAGGATCTCTGGCATGTTTCAATGAGAAATAGTATTTAAAGATGATTACCTGGACATTAGGAATGTTCTTTACTACTGCCTGGCATTATATATTTGTCTTTTCAGTGGACAGAGCTAGAAAATGTACACCTTTTTGAAAGCTAAAACTAGAGAGTTCATACTGAAAATTTCAATTAATGAAAAAGATTATAGTGCATTTTACTTAATATCTTTTATCTGTGATGGATATCACTTTTCTCTTATGCTGAAAATCATTTTTCCTAATAACATTTACATATATATCATTTGTTTTGTTCTAGTATGTGTGTGCTGAAATAACAATACCATCATAACTAACAAAACACTAAATGTAATTTAATATTTCTTTCTGTTTGTCTTCAATATATATTCCACCAGGGATATACAGTCAAAACACTATGTTTCAAAAATCTTCAAATTATTCGGTTTTGTATGATTATGCCATCAACTTGGTATACAGATAGATTCATTTATTTGAATTTGTTTCTAACTTTATGAAATTGATTTTTTCTCTTTGATTTGATATTGTTTTTAAATTGTATGAAATATTAAATGGTTCTAAGTTCCAAAGTATAAAACAAAAGAAATTTAGCTTCCATCTCTGTTTCCACTTCCCATTCCCTATTCTCTCTCTCTTCCCTACAGGTAGCACCTTTTTGTTACTTTTTGATTTATTTTTTAACATTAAAATATATGTATTTTACTATTTTTCATATGTCTGCATATATATGTATATATATGTGTACATATATATATATATATATGCAGAGAAAGAGATTGCCATATTTGGGACAAAATCTAGATTCCATCCTTAATGCTTACCCTTCCTTACCCTAGGGCTACCTCCAAGCATATCTCAAGTCCTAGGAGAGCTACCTTCATGTCCTGCCTGGAGGGCAGCAACAGCCTACAGCTGCTCTTACTCCTACAACTCCTGCCTCCCAACACATTTTCCCTACTGCAGTCAGAGGCAACCTTTCAAAGCATTTTGCAAAGAGAGTACTAATCTGCTCTTTCCTGCTGTCAGTCCTTACAGGGACCTGTAAGACCGAGCAAGCCCTGAACCCCTCATCCAGCCTGGATCGGACTACCAACCTTCTTCTCCTGACCCTCTTCCCACCCTTTGCAAATGTGCACCCGAGACTGCCAGCCACACTGAAACCTGTGCCTGGATACACCCCTGAGAAAATCTTCCCAACTAGAATGCTTTTCCCTCAGCCTCAGTTGGATGCACTCACAGCACAATCCTGTTTTTAAATCCTCACATTTGGCATAACTTTCTAGTTGTCCAGTGAGAAAACACAGTATCAGAGAGTGACAGAAACTTGCTTAAGTTCCTAACAAGAGTTTTCCTACTTGGTCGTTTAACAAGCTGCTGTTGAGCTGTGTACCGAGGTCTGTTCTTAGACATGTAGAAAATGGAGATGATTTTGCTTGGAGCTACCTTACGCCTGGGCAGTTCTGGCTGTTAAAGTTCGTATCTAACGCAAATTGTGAGGACAGAGGCACTGCCATGAGCACCTGAATGAGCGTCTGCTGAGTGTCCCTACCAATTCCAGCCCTTTCCGGCTCCCCGCCTTTCCCCTGTCTGGCCTGGTTCTCAAGGTCAGCTCGCAGGCTAACTAGTCAGTAAGCTGTCCTTCCTGCCGCTGCTGGGGTGATTTATAAAGAGCCTCCGCTGTGACTCCTTCATGACGGCCTTGCCCCTGGAGCCTCAGCCACACCTGCCCTTTTAAAGAAGGCGAACTGTAGTTCCGTACCGAGGACTGCAGCGAAACCAAGCTGGTGTCCTCACCACCAGCGGCCTCTCCCTGCATCCCATTGCCCAGGTTCCTGGAGCCCCACGACGACCAGGGTGCCCCGAGCGTATCCCAGCCTGTGCCCTCCAGGCGGCACAGAACGGCTCCGCAGTGCCACCTAGAGGCTTCCAGCGCCAGCCAGAGGAGAGAGTTTTTGTCTCTGACTGCGGGCTTTGGGGGCTACCTGGACAATGGCTAGCTAGTACTTTGGAGGTTTGGAAGTGTACCAGGGTGAGATATATTTGGAGAAGCTCACTTCTGGATATATGGCTGTACATTCAGCCCCCTCGGAGCCTGTCTCTTATAGCTGCCTCTCCACCCTCAGTGCACACACTTAGAGTCACTGTGACTCACACAGCTCTAGAGAAACCCAACAGCTGCCTCCAAATCTCCAATCTTAACCAAATGGTAGAAACAGGAGAGAAAGTCCTGCAACACACCCCAGTGCAAGAGTTGTTCAGTAGATGAGCTAAAGATGGCATTCCCAACAGAACCGAAGGGAAGGGCCCATCAGTGAGATTGTTGGGACAGCTAGCTAGCCATTTCTAAAAAGGACATTGAAACTTCCACCTTACACCATGCACTCAGATTACATCCAGGTGGATTGAAGGGTGCAATGTCATGCTAGAAGAAAGTATTGATATCTATTTGTATAGGCTTGGAGTGGGGAGGATATTCCAAATATAATATCAAGCACAGAAACTGTAAAGGAAAAAGACTGATAAATTTGACTCAAAATTTAAAAAATTTTGTGCATTAAAAGAACCTATTGATAAAGTTAAAAACCAGAATAACATACTTGGAAAATGACCTCATATCTGAAAGACAGTGACTAATATCCTTAGTATATAGAGAGCTTTTACAAATCAATATGAAAAAGACAAATGTTCCAGTAAGAAGATATGAAAAATACATGAACAAGCAATTCATGAAAAGACAAACAGATTTCTAGGAACATTAAGCAATGTTCGGCCGGGCGCGGTGGCTCACGCCTGTAATCCCAGCACTTTGGGAGGCCGAGGCGGGTGGATCACGAGGTCAAGAGATCGAGACCATCCTGGTCAACATGGTGAAACCCCATCTCTACTAAAAATACAAAAAATCAGCTTGGCATGGTGGCATGTGCCTGTAATCCCAGCTACTCAGAAGGCTGAGGCAGGAGAATTGCCTGAACCCAGGAGGCGGAGGCTGCGTTTGAGCCAAGATCGCGCCATTGCACTCCAGCCTGGGTAATGAGAGCGAAACTCCGTCTCAAAAAAAAAAACAAAACAAAACAAAAAAAAAAAAAACAAAGAAATGTTCAGCCTTAGTAGTAATCAAGGGAATCATAATTAAAACCACATAGAGATTATACTGTTTTCCACTACCAAATGAACAAAAATTTCAAAGAGAACTAAACTCATGGAGGGGACAGATGAGGCAGAGATCAGGCTTGGTTACACATGGCTATGGGAGGGAGCAGTGGCAAGGTCTTTCTGGAAGGCAACTTGGTGTCATGGAGTAAAAGCCTTAACAAATACTGCATATCCTTGTACTCAGCACTGTTGCTTTAAAAAACTTATCCTAAAGAAACGATGTGTGGAAAGATACAGCTGGTCAGGGATGTTTGCAGTAGTCTTGTTTTTAATAAGGGCATAAAAAAGAAACAACCTAAGTAAATATATGCTTATTTAAAATAATAAGGTGTCTTCTCATCAACTTGGAAAGATGTTCATATCATTAGGTGAGAAACACAAGTTACAAGAAAAATGTATATATAATATAATTTATTTCATGTCAATAAAATGATGTATATATTGCATGGATAAAAAATAGAGTTATACAACACAATTTTAATAATGATTGCCTTGAGAGGGGAAGGAAGAATAGAGATTATGCATGGCTTTTCAACTTTTTTTGGCTTATTGATATTTTATTTTTATTTCAACATAGAAATATCTATACAGTCTCTTTTCTTGCCTTTATTTTCTCTTTTTCTTCATCAGATTTTTTTTTTAATTATGAGAATAATACAGGCTTGTTGTAAAAACTCAAACCAGACAAAATTATATAGAGGCTTTCCCTCTGATCATCCCATCTCCAGAAAGAACCACTGTGAACAGGTAGGTATATATGTTTTCCAGACATTTGTATACACATATAAACATACATGTATGTGTATATTTTAATATAAATAGGATCACACTGTATACACTGTGCTGTAACATGCTTTTTTCACTAAACAATATGTCATGAACATCTTTCTATGTCAATACACATAGATCTACCTCATATTTTTTAAAAAAGTATGCTTTTCAACAGCTGCATATTATTACCTTGTATAGAGATGTTCAAATCTTTACTTTTGATTTCTCTACAATGATGTTACTACTTGTGTAATGAAAATATAATAAAATATTTTGTTGGAAAAAAATAAAAAAAGAAGAAAGAGGGAGAAAAGGAGGAATAGGGTGAAGGTGAATTGTTTGTTCACCTTCACTGTCACGTGGATTGGGGCTCCTTCTACTTGGGAGATAGCTTTGATTCCAGAGAGCTGTCAGCATTTGATGAGGTGCAGAAAAACCCGCACTTGCTTCATGATCAAACAAAAGAATCCTGAGGATCTTGGGACTTTGGATGGACTTTTCCAGTCCAGGTCACCAGGCTTGGAGAGGAGGCTGCGTTGGAGTAGAAGTTCTATGTGGAACTCAAATAACATTTACAGAAGAAAACGATAAAACTTAGAAACAAAATTAATCATAACAACAATTATGGAAGTGAAACAAACAACTTTTTTCTTCTGCTTTTCACCTATATTAACCTTTTATTCTTTGTTTTTTCCATTTTTCCAGCTTTATTGAGTATAATTGCCAACTAAAATTGTATAAATTTAAGATGTACAACATGATGATTTGATATACACATATACTGTAAAATGATTGCTACAATCGGAGTGGTTAACATACCCATTACCTCACATTTTGTGTGTGTGTGTGTGTGTGTGAGAACTTTTAAGATCTATTCTTTAATCAAATTTCAAGTATATAATACAATATTAGTAACTATAGTCACCATGATGTACATTAGATCCCCAGAACTTAATCCATCTTCAAACTGAAAGTTTGTACCCTTTGCCCAACATCTCTTCAATTTCCCCAGCAACCAGCCCCCATCACCACCATTCTACTCTCAGTTTCTATGAGTCTGGCTTTTTTAGATTCCACATATGAGTGAGATTATACCATAGTTAACTTTCTTTGCCTGACTTACTGTTTAACGCCCTCAAGATTCATCCATATTGCTCCAAGTAACAGGATTTCCTTTTTTAATGTCTGAACACTATTCTCTCTCTCTCCCTCTCTTCCTCTCTCTCTCTCTGTGTGTGTGTGTGTGTGTGTGTGTGTGTTTCACATTTTTTTAATCCATTCTTCTGTTGACAGAAATTTGGTTGTTTCCCTTCTTGGCTACTGTGAATAATGCTGAAACAAACATGGGAATGCAGATAATCTCTTTGAGGTACTGAATTAATTCCTTTGGATCTGTATCCAGAAGTAGATGTGGTCAATCACATGGTGATTCTATTTTTAATTTAAGAAACCTTACTATTTTTCATAGTGGCTGTACCAATTTACATTCCGACCAACAGTGCACAAGGATTCCCTTTTCTCTACATCCTTGCCAGCACTTACTATCTTTTATCTTTTTGATAATAACATCCTAACAGGTGTGAGATGATATTTCATTCTGGCTTTGATTTGCATTTCCTTTATGATTAGTGATGTTGAGCACTTTTTCAGGTACCTATTGGGCATTCGTATGTCTTCTTTGGAAAAATATCTATTCAAGTTTTTTTTAACTCATTTTAAAATCTGATTATATATGAGGGTATTTATTTTTGCTATTGAGTTGTATGTGTTTCATATATATTTTGGATATTAATCCATTATCAGATATATGGCTTGCAAATATTTTCTCCCATTCCATCGGTTGCCTGTACATTTTGTTGTTCCCTTTGCTGTGCAGAAGCTTTATAGCTTAATGTAGTCCCACTTGTCTATTTTTGCTTTTGTTGTTTGTGCTTTTGATGTCATATCCAAAAAAAATCATTGGCAAGACCAGTGTTAAAGAGCTTTTCTCTCATGTTTTACTCTAGGAATTTTATAGTTTCAGATCTTACATCTAGGTCTTCAATCCATTTTGATTTAAGTTTTGAGTATTGTAAATTGTGCTCCATTTTCTTTTCTCTGCATGTGGACATTCAGTTTTTTCAACACCATTTATTGAAGAGACTATCCTTTTCCAAGAATTGTGTATTCTTGGTACCCTTGTCAAAGATTAGTTGACCATCTATGGGTGGATTTATTTCTGGGCTCTAGATTCATTAATAGTCTATGTCTGTTTTTGTGTCAGAACCATGCTGTTTTGATATCTATAGCTTTTAGTGTATTTTGAAATTAGGGAGTGTGGTGCCTCCAGCTTTGTTCTTCTTTCCCAGGATTGCTTAGGTATTCAGGTTTTTTGTGGTTCCATAGGGATTTTAAAATTGCCTTTTTTATTTCTGTGAAAAAATGCTGTTAGGATTTTGATAGAGATTGCATTGAATCTGTAGATCACTTTGGGTAGTATGAACATTCTAACAATATTAATTCTTTCAACTCATGAATATGGGCTATCTTTCTATTTATTTGTGTCCTCCTCAATTTCTTTCATCAATGTCTTATAGTTTTCAGTATAAAAACTTTTCGCCTCCTTGGTTAAATTTATTCTTAGTATTTTTAAACCACCTTCTAATCTCTTGCCTAGACACAGGACAAAACCTCCCCATAACACCCTCCTCCCACACCCAAGTGATCTGAACTCTGAGTAAGACCTTGCTTTAAAGATGGCCCAGTTTGCCTTCCTTCTTTTACAGTTGAGACAATGGAGGCCCTAAGAGGGTCAGGGCTAAGGTCAAAGCTAACAGGGAGTCAGGGACAAAGCTCAGTCTAGTACCCAGCAAGTCTGACTCCTAATTTGCTCCTTTCCTTTCCTATTTTCTTTTTTTAAAATTATTATTATAATAATATTTATTTATTTATTTTTGAGATGGAGTCTTGCTCTTTCACCCAGGCTGGAGTGCAGTGGTGTGATCTTGGCTCACTGCAACCTCTGCCTCTCGGGTTCAAGCAATTCTCCTGCCTCAGCCTCCTGAGTAGCTAGGATTACAGGCACGTGCCACCACACCTGGCTAATTTTTGTATTTTTAGTAGAGATGGGGTTTCACCATGTTAGTCAGGCTGGTCTTGAACTCCTGACTTTGTGAATCATCCACCTCAGCCTCCCAAAGTGCTGGGATTGCAAGCGTGAGCCACTGCGCCCAGCACCTTTTGTATTTTCATTCTGTATTTACCAAGACTATTTCAGAAATAAAACTTTTTTTTCATCATAAAACATACACATACTAATTATGCAAACCTTGGGCAGTAAACATAAAAGCTAAAGGAAGAAGAGTACTCAAACCACCACTTTTCTTGGCAAAATTTTCCCACATCTCTCTTGCTCCTGTCTGTTTTCTGTATTTCAGTTATTTTTCACAGTTTCAGGTCCTGTGAGACTTTCTCTTCCTATTTAAAGCCTAACCTTGTGTGTGTAGATGTGCTTTTCTTTTTGTTCGCTAACATTAGTGGCTTTAGAGCAGGGTGTACAGTCACCATCTGTATGCCAGAAGTTTGTCGTGCATCCTTTCTACTGCAGCTTCCAGGGCCAAGTTTCATCTTGGTTACCACATACTTTGTCATAAAGAGATTTGTGGTTTAATTTTGGCACCGACTGTAACATTGAAACCTTGAGAATTTTAACTTTATCGCTCAAGTCCTACTTAATTCTTGGAGTTAATTCTGTGGATATGAGCTGAAGAAGAGAAAAGCTCCTCGCAAAGGAGTTATAAGTATGTCTTCAGTGAAGGGACAGCTCCTCACCATTGTGAGTGTCTGGGGTTCTCCTGCAATTACATGGAGTCTTTTTGCCCAGTGGTCAGGGTAGGCACTCCAATTTCAGCAATTAGGAAAACTCAGATTAAATGGGTGGGTCATGTCTGAAAGGTACCCAAAGAGTCTGCTGATAGTAAACACCCTAAGTGTTTGTAAAATAAAATATCTAAGTTGCTACATCAAATAGGTACTACCATCCAATGTGCCCAAGGTTTGAGACACCAAGTTCCATAACAAACAGGCAGTGTTCTATTTGTTTGCTTTCTGCCAAATCAGACTCACATACAATCATTTATCTTGTGGAAATAGTTGTGGATAGGCCAGGCATGGTTACTCACGCCTGTAATCCCAGCACTTTGGGAGGCTGAGTCGGGCGGATCACAAGGTCAGGAATTTGAGACCAGCCTGCCCAATACGGCAAAACCCCATCTCTATTAAAAATACAAAAATTAGCTGGGGTGGTAGCACGTGCCTGTAGTTACAGCTCCTCGGGAGGCTGAGGCAGAAGAATTGCTTGAACCCAGGAGGTGGAGTTTGCAGTCAGCCGAGATTACGCCACTGCACTCCAGCCTTGGGGACAAACTGAGACTCCATCTCAAAAAAAGAACAAAATAAATAAAAGAAATAGTTGTGGATAATTTCTAGTAGCCAAAAGTGATGGCTTGGGGACAGGGTCTCTTCTGTGATGTCTCCACCCAGAAAATAAATAGCCAGACTCAATTCATTTCCCCCCATTTGCAACTGCCTCTCCTGTGGAGAGGTCCTTCCATAGCCCGGGCTGTGCATCTGCCATAGGAAGTGCAGATTGTTGGAAAAGTCACATCCAACGACTCTGTGCCCTGTTATACACCACTCAGGTGGTCTCTGCAAGTGGGTTGCCTTCCTATTTTATCATAGCAAAGCCACTTTACTTACATGGGATATATGCCAGACATAAATCCCAGTAAAAATAAGAAGCCCCTTTGGGAAAAGAAAGAGGCCAATAAAGAAAGCTTGAACTGTTGGCCCCAGGATTTCACTAAAGAAAAATGCCTTCAAAGGAAGCTGTCCATAGCCAATTTTTTTTTTAAGGAGATGGCAGTTAAACTGTAGAACATCAAGGACAAAACGGAAATACTGGCCTAAAGACAACTCAATCAAATTAGAGAAAGCGCCCAGAGCCCTGAATTTTGGTTGATTAGTTCCATTACCTGTTTCTGCCATTTCTGCAGTCGTTTCTCACTTTCCACTCTGTGCCAGGCACCTCCACATCTGTTGCCTCAGTTCTTCCTTATGACAGCCTAGGGAGAGAGTGGCACAGTCCTGTGGATCCAGTTTTACTAGTGGGGCCCAGGAACCCATACAGTATAACAGATGGAAGGTCTGTCTAATCCACATCTCCCTGATGAAAGAGAAGATAGGATGGGAGATGAAGGTTCCTACCCTGGATGATTTCAAGGATAGGGAGATTTAGGGTAGAAATAAAGACTGAATGTAACTAAGCTTTGGTTCTGTAAAACAAACAAACACTTTTTTTTTTCAACTCAGAGAGAGAACCAATTGGAGACGATTGCAAATCCATGTGACTAGATATTACAGTGTTTCAGAACCAGATAAGCACTTGGGGAGAGAGATTATACAAAAAAGTATACCATTTGAGTAAAAAATTGAGGTAGTTTTTATGCTAAAATATTCACTGGGCCTTTCAGAAACTAATCACTCCTACTTTACAAAATGAAGGGACGAAGGGCAGGGATGATTATCCTAATCTGGGAGAGGAGCAAATTGCAGCTGTTACTGCCAAAGCAACAGCAAGAGAATAATGTGGCAAAGCTGGATCTAGAACCCAGAATTTGGATCTCCAGCCCGCTGGAGTTTTACCTCACCCAGCGAATCTACTTCTTGAGCCCTCAGAGTTCACATCTGAGATGGGCGTGATTCCAATAAGGAGCACTGGGATGAAGGTGCCGGGAACTCACTGTGAGTGGTGGGGATGAAGAGGGCACTTTGTCCCAGGGCAAGCAGACCCCATCGATCATTCCCTACGTCAGGGCTGACCCTGTCCTAGCACTATATGATGAGCAGAAGTGCATGTCACTCTTATATCAATGCCAGTGGTAGGTAGACTCTATTATCTGCTCATTTCACAGAATAGGTTAGGTGTCTTGCCTAAAGTGACACAGTTACCAAGTTGAGGAAATGTGAACCCAGCTAGTACGATTCCAGAATGTCCTGTACAAATCTCTTTGTTCTATTGTCTGGTGGCTAGACCTGCTTTATACTAATTAAATCACAAAGAAGGTAACTTTACCACTATAGTACCCTCATTTCAGACCGACCATTATTCCAACTCACCCACTGATTGTAGGGAAATTGCTCCTTGGCTCAGTCCAATATAAACTCTTCCAATTGGTTTCCTCTAAGAGGGTATCACAGGGATTAAAATAAGAGGACCCTAAAGAAGAAGTGCCTTCTTGTATTTCCCTAAAGCATTATATAGATTAGCAAAGGGAATTGTCTCATTAATGTTCGTCACCACACTATGATGAAGGCACCATTATCCCCATTTTGCAGACGAGGAAAGTGGGCGAGGTAGGTGTTACCCAGGCAGCTGCCCCAGTCGAGGCTTTGTTCCTCCCGAGACCTGTCTACCCTTATGCCTGTATCGAGGGGACTAATTCCTATAGAGAAGATCCAGCGATGGGATTGTTGCATGGATGGATTTTGTCCACTTTTTTCTCAGTATATTTCACAAGGAGTTCCTAGAGCAAGACACAGATACCTAGTTCCTAAATAAATAAGAAGATTTGGTTGCCGTTTAGTTTTTTCCCCTTGTTACGGTATCGAAAGAACCCAGAAGAGAGGGGGCAGGGCTGAGCCGGGCCCCCAGCATGAAGTCCTGCTCCTCACCACCCTCCTCGCCTCGCCCCGTTGGGGCGCCCCGGCACAGGATGGTACTCCACTGACACTCGGCTTCCCTGGTGTCAGAGACCTTGCCTGGGTCTGCTGAAAAGCACAGCATTCTTCCTCATGTGGGAATGTGCAGAGTGACCCCATTAACTCCCAGGCAACTCACTTCGGCTAGGGGAGATTGAGGGCTCGGAGCCAGGTTAAACAAATCAGCGCCTGCTGCCTCGACGGCCACAGCCTCCCTGACACTGCCCTCAAAGAGCACCTAACAGAGCCAGGCGTGGTGGCTCACACCTGTAGTACCAACTCCTCCCGAGGCTGAGGCAGGAGGGCCCTTGAACCCAAGGGTTAAAGGTTGAAGTGAGCTGCGATTGTGCCACTGCACTCCAGCCTGGGCAACAGAGCAAGACCCTGAAAAAAGAAGAAAGAGGGCAAGAAAGAAAAAAAGAAAGAAAGAAAGAAAGAAAGAAAGAAAGAAAGAAAGAAAGAAAGAAAGAGAGAGAAAGGAAGGAAGGAAGGAAAGAAAGAGAGAAAGAAAGAGAAAGAGAGAAGGAAGAGAGAAAGAAAGAAAAAGAAGAACAAAGAAAGAGAGAAAGAAAGAAAGAAAAGAAAAGAAAAGAAAGAAGGAAGGAAGAAAGGGAGGGAAGGAGAAAGAGAGGGAGAAAGAAAAAAGAAAGAAAGAAAAGAAAGAGAAATAGAGAAAGAGGAAAGAAAAAAAAAAGAAAACCTGCCTTTCAGGATGTCCTTCCCTTCTCCACGACCAGGGTCACAAACAGGGAAGACAGTTTGGGGACAGAAGAGACTTCTTAAGTGACCTTTTACTCCTTATAAGAGTAATGTATACACATTCCAGACAAATTGTGAAATCGCAAAAAAGGGTAAAATATGAAACAAAAATTACCTCTCATTCCCCAACAAGTGTGAACCGTTGTCAAATTTTGTTGCATATGTACTTTATATATATACACATCTATATATACACACACATACATACATATATATGTAAATATAGTGGGATTTTTACAAATGGGGTTACCCTCACTATCCAGTTTGGATCGTGATGTTTTAAACCTAATATGTTTTGGAATTTCCAAATATCATTCGATAGTGGTTTAAAACATGGATTAAAACAGCTCCATCATATGAATATGTCAAATTAATGTAGCTATTCCCATATTTCTGTACATTTAGGTAGTTTCCAAATTGTCACCCTTATTAATATCCCTGTATTGAATGCCCTTGAGCACAGTAATATATAATATTTAATGATCAAATGCCAGACATTTTGCTAAACACTTTACATGGATTCAGGGTCATCATATATGTGTCCTGAGCAAAGGTGTTAGCCAGGGTGCAAAGTGGGCACTTATATCAAGCCCACTCTTCACCCTACAGGCAAAGTAGCCTGGAGGAAGAGGCGCAGTCTTTTACTTTGCACAAACACCATGTCTATTTGCCAAACCCCTGGACATCTGCCTGGAAAAGAAGCAATTTGTCAGCAGAGTGAGGGTGACTTTTTCGTATTTCCCTAAAGCATCATACAGAGTAGCAGTTCTAAAGGAATTGTCTCATTAATGCTCATCATTACACTATGATGACAGCATGATTAGCCCCATTTTGCAGATGAGAAAAGTGAGACACGTTAGTATGATGACTTCCTTAGAACAAATGTCCTGAAGTAGAATTGATTGGTATACACGGCCAAGTGTCCTATGGAAACATGCACATTTATACCCCACCAGCGGTATAAGAGGTAGCTGTTTCCTCTTCCTTGTCAACATTGTGAAGCAAAAAACAAATATTTTCCAGACTTATGGTTGAAAAAGTCTTGTTATCTTAATCTCTTTTCTTGCTAGTGAGATTGAAGTTTTTGTGGTTTACTATTCATTACTATTACTTCTTGTGCGATTATTCTATTCCAGCCTTTTACCTACTTCCCTCTTGGGAGGTCTGTGCTGTCCTTATTAACTTGTGATACTGTTTTACCTTAAAGATATTATTCCTTGGTCTGTAATGTTGGCTGCAAGTGCTTACTGCCAATTATATCTCTCAGGTTAGGTTCATTACTGGATATTTTATATTGTGATGTGAATGAGAGCTTTTACTTTCCATTATATGTTCAAACTAATTATTGCCAAATTATATTATAAGCAAGCTTTGGATTTTTGTGTAATTTAATCCGTGCCCAGTCACTTTACAGAGCTCTTGCATTGATGCCAGCAATTCTTCAATGGGCTCTTTTAATGGGCCCATGAAAAATTTAAAGCAAGTAGGAATAAATCAAATAAGAGATGTGCAAGAGTATTAAAGAAAGCCTAAATAAATTAAGAAATATATCATGTTAATGGGTTGGAAATCTCAACAATGTAAAGATGTTCATTCTCTTTCAAATTGATTTGCAGATTCAATGCATTTCTCCTAAAAATTCCAACACATTTTTTTCATTGTACTTAACAAGCAAAATCATAAGTTTATGGGAGAACAAATTTCCACAAGAAACGCCAAGGCATTTCTGAGAAAGAATAAGGTGAGGGGCATGACCTTACCAGGTATCAGAGCTGTCTTTTCAGATCATTGGGGTGGGAGGCGGAGTGAACTACTTGCAAACTGGCAATGAAACAACTGGTTATATATATTGAAAAGTGAAATTGGATCCCTAACTCTCACCATACAGAAAAATAAATTCCTTGTGAATTAAAGGATTAAATATGAGTTTCCAGGTCCAGACAAAACAGAGGAAATGCATTCCTCCCACTAACTACAATGGAAAACCCTGGACAAAATATTCAATTACCTGAAGACTCTGAAAGATGGAGGCAAGAGGGTGTACTGGCTACCACAGGACTAAGGGAAGAACTAGCAGTGAGTTCTCTGGGTATGTTTTTGTTTTTGTTTTTTTGTTTTGCTTCATAGCCTAGGTGCATGGAACAGCTCACAACCTAGAAACATGAAGTCCTAAGAAAATCCCATACTCTCTGGCCAGTCATCTCTAAAACTGGGAAAAAGGCACCCCTACAGGACAAAGCCTTTTATTATACCTGCTCTGCTCCAGGTAAACAACACAAAAGGAACCTGCAATATCTTCCCACCTGGTATTGCTAAGACTGGGAGGTGGAGTCCTGTCAGGGCTCCCTGTCCTGCGTGAGTGAGCTGGTGCCTCGCCCCCTCCTCGCCTGGCCCCATCTTTTTCAAAAAGTAACTCAAAATGAATCACAGGTCTAAATGTAAAGTATAAAACTATAAACTGTTTAGAAGAAAACATAGGAGAAAATCTTCTTCCCCTAGGACTCTTAGACATGACACCAAAAGCATAACCATTAAAAATGTAATAAACTGGACTTCCTCAAAATTAAAAAGATTTGCTCTGCAAAAGACACTGCAAAAGACACTAAAAATAATAAAAAGACAAACCACGGACTAAGAGAAAATATTTGAAAGTCACATACCTGACAAAGGACTTGTATCCAGAATATATAAAGAGTTCTTGAAATTTGGTAGTAAGAAAGCACTTAATTCAATTGGACAAAAAGACTTAAACTGACACTTCACCAAAGAGGAAATCATGATAGCAAATAAGCACATGGAAAGATGTTCGCTAGCATTACTCATTAGGAAAACGTAAAACCATAATAAGACATCAGTACACACTCACTTGAATGGCTAAAACAGAAATAATAAATAAATAATCAAATGCATAAAATATTGTGATAATATTAAATGCTGAGGATTCAGAGAAACTGAATCATTTATACATACCTGGTGGGAACACAAAATGCTACCACCACTTCAGAAAAAAATTTGGCAGTTGCTTAGGTTTGGCAGTTTCTTATAAAGTGAAACATATAATTATAATATGACCTAGCAATCCTACTCATGTATATGTATCCCAGAGTGATAAATCTTATGTTCACACATAGACCTGTATATGAATGTTCCTAGCAGCTTTATTTGTGATAGGCAAAAGCTGGATACAACCCAGATGCTATGTGATCGGCGCTATAGTTTGAATGTTTGTCCTGTCCAAACCTCATGTTGAAATTTCATCCCCAATGTGGGAGTATTGAAAGACAGGGCCCTTGAAAGGTGACTGGGTCATGAGGGCTCTGCCCTCATAAATGAACTAATCCACTCATGGGTTAATGAGTTATCCTAGAAATGGGGCTGGGCTTTATAAGAAGTGGAAGGGAGATTTAAGCTAGCACGCTCAGTCCCCTCCCTATGTGAGACCCTGCACTGCTTTGGGTTTAAACAGAGAGTTCCCACCAACAAGAAGGTCCTCACCGGATGTCGCACATCGACCTTGGACTTCTCAGTTTACATAACTTTAATAAATGAATTCCTGTGTTTTTTTAAATACATTACCCATTTTATGGCATTCTGTTATAAACAACAGAAACACAGACTAAGACAATGGGTGAATGAATAAAGAAAATATGGTCCACCCATATAATGGAATACTACTCAGCAATACAAAGGAACAATTAATACATACAACAACATTGATGTATCTCCAGGGCATTATGCTGAGTGAAAAAAAAAAAAGCCCAGTGTTAAAAAGGTTACATACTCTATTATCCCATTTGCATAACAATCTTGAAATGATAAAACCATAATGAACACATCAATGATTGCCAGGGGTTAGGGATGAGGGAAGGATAGTACAAGGGAGTATACTGATTGTGCTGGTGGTTAAACAAATGTATACATAGGTTAAGTTGCATAGGACTATGCACTAAAATTTAAAAATATGTATGTAAAACTGGTGAAATATGAATAAGATCTAAAGGTAATAGTATCATAGCAATATCAATTCCCATTTTGATCATTATATTATAGTTGGGTAGATATTATCATCCACAGAAGCTTGGTGAAGAGTGTAAGAATTCTATGTATTATTTTTTTCTATTTTTTTACCATTTATTTATTTTATTGCATTTTAGGTTTTGGGGTACATGTGAAGAACATGCAAAATTGTTGCATAGGTACACACGTGGCATCACCTACATCTGGCATTTCTCCCCTTGCTATCTCTTCCCATCTCCCCACCTCCCACCCTCCCTCCCCTATTTCCCCCCAACTGACCCCAGTGTGTAGTGCTCCCCTTCCTGTGTCCATGTGTTCTCATTGTTCAACACCCGCCTATGAGTGAAAACATGCAGTGTTTGATCTTCTGCTCTTCTGTCAGTTTGCCGAGAATGATGGTTTCCAGGTTCATCCATGTCCCTACAAAGCACCCAAACTCATCGTTTTTGATGGCTGCATAATATTCCATGATGTATATATGCCACATTTTCCCCGTCCAGTCTATCATCAATGGGCATTTGGGTTGGTTCCAGGTCTTTGCTATTGTAAACAGTGCTGCAATGAACATTCGTGTGCACGTGTCCTTATAGTAGAACGATATATAATCCTTTGGATATATACCCAGTAATGGGATTGCTGGGTCAAATGGAATTTCTATTTCTAGGTCCTTGAGGAATCGCCACACTGTCTTCCACAATGGTTGAACTAATTTACACTCCCACCAACAGTGTAAAAGTGTTCCTGTGTCTCCACATCCTCTCCAGCATCTGTTGTCTCCAGATTTTTTAATGATCGCCATTCTAACTGGCGTGAGATGGTATCTCAATGTTGTTTTGATTTGCATTTCTCTGATGACCAGTGATGATGAGCATTTTTTCATATGTTTGTTGGCCTCATGTATGTCTTCTTTGTAAAGTGTCTGTTCATATCCTTTGCCCACTTTTGAATGGGCTTGTTAGTTTTTTCCTTGTAAATCTGTTTTAGTTCTTTGTAAATTCTGGATATCAGCCCTTTGTCAGATGGGTAAACTGCAAAAATTTTTTCCCATTCTGTTGGTTGCCGATTCACTCTAATGACTGTTTCTTTTGCTGTGCAGAAGCTGTGGAGTTTGATTAGGTCCCATTTGTCTATTTTGGCTTTTGTTGTCAATGCTTTTGGTGTTTTGGTCATGAAGTCCTTGCCTACGCCTATGTCCTGAATGGTTTTGCCTAGATTTTCTTCTAGGGTTTTTATGGTGTTAGGTCTTATGTTTAAGTCTTTAATCCATCTGGAGTTAATATTTTTATAACATGTAAGGAAGGGGTCCAGTTTCTGCTTTCTGCACATGGCTAGCCAGCTTCCCCAACACCATTTATTGAACAGGGAATCCTTTCCCAATTGCTTGTTTTTGTCTGGTTTGTCGAAGATCAGATGGTTATAGATATGTTGTGTTGCCTCCAAGACCTCTGTTCTGTTCCATTGGTCTATATCTCTGTTTTGGTACCAGTACCATGCTGTTTTGATTACTGTAGACTTGTAGTATAGTTTGAAGTCCGGTAGTGTGATGCCTCCCACTTTGTTCTGTTTGCTTAGAATTGACTTGGCTATGCGGACTCTCTTTTGGTTCCATATGAAGTTTAAGGTGATTTTTTCCATTTCTGCGAAGAAGGTCATTGGTAGCTTGATGGGGATAGCATTGAATCTGTAAATTACTTTGGGCAGTATGGCCATTTTCATGATATTGATTCTTCCTAACCATGAACATGGAATGTTTCTCCATCTGTTTGTGTCCTCTCTTATTTCGTTGAGCAGTGGCTTGTAGTTCTCCTTGAAGAGGTCCTTTACGTTCCTTGTTAGCTGTATTCCTAGGTATTTTATTCTCTTTGTGGCAACTGTGAATGGAAGTTTGTTCTTGATTTGGCTCTCTTTAAGTCTGTTATTGGTGTATAGGAATGCATGTGATTTTTGCACATTGATTTTGTATCCTGAGACTTTGTTGAACTTGCTTATCAGTTTCAGGAGGTTTGGGGCTGAGACGATGGGGTCTTTTGGATATACAATCATGTCGTCTGCAAATAGAGACAATTTGACTTCCTCCTTTCCTATTTGAATGCCCTTTATTTCTTTTTCTTGCCTGATTGCTCTGGCTAGAACTTCTAATACTATATTGAATAGCAGTGGTGAGAGAGGGCATACTTGTCTGGTGCCACATTTCAAGGGGAATGCTTCTAGTTTTTGCCCATTCAGTATGGTATTGGCTGTTGGTTTGTCATAAATAGCTTTTATTATTTTGAGATACTTTCCATTGATACCTAGCTTACTGAGGGTTTTGTCAAAGGCCTTCTCTGCATCAATTGAGATAATCATGTGGTTTTTGTCTTTGGTTCTGTTTATGTGGTGAATTACGTTTATAGACTTGCGTATGTTGAACCAGCCTTGCATCCCCAGGATGAAGCTACTTGATCATGGTGGATAAGCTTTTTGATGTGCTGTTGCAATCGGCTTGTCAGTATTTTATTGAAGATTTTTGCACCTATGTTCGTCATGGATATTGGCCTGAAGTTTTTTTTCTTGTTGAGTCTTTGCCGGGTTTTGGAATCAGGATGATGTTGGTGTCATAAAATGATTTGGGAAGAATTCCCTCTTTTTGTATTGTTTGGAATAGTTTCAGAAGGAATGGTACCAGCTCCTCTTTGTATGTCTGGTAGAATTCGGCTGTGAACCCGTCTGGACATGGGCTTTTTTTGGGTGGTACGCTCTTAATTGCTGCCTCAGCTTCAGACCTTGTTATGGGTCTGTTCAGGGTTTTGGCTTCTTCCTGGTTTAGGCTTGGGAGGAGGCAAGTGAATTTACCTAGGAATTTATGCATTTCTTCCAGGTTTATTAGTTTGTGTGCATAGAGTTGTTTGTAATAATCTCTGATGATGGTTTGAATTTCTGTGGAATCTGTGGTGATATCCCCTTTATCGTTTTTTATTGCATCAATTTGTTTATTCTCTGTTTTCTTTTTTATTAATCTGGCTAGTGGTCTGTCTATTTTGTTGATCTTTTCAAAAAACCAGCTCCTGGATTTATTGATTTTTTGAAGGGTTTTTTGTGTCTCTATCTCCTTCAGTTCTGCTCTGATCTTAGCTATTTCTTGTCTTCTGCTAGACTTTGGATTTTTTTGATCTTGCTCCTCTAGCTCCTTCAGTTTTGATGATAGGGTGTCAATTTTTGATCTCTCCTTGCTTCTCATGTGGGCACTTATTGCTATATATTTTCCTCTAGAGACTGCTTTAAATGTGTCCCAGAGATTCTGTTATGTTGTGTTTTCATTCTCGTTGGTTTCGAAGAACATCTTTATTTCTGCCTTCATTTCGTTGTTTATCCAGTCAACATTCAAGAGCAAGTTGTTCAGTTTCCATGACGCTGTGCGGTTCTGAGTTAGTTTTTGAATTCTGAGTTCTAACTTGATTGCACTGTGGTCTGAGAGACTGCTTGTTACGATTTCCGTTCTTTTGCATTTGCTGAGGAGTGATTTACCCCCAATTATGGGGTCAATTTTAGAGTAAGTGTGATGTGGTGCTGAGAAGAATGTGTATTCTGTGGATTTGGGGTGGAGAGTTCGGTAAATGTCTATTAGGTTTGCTTGGTCCAGGTCTGAGTTCAAGTCCTGGATATCCTTGTTAATTTTCTGTCTGGTTGATCTGTCTAATGTTGACAATGGGGTGTTAAAGTCTCCCACTATTATTGTGTGGGAGTCTAAGTCTCTTTGTAGGTCCTTAAGAACTTGCCTTTTGTAACTGGGTGATCCTGTATTGGGTGCATATATATTTAGGATCGTTAGCTCTTCTTGTTGCATTGATCCTTTTACCATTATGTAATGTCCTTCTTTGTCTCTTTTGATCTTTGTTGCTTTAAAGTCTAATTTATCAGAGATGAGAATTGCAACTCCTGCTTTTTCTTGCTCTCCATTTGCTTGGTAAATCTACCTCCATCCCTTTATTTTGAGCCTTTGTGTATCCTTGCATGTGAGATGGGTTTCCTGGATACAGCACACCAATGGGTTTTGGCTTTTTATCCAATTTGCCAGTCTGTGTCTTTTGATTGGGGCATTTAGTCCATTTACATTTAGGGTTAATATTGTTATGTGCGAATTTGGTACTGCCATTTTGGTGCTAACTGGGTGTTTTGCCCTTTAGTTGAGCTGGTACTTGTTCCTTTATATGTGTAGAGCCTCTTTCAGGAGCTCTTGTAGAGCTGGCCTGGTGGTGACGAAATCTCTGAGTACTTGCATGTTCCCAAAGGATTTTATTTTTCCTTCACTTATGAAGCTTAGTTTGGCTGGATACGAGATTCTGGGTTGAAAGTTCTTTTCTTCAAGGATGTTGAATATTGGCCCCCATTCTCTTCTGGCTTGTAGGGTTTCTGCTGAGAGATCTGCTGTGAGTCTGATGGGCTTCCCTTTGTGGGTAACCCGACCTTTCTCTCTGGCTGCCCTTAGTATTTTCTCCTTCATTTCAACCCTGGTGAATCTGATGATTATGTGCCTTGGGGTTGCTCTTCTTGACGAATATCTTTGTGGTGTTCTCTGTATTTCCTGGACTTGAATGTTTGCCTGCCTTGCTAGGTTGGGGAAGTTTTCCTGGATAATATCCTGAAGAGTATTTTCCAGCTTGGATTCATTCTCTTCATCTCATTCAGGTACGCCTATCAAACGTAGATTAGGTCTTTTCACATAGTCCCACATTTCTTGGAGACTTTGTTCATTCCTTTTTACCCTTTTTTCTCCAGTTTTGCCTTCCCGTTTTATTTCATTGAGTTGATCTTCGACCTCTGATATCCTTTCTTCTGCTTGGTCAATTCGGCTGTTGATACTTGTGCATGCTTCACGAAGCTCTCGTGTTGCGTTTTTCAGCTCCATCAATTCACTTATATTCCTTTCTATTTTTTCCATTCTCGTTAGCATTTCGTCAAATCTTTTTTCAAGGTTCTTAGTTTCTTTGCATTTGGTTAGAACATGTTCTTTAAGTTCACAGAAGTTTCTTACTATCCACCTTCTGAAGTCTGATTCTGTCATTTCATCACACTCGTTCTCCCTCCCACCCTGTTCCCTTGCTGGTGAGGAGTTGTGATCCCTTTTAGGAGGAGAGGTGTTCTGGTTTTGGGTGTTTTCATCCTTTTTGCACTGGTTTCTTCCCATCTTTAAGGATTTATCCACCTGTCGACTTAGTAGTTGCTGGCTTTCAGATTGGGTCTCAAATCCTTCAGATTGAAGTTCTGTTTGTTGATGATGAGGTTATTTCTGTTTCTTGGTTTTCCTTCTGACAGTCTGGCCCCTCTGCTGTAGGTCTGCTGAGGTTCACTCCAGGCCCTGCTTGCCTGGGGTTCACCTGCAGCAGCTGCTGAACAGTAAGAGTTGTTACCAGTTTTCTTCTTCTGCTATCTTTGTCCCAGAAGGATACCTGCCTAGTGTCAATCTGATCTCTCCTCTATGAGGTGTCTTTTTGGATATATAGGGGTCAGGGAGCTGCTTGAGGAGACGGTCTTTTCTTTATAGGAGCTCAAATGGTGAGCTGTGAGCTCTGTTGTTGTTCATTCAGAGCTGCTGGGCAGGTACGTTTAGGTCTGCTGCAGCAGAACTCATAAACTGCTTTTTGTTCCCAGGTGCTCTGTCCCAGGGATTTAGGGCTTTATTTATGAGTTTCCGTTATGCTGCCGCCTTCTTTTTTTTTTTTCCTTCAGACCTGCCCTGCCCAGCAAGGAGGCAGCCTAGTGACTGTTGGCCTTTGCTGAGCTGCTGTGGGCTCCGCCCCGCTGCCGAGTGAACTTCCCTGCAGTCCTGTTTATATGGGTGTAGTTAGAACTGCTTTGGCGATGGTGGCCCGCCTCTGTTGAGGCGGAGTCTCTCTGCAGTGGCGGGTTGCCTTGGCAACGGTGGGCTGCCTCAGCAATGGCGGGTTGCCTTGGCAACGGCGGGCTGCCTCGGTAATGGCAGACGCCCCTCCACCACAGAGCTGGACCGTCCTGAGTTCAGCTGTGCTTACCGTGAAACTCTCAATCCAGAGTTTCTGGTTGCTATTCCTTTGTGGGGGTGGGGCCAGCCGAGCCTGATCGCCTGGCTCCCTGCCTCAGAGCCTTTTTTAAGTTGGTGTTCCAGTCGCCTGTTGAAGAGGCGCCGGGGTCTGTTTGTTTTCCCCTGCGGCCACTCACTGCGCTGGCTTAAACAGCGGCACTGAGGCTTGTGGCGCTTTTTTTTTTGCCCTGGAATCTATTGTCCTGGTTCTCTGCTCAGTCCCCTTTTTAAACAGACAAATGGGCGACTTCCCATGGCTCCAATTGCCAGCCAAAAGGGCCTCCGGATCGGTGTATTTTGTATGGAGAACCGCTGCTCCGGGGCGCCGACAAAGCAGCCGCGCGGGGCAAAGCAGTGGCGCCGGCCGGCACAGCCGTGCTGGCCGAAACAGCTGCGCTGGTGACCCGTGGAGCTCCTACGCCCGGGAATTTCCTAGTCTGTGGGCAATAAAAATGCGGCGTCCCCTCACCCTCTGCGCTTTCACTGGGAGTTGCAATCCTGAGCTGTTCCTAAAAGGCCATCTTGCTTCTTCCTCCTTTTCTATTTTTATGAGGAGTCTAAAATTACTTCGAAATAAATAAAAAAAATTAAACCACAGAGTTGAAAGGCAAAGCTATAGATGTTTTATTAGGCAATACAATATCATGTCTTTGTAACTTTGGATTAGGATAAGATTTCTTAAACAAGATGCAAAAAATCCATAAACCATAAGGGAAATGATTGATAATGTAAAGTATGCTGCTATTAGGAACTTCTGTTCATCAAAATAACCTTGTATGTTGTTTCCCAGAACAACATATGTCATGGTGCCATTTTAGTAAAGTTAATGAAACAAGCAAAACTAAAAACTATATGATTTAGGCATACATAAATATGCAAGTTTTTTTTAGCAGTAATTAAATGAGAAACACAAAATTTAATATAGTGATGAACAATGAGCAGTGTAGTAAAATGGTTAAGGAGCAGACTGCCTGAGTTCAATCGAATTCCAGCTTTATCACCAAATGCTTGTGTGACCTTGGCAACTAATTTAATCTCTCTGTACTTCAGTGTGTCTAACTCTCTCTGTGTCTAACATAGCTAACTCACAGGGTTATGGTAAGGTTTAAGTGAGTGAGTAAACATAAAGTGCATAAAACAGCAACTGGTACCTGGGGAGAGCCAGAAAAGTGTTAATTACTAGTATGATTTTGAGGAAATGAATGGCAGAGGGATGGAATAGGTGACAAAGCTGTAAGTGAATTTCCGTTATTACTAATGCTTTAGTTCTTGGATTGGCAGTGGGTTCACAAGTATTTATCATGTTAAGATTTTTTTAAAAAGAATAAGACATGAGATATTCTAGCATGGACCAATGAGAAAAGTGAAAAATTGAGAAAGTGAAAGGGCAAGCCACACAATGGAGAATATATAGGTTGTAATACATACATCACCAAATGATTAAAATCTACAATATATAGAGAAAGGTGGTAAACAAGGAAAAGACAAATAACCCCACAATAACAATAACAACAAGTGGGCAAATGGCGTGCCTAAGCACTTCATGGAGAAGGGGAAGCCCAAGTAGTCCATCAACATCTAAAATGATGCTCAAATTAAATACATGCAAATTAAGATAACAGCAAAATACCCATATTTTGCTAGTTTGCTAGGGCTTCCACAGCAAAATACCACAGACTGGGTGCCTTAAACAATGGAAACTTACTTTGTCATAGTTCTGGAGGCCAGAAGTCCAAGATCAAGATGGCAGCACTTTTAGTTTCTTCTGAGGCCTCTTTTTTTCAATTGCAGATGGTCAGCACTCGGTCTGTATGTTGTCTGTGTGTGAATATCTTTTTGTAAGGATACCAGACACATTGGGTTAGAGCTCTCCCACATGATCTTATTTTACCTTAATTACCTCTTTAAAGTTTCTATCTCTAAATACAATCACATTCTGAGGTACTGGGAGTTAAAACTTCACCATATGAATTATGAAGAGACACGATTCAGCCCCTAACCCACCAGAATGGCAACGTCTGTCTTCAGGAGAAACTCGTGCACCTAGGTACCTGGAGATACGTATATGTATAAGAATATTCATAACTGGCTCTGGGCACAGTGGCTCATGTCTGTAATCTCAGCACTTTGAGAGGCCAAGGGAAGAGGGTTGCTTGAGCACAGGAGTTTGAGGCCAGCCTGGGCAACATAGCCAGAGCCTGTATCAACAAAAATAAAAAATAAAGTATTTAGCCAGGTATGGTGGTGTGCACCTGTAGCCCCAGCTTCTCAGGAAGATGAAGCGGTAGATTCGTTTGAGCCTGGGAGGTTAAGGTTGCAGTGAACCATGATTGCACCACTGCACTCTGGCCTGGGCAGTGGAATGAGAACCTGTCTCAAGAAAAAAAAAGAATATTCATAACTACATGTTTGTTATAGCCAATGTCTGCCATTGTTGAAAGTATCAACAAATTACAGTAGATACATACAATGTGATCTTGTCTAACAGAGACAATAAATGAAAGACAGTTATATGTAACATAGAGTAATCTCAGAAGCATCACTTTTAGCCAAAAATAAATCAAGTCAGAATGATACATGCAATGCAATATAAAATTTAAAGTCAAATGAAACAAGCAATATAATGCTTAAAAATACATATGTGTGTTAAGCTTAAAGAAAATCAAAGGAATATCAAACATAAAAATAGAATAGTGATTAGTCCTGGGAGAGAGAGGAAAGGGATGTATTTTTTAGAAATAAACTGAGTGATAATAATGTGAGTGCTGTTATTCTTTTTATCTTACACATACTTTGTAAATATTTTCTATTTACTATTTTATTTTTAAATGATCATTTAAAAACTAGGCATTTGAGGAACAGTAAGAAAAGACTTTTGAGTTGAACTCATAATCAGAATTCTTTACAAACAATGAAAGGATTCTACATGCTCTCCCAACCAGCATTCCCTGCCAGACAGCCTCTAAAATGCCCTTCAAAGATCCTCACCTGCTCAGATCTGTGTCTTTATGCAATCCCTTCTCCTAGAATGTGGGTTAGACCTACTAAACCTAGTGATTCATTTCTAATAAAGGGAATATAGCAAAAGTGATGGAATGCCACTTCCAGGATGACATTACAGAAAGACCACGACTTCTATCTTCCTTGCCCTGTCTGTCTTGGTCTCTCAATTCCTTGTTTGCTCTGATGGAAGCCAGCTGCTATGTTGTGAGTTACCCTACAGGGAAGCTCATGTGGTAAGGAACTGAGCCACAACTGGGCAGTGAGGACCTGAGGCCCTTAGCTCACTGGCCTGGGAGGAAGTGAATCCTGCCAACAATCATGTAAATAAGTATAGAAGCAGATTCTCCACAAGCAAAGCATTGGGATGACTGTAGCTTTAGCCAACACACAGATTGCAGCCTTGAGAGAGACCCTGAGATACAAGATCCACTCAAGCAATGCCTAGAACCCAGACCCACACAAACCATGAGATGAGACACTTTTGTTGTTTTCAATCACTAAGTTTTGGGGATAATTGCTATGGAACAATAGACAACAAATATAAAGCCCACTTCTAAGAATTTATCTGAAGAAATCAGACATATCTGCAAAACATGTATATACATCTATGTTCATCACACAGGAATTTATAATGGTGAAAAAACAAAAATAACTTAAATGTTCAACAATAACAGAATGGTTAAATAGATTGTGATACATATAATGTCATATTTGGCAACCATTAAAAATGATACAATGTCACAGACATTAATAGATAATAATGGACTACAAACAACACTATGCCTATAAATTTCAAAACTTAGATGAAATAGACTTATGCATTGAAAGACATAAACTACCAACATTCATTCAAGAAGAAATAGATAACTGGAAGTCTTACATATTTTAAATAAATTGAACAGAATTTGAGGTAAAAATCTTCCCACATATGAAGCTCCAGGCCCACATGGCTTCATTTGCAACTTCTTTCAAACATTTAAGGAATATGTAATGCCTACTCTACAAAAACTTCCAGAAAATACAAGACAGGAGGATACTTCTTAAATTATTTTGTGATGCTAGCATTACCTCAATGTCAAAACTAGACAAAGACAATATAAAAATAAAATCCCAAAAAACAAAAAACCAACATCCCTCATGAACATTGTGTAAAAATCTTTAACAAAATATTAGCAAATTGATCAAGTAATACATAGAAATAATATGTCATGAGTAAGTGACATTTATTCTGAAATGCAGTTGGTTCAATATTCAAAAAGCAAATCAACATAATCCACCCGATGAACTATGAACAGTCTAAAGAAGGAAAACCACATGGTCACATATCCATTCATAATAAAACTCTCAGCAAAGTAGGAATAAAAGAGAACCTTATTTTCTTGACTAAGGGCATCATCAACAACAAAATATGCTCCTAATAACATAATTTGTAATGAAAGACTAAATGCTTCCTCCTAAGATTGGGAGTAAAACAAGGATGTCCACTCACATCACTACTAGTTAACATCACACTGAGGGTCCTAGTCAATGCAATAAGTCAAGGAAAATATGTAGTCCCTTCAGATTGGAATGGAAAAAAATAAGGCTGTCCATATAAACAGACAACATGATTGTCTACATAAAAACTCCCAAGAAATCTGCAAGAAAGCTACTAGAACAGGGTACAAAGCCAATTTACAAAATACAAAAAAATTGTATTTCTATATACTAACAAAAAAGTCACTGAAAATCGAAATTTTAAAAAAGAATCAACTTTAAAAAAGAATAACAAAGTTGGAGGACTGAGACTATCACATTTCAAGACTTACTATAAAGCTACAGTAAACAAGACAATGTAGCATTGGTGAATGGACTTACATATAAATCAATCAAACATAACAAATTCCAGAAATACACGAAGGCAATTGAACAGAGAAAGTGTAGTATTTTTAACAGATGGTGCAAAATAATGACCTGGAACCCATATCTTGCACTATTTACAAAAATTGCCTCAAAATTATTCCTAAGCTTAAACGTAAAACCAAAAACTATAAATTTTCTGAGAGTAAATATAGGAGAAAATCTTTATGATCTTGTTTAGATAGGGCACACTAAGTACAAACCACAATAGAAAAAAATTGATAAAATGTACAAATTGGACTTCATCAAAATAAGAATTTTAATTTTCAGATTTGTGCTCTTCAAGAGATACTGTTAAGAAAATTAAAAAGACAAGCCAAAGAAAAGGAGACAACATATGCAAAGCACATATCTGAGAAAGAACTGGTAAGCAAAATCTATAAAGAACTTTCTAAGCTTACGTGGTAGACTGAATAATGTCCCCAACGTTATACAGGTCCTAGACCCCTGGAACCTGTGAATGTTACCTCATGTGCCAAAACCGGACATTGCAAATGTGATTAAGAGTCTTGAGACAGGGAGATTATCCTGAATTATCCAGTTAGACCCTAAATGTAATCACAAGTGTCCTGACAAGGGGGAGGCAGAAGAAGATTTGACTACAGAAAAGAATGCAACGTGACCACACAGGCAGAGATTGGGGTGGTGAGGACAGAAGCCACGGAATACCAGCAAGCTGGAAGAGATAAGGAATGAATTCTATGCTAAGACTTCCAGAAGGAACCAGCTCTCCTAACATCTTGACACCCCCAGAAGACACAATTCTCACTTTCGGCTTCCAGAACTGAAAGAGGATATATTTGTATTATTTTAAGTCACTAAATTTGCGATAATTTGTTATAACAGCTCTAGCAAGCCAGTATAACTCAGCAGTGAGCAAACAGTCTAACTAGAATATCGGCAAAAAACTGAAACTGACACTTCACCGAAGAGGAGATAAGGATGGCAGGCCCAGTGCGGTGGCTCATGCCTGTAGTCCCAGCACTTTTTGGGAGGCCAAAGTGGGAGGATCGCTTGAACCCAGGAGTTCAAGACCAGCCTGGCTAACATGATGAAACCCTCATCTCTACAAAAAATACAAAAATTAGCTGGGCACGGTGGTGCATACCTGTAGTCCCAGCTATTCAGGAGGCTGAGGTGGGAGGATTGCTTGGGCCTAGAAGGTTGAGGCTGCAGTAAGCCAAGATTGCATCACTGAGCCCCACGCTTGGCAACAGAGTGAGATTCTGTCAAAAAAAAAAAAAAAAAAGAAAGAAAGAAAGAAAGAAAGAAGGAAAGGGGCAAAAAAGCACATGAAAAGATGCTCCACATCATTGGTTATTAGGGAAAAGCAAATTTAAACTACAAGGAGATACTACTACACAATTATAAGAATGGCTAAAATTAAAACAATATATATCACAAAGTAGAACAACTAGAATCCTCATACTTTGCTTGTGGCAATGCAAAATGGTGCAGCCACATTGGACGTAAGTTTGGCAGTTTCTTACAAAGTTCAACACATATTTCCAATACGACCTAGCAATCTTCCTGCTAGATATTTACCCCCTAAAAATAAAGACATGGCCATAAAAAAAAAAAAAAAACCAAAAAACCCTGTGTGTGAACATTTATAATGGATTTTTTCATGATCACCAAAATCTGGAAACAATCCAGTGACCCTCAACTGGTGAATGAATAAATTGTAGTATATCCGTAAAATGCAGTGCTATTCAGCAATAAAAAGAATAAATTAGTGATGTGAATCTCAAAAGACATTATTCTAAATAAATAAGGTAGACACAAAAGTCTACACACTACATGCTTCCATTTATATGACATTCTGGAAAAATTAAAATTACTGGGGCAGGAATCAGATCATTGGTTGCCAGGGATCTGATCTAGAGGTGGGAGAAGGCAACTGCTTACAAAGGGGCATGAGGAACTGCTTGGAATAATAGGAAAATTCACTCCCTTGATTATGGTGATAAATGGCTGTATACGTTTGTCAAAATTCATAGAGGTGTACATCTAAAAATGATGAAGTTTTCTGTAAGTAAACTTTAACTCAATAAACAAAGAAGAACTTAAAATTGGTACAAACAGCAACTTGAAAAAAAATGACTTTTTTGAGTAGATTAATGTGTATTAATGGAAATTGTCCCTTGAATACGGCTAAGTGAAAGAAAAAGTTTGCAACACAGAAATTGAGGGGAAAAAAATGGTATGTGTGAGTGCTATGGCCTGAATGTTCGTGTCTCCCTCAAATTCCTATGTTGAAATCCTAATCCCCAATGTGAAGGCATGAGGAAGTGGGGCCTTTAGGAGGTGATTTGGTCAAGAGGGCAGAGGCCTGGTGAATAGGATCAGTGCTTTTTTAAGAAGAGACACAAGAGAGATTATTTCTTTCTCTGTCACTTGAGAATACAGTAAGAAGACAGCTGTTTGTAAACTAGGAGGAGGGCCCTCACCAAGAACCTGACCATGGTGGCAAACTAATCTCAGGTATGCAGCCTCCAGAACTGTGAGAAATACATGTTTGTTGTTTAAACCACGCAGTATATGGTATTCTGTTCTAGCAGCCAGGAGTCACTAAAGCAGTGTCTATTTACATGCACACATACCCATGCACAATACACACGCATGTGCATATGTTTATATAGCTGGAAGGAAATACATAAAATATGAACAGAGGCCATACATGGTTGTCAGAATCTCTCATTTACTCACTTTCTCCTCTATGTGTGGCCCTGGAAAAGATACTTTCTCTCCTTTTGACCTTAATTCCTACATGAGCGAAGTGACAAAACTGTACTAACCTTCCCTGTATACCCCAAAGGAAATGGTCCCCCATCACTCTAGGTCCCCTTACTGTGTTCTATTTTCTTCACGGCCCAGCATTGCTTCCTGACACTTACATAAGTGTTATGTTTATAGCTTGTTTGTCCCACTAGAATAGGGAACTCTATGAGGAAAGAACTTTGGTCTGTTCTGTTTATTACTGCTGTTTCCCAAGCACTGAGAACAATGCGTGGCACTTAGCAGGTGCTTAATAAATATTTATTTAATAAACAATTGAATATATCTTCCTGAGTGGTCCTTCTAGAATTTCTCACCTTCTCAAAAACTTTCATGATCTTGAGGACCTTGCAATCAAATTGCAGGGACATAATCCAAAAAATGAAATAGATAGCACCTTAATCACTACAAACAGCATTGGAACAGAATGAGGGGCAGGAGATGGGTGTTGAGGCAGTAAGCAAAGGGTGGGGTTGGGATTGGCAAAGTGACTTTTGAGCACACTTTTCTATAACTGGAGCTGGGAGGTTGCAGATTAGGGTATGCCTTGATCTTTCTTAGAACTCTCATATCCCTGCAGAATACACCTTTATCCTATAGCTCTTTTTAGAGTCATTGCCCAAGAAACTCAGAAAGTCTCTCTCTGAATGTCCCACAGCAAAACCTTCTGTACTTTATGCATCATTAAAAATTCAGGGCACTCCCAGTCTGTTCCACCAGCCTTCCCAAGTAAGAGGAAGGCCAGCTTAGGAAAAAAGTGATGTGGTCCCATAGAATGGAAAGGTAGGAGCCAAGCTTCATACTGCAGACCCTCATTAGCTAAGATCGCCGAAGGGCTTTGGCTACCCTGGCTGCCTCTATGCCAGCTGCAAGGGTCGTGTTTGCTCCGCAGAGGCTCAGCTGCTGCCAGACTTGGCCACAAGTGTTTGCCCTGCTGTGCTGGCAAAGGCCCCAGTTCCTCACCAGCTTCTGTGCCTTCTCTAACTCAACAGCAAACAACTTTTCACCCACAAGTCACCTGGTCTCTAGGAGCTCTCTTTCGAAGGATATCCTCCTGTCCCCAAAGGATGCTCATGAACGCATGCAACCTTGGGTGCCCTAGCAAAGTTGTAGAGATGGTGAGCTGGCCAGTCCCATTTTGCAGGTCCCAGTTGAGGCAGTCAACACACAGGTCTTCTCTCTGTGGGAACCACTCCAACCATCTTATCTATAATTGAGACTCCCACCTTCCTACTCTGAACTTGTTTTTACTGGCTCTGCTTCTGCACATCCTTTCTCACCTCCTAACATGACATCCTTTGTTGCTGTTAATAGTCTGTCTCCGCCCACTAGAATTTAAATTCAATTGGAGCAAAATTTTTGTTGGCTTTGTTCACTGATGTGAGCAGAATATATATCCCCCGTGCCTAATATAATTGCCAGGGCTTATATAAAGCACACTATGTGCCAAACAGTGTTTTACATACTTCATATCAATTGAAGTATTTAATCTTCACAAGAACCTATGAGGAAAGCACTATTAGGGTACCCATTTTATAGATAAAGAAACTGAGGTACAGAGAACAAAATAATTTGTCTAAGAGCACATAACTAGTGAATGACAGAATTGGGATTTGAACACAGGCTTACCCTTCCTTAACCACTAGGATATATTACCACAAAACAAAACAAAACTGTGTGTTGCACATAGCAGACACTCAGTAAATGAATGCAAGACTAAATCTATGCATGAAATTACGAAGTGCCTGCCTCATGTGGGGAATCTGGTCTGCTAGTCCACCACCACAGCCACCCTCTCACTCTCCCTAGGAGACTCCATTTTCTCACCAGTCCTTCATTTCTCCCTCCCTTTCTTCCTCTCCCTCCTTTCCTTCTTTGTTCCCTTCACTTCTCCCTCCATTTCCTCTCCCTCTATCTCTCCCTTCCCTCCTTTCCTGGGTGATGTTGGAAAGGGAGTGCTGTTTTATGAAGTACTACAGCGGGGCAGCCAGCCCCTCTCCCGTCATTCTTTCCTTTGGGCCGCAAATGCCCTCTAAGCACTTGTAATGCAGGCATTAAAGGGGCCAGGAATAGACATGAAACCAATTCTCGGAGTGCAATAAAGGAGTGATCTGAAGGGAGATTGGGTCTGGGAGAGACACACTTCCCATGAATTCTGATGTAAAGCACACTGAGATGATCGTTGAAGAAGTGGGACTACTAGAGTCCATGGGGATGATAAGTTAGGACTTGGACGTTAAAAATTACTCCATGCAAGATGTGGAATTTTAGCTGAACTCTTAAGTATGAACAGGAGTTTGAAACGTATCGATGGGATGTGCATTCCAAATAATGGGAAAATCAAGGCACCTGAAGGCTGTTGGAATTGTGAATTTGAGGCAGTGCATTCCCAGAAGAGATGGTCCCCATAGAGGATATAGACTAGGTTGTGGGCCATGTTTGTTGGCCAAAGAAGATGTTCCCAGAGTCTGCCCCAAGTTGCAGACCTGTAGTACCTGTTCAGGATTTCCCAGAACCCTCCCTACAGGGAAGATGTTTGTCCTTGAGCTTCCATGTCACACCTGTTCCAGGTATAGGCTGCTGGGCATCTCACTGTTCCTCTTGCTTATGTTATGTCACCCAACTGGGTCCTCTATCCTCTTCTCTTTTACTCCTTCCTCCCTTCTTTCTTCCTCCTCCTCCTCCTTTTCTTCTTTTCCTTTTTCTTCTTCCTCCTCCTCCTCCTCTTCTTCTTCCTTCTTTCCCTCCCCCCCCCCCCTCCTCTTTCCCTTTTTCCCCCCCCCCCCCCCCCCGTCTCTGTCTCTCTTTCCCCTCGCCAACATGGTCTCATTTCCAGCTCCTGTCTATATTGATTTCTTACCTCCAGCCACTCCTGGGTCGAATTTGAGCCCTGCTGCTTTGCCTGGTTGGTGGCTGGTTTCTCATCCCACTGTCATGGCCCCACTGGGCACACTGTCAAGCAGGCAGGCATGCAGCAGCAAGCCTCTGGTATGTTCCTACTATGTGCCAGGCTCTGGGCCAGGAAAGGCACCCCTTTCCTCACCCCCTGCAGCTGGTGCCTCACCATCTGGGAAATGAAAGGGTTGGATTCTGTGATCTTGAAAGTTCCTTCCAGCTGCAACCTTCTAGGGGAGTATCTGAATGCCCTCCTTTTGAAGCTCTGAGTTCTGTAGGAAAATGATTACCATAAAAATGTTTCCAGGTTGGTGCACTGGCTTCTGTCAGGGCTTCACTGTTTGACAACTGCTGCGCAGACTTAAGTGATATTTACACACAAAAATGTTTTACTGTGGGACGCCATCATTACCCTGGTGTCAGGGGCCAAGGATAACACCCCATTACAGGCCTTTCCTGTTATATGAAGAAAGAAAGATTCATTCATTCATTCAGCGAAGCCCAACTGTGTACACAAATCTGTACTAGGTGCTATAAAAAAATACGCCTGATCTCACCACAGGCTCAGAGAACACAAAATCATCCACTTTGTGGAGGAAGGGACTAGCCATCTATCATACTCCATCCCCTCCTCCACCCTAGGGCAAGGAACCCTCGGCTTCCCCCACTGCTCACAAAGGGGACAGATGACACTAAACCACAGCTTGAAAAGTCTAATAGTAAGAGTCCCTCTAGTTTCACCCTCGTCCAGTTCTGACATTTGACAAGGGCACACAGAAGCCCAGAAACACACTTGCTCTCATATCTTTCTACCTCCAGTCCAGTTCTTTTTCTTCTATGGCCAAGCTGCTCATTTCATCACTACTACACCCATTAGGTCATCAGATCCTCATAATAAACCATTTCCAGATTAGATAAATGTTCATAAAGAGATAGTATCTTGTTCATGATGCCACAGCTAGAAAATGGTGGGGGAACCCAGATTCAAGTGCAGGCCTTCAACTCCAAGTCTAGTTTGTTTCACTGCAACCAAGCTGCTTTCCCACTGGGTCCTGTGTGTCTTCCTTGTGGATACATAGGTGAGATGCACCAGAGATCAATGTGAGCACACACATTTGGCTCTAAAAAATCCACTGGGGGCAGGTCAGAGAGGATTTTGCATAGATATTTGGGGGGCTTGTGGACAGTCAGATCAAGGCAGAGAGATGTGATCACTGACAAGTCTCAGGCAAGGTTAACAGAGGTGAGCATCCTGAGAGGACACTTATGCTGACCTCTGCCACTGACAGACTACTCATGGAGATAAGACATGCTAGGTGAATGTCTTGGAGGACACTGAGCTCTTTGTTCCTGGAGGGCAGGGGGTATATAGAGGCTGGATGACCATTTGGCAGTTTGCAATTCTAGAGCGGATTTTTGTGTGTATAGTGGTGTGAGCTTCTATGGCCACCTGAATTCCTAGAGGCAACACCTTCTCTAACTTGTCTTTCAGCTCTTGGGGCCTTTTTGAGAGGTAAGATAGGGAATTCTGGCTGTCTGGGCCCAGCCCTGAGACATCTGGAAAGCCCTGTGCCAGTGTCATATGTCCAGATGGAGCATGAGGTATGGAAGTGGAGGTGACACTCCCAAAGTAATGTGCATTTTAAGTGCACTAGGTCAGATAAGTACCCTAAGATATCTAATGGGGAATTACATTGAGAACACATTTTGTAAATTCTCCTTCTTCTGGCTTCAATACATTCCTTAACCATTCCTTAACCACTAGGTTATAATAGTTCTTATAATAGCAGAGTTTAGGGGTCAGAGGAACAGAAACAGGGTGGGTGAGGATTGGAAATGAGTTATGGGAGCCGGAAAAGTGGCCCTAGTAAGATTCTCAGTGCAACTCAATGTCACAACTTTGACTGAGGGTATGTGTTCAAAACCCTGTGCTGTGGACAGCTCAGAGATTAAAAATAGCTGCCAGCCATGTTCTCTTCTCCCCAACTAGTGTACAGTCTAGTGGGAGAGACTAGAAGTACCAACTAGTTGTAATAGGAGTTGGAAAAGATCAAGTCCTAACTTGTAGGCCCAAATGCCATAGGAGATGTTTAAAAAAAAAAAAAAAAACAGATGGTGCTTGGGAGGTGGCAGAAATGGGGGTAGCAGCAGCACTTCAGAGGCAGACACAGCACAAGCCCATTGAGGAATAGCGGCATGTTTTGGTTTTCCTACAAAGTCATCCAAGGCGTGTGTGTGGTGAAGAGACAGTATGGAGGGCGCAGGGATGGGATGAACTGTGTCTGAGAGAGCACACCGGAGAGGTGTGCAAGGTGGGGCCACATTTTGGGTAGAACACACACACACACACACACACACACACACACACACATTTCTTGGCTTTTAGCACATCTATGTTGTAAAGGCAAATACAAATTAAGATACTTAATTCTTCCTGTTGAAAAATAAGAGAAGTGACTCCTCCTGTTCCATTTTATTTATACATTTCTTTTTCTGTTGTCTTCAAATGTATATAAATCTTCCCAGTGATTACATAACCCTCTTGCCATTGTCACAAGTCAAGAATGTTTCCTCGTGGACCTGGGAGCCACCTTTTCAAGATGTGATTATCAAGGAAGGTAATGTCTAATCTTCCAGTTTCTTGGAAAAAGATGGGCCTAATCTCTACTGTCACCTGACTTCAAAGCTTCAAAGGATAGGCTGACACTTACTAGAGGTAATGCAGCTGGTAACTTAAGTTGAACCCAATGCTTATTTACCATTCCAAAAGTCCTAGGACCTTTAAAAATTATGCTAAATCTCTTCTGCCTGTGCTCTATAAATGGAAAGACAGAGCTTGGATGACAGCACATCTGTTGACGGTATGGTTTACTGACTATTTTAAGCCCACTGTTGAGACTCTCAGCTCAAAAACCAGAGAGATTCTTTTCAAAATATTACTGCTCATTAACAATGCATCTAGTAACCCAAGAGTGCTGATGGAAATGTACAAGGATATTAATGTTGTTTTCATGGCTGTCAGCACATCCATTCTGCTGGCTATGGATCAAGGAGTAATTCTGATTTTCTAGTATATATTAGCTAGGAACTACATTTCACGAGGCTACAGCTGCCATAGATAGTGATTTCTATGATGGATCTGGGTAAAGTAAATTGAAAACCTTCTGAAAAGGACTCACCATTCTAGATGTTGTTGAGAACATACATGATTCATAAGAGCTCAAAACATCAACAATAATAGGAGAGTAAAAGAAGTTGATTCCAACCCTCATGGATGACTTTGAAGGGTTCAATACTTCAGTGGGGGAAGTTGTTGCAGATGAGGTATAGCAAGAGAACTGGAATTAAAAGTGGAGCCTGAAGATGTGACTGAATTGCTGCAATCTCATGATCAAACTTAAACAGATGAAGTGTTGCTTCTTAAGGATGAGCAAAGGAAGGGTTTCTTGAAATGTAATCTATTCCTGGTGAAGATGTTGTGAAGATTGTTAAAATGGCAGCAAAGTATTTAGAATACTTTATAAACAGTTGATAAAGCAGCAGCAGTGTTTGAGAGGACTGGCTCCAGTTTTGAAAGAAGTTCTGTGGATAAAATGCTATCAAACAGCATTGCAAACTACAGAAAAATCTTTCATGAAATGAAGAGTCAATCGACTCAGCAAACTTCATAGTTATGTTAAGAAATTACCACAGCCACTCCAACCTTCAGTAAGTACCACCCTGATCAGTCAGCAGCCATCCACATCAAGGCAAGACCCTACACCAGCAAAAAAATTACCATTAGCTGAAGCCTCGGATGATCATTAGCATTTTCTAGCAATAAAGTGTTTTAAAATTAAGGTAGATACATTGCTTTTAGACATAATGTTATTGTACACCTAGTAGACTATACTATCGTATAAACATACCTTTCATATGCACTGAAAAACCAAAAAAAATTATGTGACTTGTTTTATTGCAATATTCACTTTATTGGAGTGGTCTGCAACCAAACTGCAATACCTCTGAGGTATGCCTAGTGTGAAATTTCTTCTTGTCCTTGCAATACCTTTAGCTGGTTGCCGGTGATTCACATCACAGCCTGATTTAATGTTTATTCAAGAAAATAGTTTTGTTTCTCTTCTACCTTTATGGAGAGGTTATCTAGGCTGGGAGGAGATTTTGGTTTTAATTTCATTTCCCCCAGTGACATAGACAAACTCATATTCGCGCGCGCACGCACACACACACAATCACACATACCCTCACACACACAATGAAGCACACTGACATACTCAAATGCACACACACCCATATACACAGCCCCACACGGTTGCACACACACTCCCTTCACTTCGCCCCTTTTGGAAGGCGATATATTTTTCCCAGGACAGGAGCTAGAAGAGCAGCCTAGGACCTCTCAGCCAAGAAGGCAAGTGCCAGGCGTGCCCGGGCCTGGAGCGCTTTCTTCATCTTTTATTATGTCTTTTTATTACCTATGCTCGGATCACCAGCTCCTCCTTGCTTTGCTTCTCCTGGGTTTCATTTGCCTCTTGAAGCAGTATTTTCCTCTCTCAAGTATTTCTAACTTTTTCCACCCAATTATGGATAAAGGAAGAACCGAGAACAGGAAAAACAACCAAAATAAAATCTATAGCTATTTAGCATTGGAATCCTGCAAGAATTTTGGGTTTTCTCTCACCTGGATTTCTCTCACCCACTCACGCATTCATCAATTATGTATTTATTTACTGAATCAATATTGGAGAGTGCATCTCGGGCCGGGGTTGCCAGCCTCCAAGAGATGAGGGGCTAGACACTCGGATTTCACTCGGACACCTGCTGTCCGGAGGGCTCTCCGTCTGCAGCCAGCCTTAGGTCCCGCCCCTCAGCGTTGGGCTGCGGGTGGGCGGGACTCTTGGTCTCCCCAGACCCGCCCACGGTCGGCTGGAAAGACTTGCTGCTCCAGACCAATCAGAAAGGCCCGAGCTGGGAGCTGGCCTTGACTCACCCTCCCCTGCCCCACCCACTTGGCGCTGGGAAAAACCGCGTGGAAACACAACTCCGAGGTCTCTGGCGACCAAGCCTCGTGCTCCGCCGTGAGCAGTGTTTCTAGAACCCTCGGGTTCTGGGTCTTGGTGAGCCCGGGCCTAGCTCTCTCCGTGCCGACACTTGCTCTTTTATTCAACCCACTGGTTGTGAGCACCTCCTCAGAGCCTGGGCCTCTAGATGGGGGGAAACGTGTATATATCTTGGGGCGTGGCCTTGTCACATCTGTCCTCAGGGTGCCCTGTCCAGTTCCTCTCCTGGTAGCATAGCCTCTGCCAGACAGAAATTGCCCTTAGTTTCAGTATTTCTACCTGGAAATGAAATGGGGATGGTATAAATTGTAGAGTTTCTGAACATGCTATTTAAAATTTACGTCAGGCTACATCTGCCAGACAGCTAGGCTGGGATCTTTGAGCTGGTGAGGGGACTTGCCGATGGAGTCAGGGAATGCTCAGGGTCCATGCCTCGGAACTGTTCTCACCCACTTGACCCACCTGTGGAGCGCTAGTGGAGCCCATGGGCCTTCTGGCAAACAGAAGTAGGCACTGGGGAGTCGGGAAATGGGCCCCACCACCTGTCCACCACGGTGCCAGCTCAGCCTAGGATCCCACTTCCACTGGCACACCAGTGGTTTGATACATACAGAGGATCTCCTGCCCCTGATCGGTGACACCACTCCAGTTACCAACCCCCAGGTGAAATATCCTGGACCAAGTGCTTTCCTGATGGAGCTGTCTGGCAGATAGAGCTGGAAGATGTAGCCTGACGTAAATTTTAGGACATTTAAGAGTCAGGAGACAAGGGGCATTGTGAGGCCCTCACCAGACTGAATTTGCCCTTAGTTTCACTATTTCTACCTGGAAATGAAATGGGGACGGTATAAATTGTAGGGTTTGTGAACATGCTGTTTAAAATGAAGTGCAAGACACCACATGCTTTAGGGCAACAGTGGTGGCCAGAGGCTGATGTGAGGTAAGGAAGACACTTGAGTAAAACTCAATTCATTGCCTCGGGTAAGGGGGCGCTGACAATGGATGTTTTAACTATAATAATCCCTTAGTTATTTTTTTTTTCTATAAATGGAACTATACTTTTTCACCAGGGGGCATATTTTACCAATTTGTTGGGTTTTTTTAAAAGACATTACACCTTACATTACAAAGAAGCCAGAGTTATTCTCTCTCTCACTTTCTCTCTTTTTAAATGCGAGTTTTGTTGATTGTACAGTTGAGCTTATTTCTATTTTTTTTTATGTCTTAGTTTTAAAAACACCATGCTGTTAAGGTATAGGCCTCGGCAAGTATCAGTTGGTGTTTCAAGTATGGCTGTTTGATCCAATCCCACAGCCAGCCACCTAAAAGGAAACTTCAGGGATTAAGTTTTTTTCAGATAAGTGAAGCAATTTGGGGTTGCAAAACTTGTCTTTGGGTATATACTTTCCACGTCACTGGGTTAATAGTATAGAAGTTTACAAAAATATGGTGGAAAAAAGACTAGACAGAGTTAGTAACTATACATTCTCTAATTCTACCACTGACCTAGGGAATTTGGGGCAAGTCACTTCCCATCTTTAGCTGTCAGTTTTCTCAACTACAATTAAAGTGCCAAACTGGGGCTCTTTCAGTTTGAGAATCAGTTTCTGACTTTAAGGGGCATTGTGAAGCCTTCACCAGACTCTGAAATCTTCCCTGGCCTCAGTTTTTTCACTTATGAAATGGGGATGTTATAAATTGTAGGATTGTAGGGGTTGTGAATATACCTTGTAAAATGAAGCACAAGGCACATGCTTTAGGGCAGCAATGGTAGGAAACTACTACTCTGGTTTCCTCTGTAGTGGCCATACCCCAACGTACCGTTTCATTCCCATGGCAACAGCTCTGTATGGGTTCCACTTGCCTCTAATTCTTTTGTAGCACTGCAGGTAGGAGGTTTCAGGGCTCTGTTGAGAGGGCTGTCTGCTGGCTAGATTCTTCTTTTACAGAGTCTGATTTTATTTTTGAGGTTCTCTCTACCTCAGTAAGCACACAGTAAATGTTGGTAGAGTGTTTAAGTCAGCATGAAAAAGAGATATAACAGCTTTTGTTTATATTTAAAAAACACTACTATGTAAATTAGATTAGATAAGCAGTTTGTCTCACGGCTAATCTCATTTATGAGTGGTTCTTGTTTGAGTTACCACACAAGTGCAACTTAGGCTGCTAATGTGAGAGTGTAGAAGTGCCAGCCTGGGAGTCAGGAGTCAAGCAACGTCCCACTAGATAAATGTGTGACTTTCTGCGAGGCCCTTCCCCTCTCTGAGCCATGGTTTTCTCATCTGTACAAGGAAGAGTTTAGACTACTGTTATAGTTTGAATTGTTGGCCCCGTCACCCACCTCATCCCCAAATTCATATGATGAAATCCTAGCCCCCAGTACCTCGGAGTATGACTTTATTTGGAAACAGCATCACTGCAGATGTAAATAGTTAAGTTCATACATGTGTAGGATGGGCCTCTAATGCATTATGGCTGGTGTCCTTATAAAAAGGGAAAATTTGGACAGAGACATAGATGCAGGGAGAAGACTGTTTGAAGAAAAATGCAGAGATCAGGGTGATGCTTCTACAAGCCAAGAAATGTCAAAGATTGTCAGCAAACCACCAGAAAATAGAGGAGAGGCCTGGAACGGTCCTTCCTTCACAGCCTTCAGAAGGAACTAGCCTTGCCAACATCCCCATCTAAGACTTCTAACCTCTGGAACTGGGAGATGATTAACTTCTATTGTTGAAACCACTTAGTTTGTAGCATTTGTTACGGCAGCCCTGCAAACTACAACAACGGTGGTTCCCAAATTTTTTTTTTTGGTGGGGGTAGAGGGTCTTCCTCTGTCACCCAGGCTGGAATGCAGTGCAGTGGCACGATCTTGGCTCACTGCAACCTCTGCCTCCTGGGTTCAAGTGATTTTCTGCCTCAATCTCCTGAGAAGCTGGGATTACAGGCATGTGCCACCACACCAAGCTGGTTCCCAATCTTTTCATAATCAAGAACTATTTTGCTCTTTTTCCTTTTGTGGACCTAATTTATTTATTTAACAAATATTTTTTAGTTTCTACTATATACCAGGTCCTACTCTAGGCATTGGGGAATAATAAGTCACAATTCTGTTTCCCCCACTTGTGTTCATTCTATGTTTTAAAAGATTTACTCTACTAAGTATACTAAGGCTTATTTTCATAATAATTTGTGAACAGTCTTTTCTCACGTGATAACTAGGATAACCTCATCATGATATATAGTAAGTGCCAAAAATCAAAGAAAGGTGATGTTTTAAGTAGCTGTGGATGCCTTATAGAAAGTAAATAGATTCATTAGGTTTTTAAAAATACTAAAAATTGCCTTCAGAACCACAATTACTATATTTATGGGTCCCTAGGGGTTCAAAGACCTCATTGCAGGCTGATACATAGAGCAGGGATCAGCAAACTCTTCCTGTAAAAGGGTCAGATGGTAAAAATTTTGGGCGTTGTAGATCATTTTGGGCATTGCAGATCATACCATCTCTGTCACAACTACTCAACATTGCTATTGTAGACAATACAAACAAATAAGAATGGATGAGCTCCAATAAAATTTTATCTATAGACTGAAATTTCAATTTCATATAAATTTCCCGCATCATGTTATTCTTTTGACTTTTTCAACAATTTAAAAATGGAAAAATCATTCTTAGCTCAGAGCTGTAGAAAAACAGGTGGTAGGCTCTGAGTATTGGTCGACTGGCTCAGTTTGTCTACCCCAGAGCTAGATTCTATTTGTACCCCAAGCTCTTACATTAGGTGGTTCTAATTCACCTAAGGGTCTAGATGAGGTCCAGAGAGAGATTACTATTATTTTTTATTAAATATTTTACAGGTTTTTTTTTTGGGGGGGGCAGAGTCTTGCTATGCTGCCCAAGCTGCTCTGGAACTCCTGGCCCCATGCAATCCTCCTGTCTCAGCTTCCCAAAGTGTTACGATTACAGGCGTGAGCCAGCACACTCAGCCCTAGAGGGGGATTATTCGGTTTGAACGAAAACCCAGACTTTCTGCTGCCCAGTCCATTGCCCTTTCCATCACTCTAAGCTGCTGGTTTAGTCATGATTTCAGATGCGGTCTTTGTATCCATGTGGTGAAGAAAATAGCCGTGTGGTCAGTGGCCCTTTCCAGGCGCTGACCATGTAAGGGTTGTCCTCTCATTAGCAGCCAGTGGCAACCTAATTTTGTCAAGCCTGACTCCAGGCTTACCCACCCTTTCGTTTTTACCTCTCTCGGGTTGCGCAGGCCCGGGAGGCCCATCTGTTCTTACTATTTAAGTCCCTGTTGTCTCATTGGTGGCTTTCTGAGCAGCTGCAAAATATGTTTTTAACTTTTAAGTGGAAGTTGGGGTCACTGGCATCGAGTCTGGAACAGTCTCAGCAAGAGCTCTTTGAACTCTGACATTCTCTAGTTTTACGGACTCGGGTGAGTGTTTAACTCCTCCCAGCTGCCAAGGGCTGGACTTCCTTCCACTGTGGGCAGTAATTAATGAGGCATTTATTTGCTCAAGTAGTGGTGGAATAATGTGCATTGCTTTTTTGTGTTGCTGTCGTCGGAATACGCTTAGTTGCCTAGCACCACAGCCCTCTGGCTGGTAGTCCCTCCTCGCGGCTCATCTGCGGGGGTCTCCTTGCGGACCCCAGCTCGGCGACCGGGACGCAAACAAGGACAACAGGTGTTCGCGCGAGCTCAGGGGGCGTCATAGCCGCCTCCCACTCCGGAGGACCATGTTGCGCGGCAAGTCCCGGCTCAACGTGGAGTGGCTGGGCTACTCGCCCGGCCTGCTCCTCGAACACAGGCCCCTCCTGGCAGGGCGCACGCCACGG
>NW_022437082.1:1706147-1769071 GCF_009761245.1 Sapajus apella
ACTGCGGCCCGCCGCCCGGCGCCCCAGGGTACTTCCGGCACTTCCGGCGCGAACCGGCATTTCCGGTGCAGTCGCTTCCGCGGAACCTACTGAGCGCGGCCGCCGACCTAAGCCCTGCCGCCGAGTGCCTGCGACCGGCACGGCGACACCATGGAGCGCCCAGATAAAGCGGCGCTGAACGCACTGCAGCTTCCTGAGTTCAGGTAGCCCTGAGCGGAGCCCCGACCGCAAGGCGGACTGGCCTCAGCCAGGAACAGGACTCGAGGAAAGGTCCTAGCTGAATGGGGTGGGCGTGAGGTCTGGACCCCGGGGACCTGGCCGTAGGGAAGGAGGCGGGGAAAGCAGGTTGGGGCCTGAGACGTCTGCACGCCCGGTCCCGACCTTTCGCACGGGAATAAGGGACCCGGGGTCGTGGGGAATAGATCAGTGAGCCTTCAGCTCGTGCTCCTAACCTAGCACTTCCTCTTGCTATCGTCTATATTGCAGTCTCTTTCATTACCTCAGGGTGAGCTTTCTGAGGACAGGAACGCGGTCTCCTTCATCTCCGTGTTCCCTAGGGGTCCTGCATTGTCCGGGCTTAATAAATGTTTGCTGTATGAATTAACGAGTAGAAGGGAATAGTTCTCTGGAATGGGACTGCTTCACTTGGAGAATCAGTAAGCTGGAGGCTGGTGACTGAGTATAAGGAATGTATGAGAGAGCAAGTGGTTCTCGCCCACCTGAAGTAGGCAAGGGAGTGATAAGGGAGTTAGCGCTACCATTCATTAAGACCTACTGTATATTCCCATACCTACTGTATGTTCCCATTTATGAGAACATGCGGTATTTTGTTTTCTTTTCCTGTCTTAATTTGCTTAGGATAATTGCCTCCAGCTCCAGTCATGTTGCTGCAGAGGACATGATCTCATTCTTTTTTATGGCTGCATAGTGCTCCGTGGTGTATATGTACCACACCTTCTTTATCCAGCCTCAATGTGGGATTTTTAAAAATTACTATTCATTTATGAGAATACCAACAGATATTTTTATTAGGTACACTTAAATAGAGCATAATTCTTCTAGACTGATTCTGGTTTCCTAATGGAATTTGCAGTCAAATCTTGGCAGTGGAAGAAAGAATTTTGTTGTCCTACTTGCCACAAAAGGGAATGTGGTAGGCTCTGCCTGTACAATGTTGGCTGCAGAAGTTTGTATGAAGTGGGAAAACTAGGTGGTGTTATGAATGGAGGCACAGTAAAGTTCATCCTGAACTTTTTCCTTTGCGTGTGACAACTTTAATTCTAGCCTTTCTTATTCCTCATTTCTAACAAGTCTCCACTCAGTAGCACCCAAAGATACATAGGAGAAATCAGTTGAATGGTATCAGTTGCTTTGTCTTGGAATAAGCCACTGATTTTTACCCAAGGTGGCTTGTGCCAACAAAACCAACAGCTCTTGTGGCTGGAAGCCAGGGAGAAAATGTCCTATAAATAGTAGAGGAAGTTTGCTTGTTTTCAAAAGTTTGTATGTATACTTTGACTTAATGCTTAGTCCCATATTAGTGAGGTCACAATCCAGAAAAGTCATATTTTCGAAGTTTAAGGTAAAAAGAGACGTGAGAAGGAATTAGCTATATATTATTAAGGTATGCTGTGTATAGATTGTGTGAGGGCTAGAAATTAACATGTAGAAAAGTTATATTTGGGTGGCGGGATTATAACTGATTTTGTTTACTTTAAAACATTTTTATGGTGTTATATCATCTTTTCAATAGTAAACTTTTTAAAAACCAGACCAGATAATAGATACTCAAGAGAGGTCATGTAAAGAACACAACAATCAGTTAACACTTCCTTTCTGTTCCTTTATCAAGTTAGATAATCTGAAAGTTGCATTCCTAAAACATACTTTTTTATTCACCATAGAAATACCAGTCAAGTGCTTTTTTTTAGGGTCCACAAAAGAATTGGCCAAGTAGTGACTTTTTGTATTTTTTGTAGATTCTCTACTGCCACACACTCATATTCTCCATGAGGATTACACAATAAATTCCTCTAAAAATGTACTAGTAGGAAACAATTTAAGGGAGCTTATGTATATTAAATGAGAGTTATGTAGCTAAGTGATAACCAAAATGAAGCATGTTAAAAGTTGATCTAAGTACCAAAAGAAAATACTAGAACTTTTTTTAACAGCAATAATTATTTAATTTCTCACACATGTGTAGAGCATGTGATCAAGAAATAAGCATGAGGTTAGTTATAGTTAATATATGTTCTACCCAGTGTTTTTGTGGGTTTTTTCTTCAGGTTCTTTTTCAAAAATAAATTTCATTGTGTATATTTGAGGTTCACAACATGATGTTATGGCATACATATAGTAAAGTGATTACTGTAGTCAAGCAGATTCACATTATCTGTCATCTCACATATATGTGTGTGTGTGTGTGTGTGTGTGTGTGACCAGAGCAGCTAAAATCTCCTTATTTACAAAAGTCCCTACCATGCAACTTTATTGCCTATAGTCCTCTTGTACATTAGATATCTAGACTTGTTCATCCATATATCTACTGTTTTGTGTCCTTTGATGTACATATCCCTATTTCCTTCCCTCCAGCCTCCCACTCTCACCCCTACCCCCATGGTAATACTGTTTTATTCTCTATCCTTGTGTAGTTGACTTTTTTTTTTTTTTTTTTTTTTTTAAGATTCCACATATAAGTGAGATCATGTAGTATTTGTCTTTCTGTCTCTGGCTTATTTTACTTAACATAATGTCTTCCAGGCCTATCCATGTTGTGGCAAATGGCAGATGTCCTTTTTTAAGGATGTTAAAAATATTACCTTGTATATATACACTACAGTTTCTTTATTTTGTCTGTCTACATACACTTAGGTTTTTTCCAATCTTGGCTATTGTGAATAATGCTTCAGTGAACATGGAAGTGCAGATATTTTTATGATGTAGTGATTTCATCTTCTTTGGTTATATACCAGAAGAGAGGTTGCTGGGTTGTGTGGTAGTTCTATTTTTAATTTCTTTAGGAACTGTTTTCCATTAATGGCTGTACCAATGTACGTTTCTAGTCACAAAGTACTAGGGTTTTTTTCCTCCACACTTTTACCAACATTTGTTATCACTTGGCTTTTTAATAATAGCTGTCCTAACAAGTGTGAGGTTATCTCTCATAGTGGTTTTGATTTGGATTTCCCTGATGATTTAGTGATGTTGAGCACCTTTTCATTTATCTCATGGCCATTTTTATGTCTTTGGAGCAATGTCTGTCCAGGTGTCCATATTTTAATCAGGTGGGTTTTTTGCTGAGTTGTAAGAGTTCTTTATAAATTTTGGGATATTAACCCTTATCATGATAAGTGATTGGCAAATATGTTTTCCCAGTCTGTAGGCTGCCTTTTCATTTTGTTGATTGTTTCCTTTGCTGTACAGAAGCTTTTTAGTTTGATGCAAGCCCCTTTATTTTTCCTTTTGTAGCCTAAGCTTTTGGTGTGATATCCAAAAAATCATTACAAGGCCAGTGTTAAGGACCTTTCCCCCTTTGTGTTTTCATGTCTTAAACTTTTATGTCTAGTTTTATGTTGTAAAACTTATATCTTTATGTTTTATTTTATCCATTTTGGGTTGATTTTTGCATATGGTGTAAGAGTCTGGTTTTGTTCTTTGGATGTAGAAATCCAGTTTTCCCAGTACCATTTATTGAAGAGACTATCCTTTCCCCATTGTGTTCCTCTTGACACCCTTGTTGAAGATTATTTGGCCATATATGTTTGGATTTATTTCTGGGCTCTATTCTGTTTCATTGTTATATGTTTCAGTTTTTATGCCAATGCCATACTGTTTTGATTAATATAACTAATATTTTAAGTCGGAAAGTGTGATGCTTTCAAATTCTTTTTCAGTGTTGCTTTGGCTATTTGGAGCTTTTTGTGGTTTTGTATGAATTTTAGGATTGGTTTTCTGTTTCTATGAAGAATGCTACTAAAATTTTGATGGAGATTGTGTCATGTCTGGATATTGCTTTGGGTACTATGGACATTTCAACAGTATTAATTCTTCCAGTCCATGAACACAGGATATCTTTACATTTATTTGTGTCATCTTCAATTTCTTTCATCAGTGTTTTATATTTTTCAGTGTATGAGTCACTCATCTCCTTAGATGAGTTAAATTTATTCCTAGGTTTCTCTCTCTTTTTTTTAAAATAGATTCTTGCTCTGTCACCTAGGCCTGAGTACAGTGCCCCAATCACTGGTCACTGCAGCCTTGAACTCTGGGGCTCAAACAATCCTCCAACTTCAGCCTCTTGAGTAGCTGAGGTTACAGGCATTCGCCACCACTCCCAGCGAATTTTCAAAAATTTTTTTTGTAGAAGTGAGGTTTTGATGTGTTACTTAGGCTGGTATCAGACTCCTGGCCTCAAGCCTCAGCCTTCCCAAAGTGGTGGGATTACAGGCATGAGCCCCTGGGCCTGGCCCCTAATTATTTTTTTAATGCTATTATAAATGGGATTGTTTACTTGATTTCTCTTTCAGCTCAGTAAAGGATGTGGAAGTTTGTCAAATGCTTTTTCTGCATCAACTGAGATGATCCTACTTGGTCATAATGTATAATCTTTTTGATGTATTTTTGTTTGTTTGTTTGAGATGGTCTTGCTCTGTTGCCCAGGCTAGAGTGCAGTGGTGCGATCTCAGCTCACTTCAACCTCTGCCTCCCAGGTTCAAGTGATTCTCTTGCCTTGGCATCCTGAATAACTGGGACTATTGGCAGGTGCTACCACACCCAGCTAATTTTTGTATTTTTAGTAGAGATGGGGTTTTGGCATGTGGGCCAGGCTGATCTTGAACTCCTGGCCTCAACTGATCAGCCTGCCTCGGCCTCCCAAAGTGCAGGGATTACTGGTATGAGCCACCACATCTGGCCTGATTATTGTTGAATTTGGTTTGAAAATCTGTTATTGAGGAATTTTGCACCAATGTTCATCAATGATGTTGTCATATAGTTTTCTTGCTGTATCTATCTGGCTTAGGTATCAAGGTGATGTGAGCCTCTTAAAACGTGCCTGGAAGTATTCCCTCTAGCTCTATTTTTCACCCATAACAGAAGTTCCTCTTCCAGCTGAGGAGGGCACGCTGGTCCTTCTGCTCTGCCTACCTCCTTCCATGGTCTGGTATCTGGTGCCTGTGGTCAGGGTTGCCGCATGGGTTCAGGGACTGTTGTGGCAGTGGCTTCCCTGGGCCGAACCTCCGATTCCAGTGGAGAAGGGCGCGCTGGTGCGTTGGCTCCATCTGGTTAGTTTGCCGGTCCACTGTCTGGTGCTAGAGGACAGGAAGCTGGTGACTTCCGCAGGTGCAGGCTCCAATTGCAGCAGGAGAGGGCATGCTGATCCATCCACCTGCGGTACCTGCCTAGTTCCCTGGTCTGGTGTCTGGTGCTCATGGTCAGGGTTACTGCATGGGCTCAGGAACTGGTGTGGCAGTGGTTTTCTTGGGCAAAAGCTCTAATTCCAGTGGGAGAGGGTGCGCAGGTGTGTTCGCCTCATTAGTTTGCTGGTCCATTGTCTTATGATGGAGGACAGCAAGCTGGTGGCTTCCCCTGACGTAAGCTCCGATTCTAGCGGGAGAGGGTGCGCTGATCCAACCGTGGTACCTGCTGCATTCCCAGGTCTGGTGTCTGGTGCTGGCAGACACGGTTGCTGCATGGATTTGGCAGTGGGGCCACTGTTCACTGTGGTTTCCCTGGGTAAAAGCCGCAATTCCAGAGGCAGGGGCACCGAGTTTCTTCATTAGTTTGTTCACTCAGCTTGTTGACAGTTGATCAGAGGTGCCCTGACATGTCCTCTCACGCTGGATGTGAATGATAGTCCCTGGTGTATAATCTTCATGTTCCAGCGGAAGAAATTCCTACTACCCACAGCTGGTTCTCTAGGATCTTCGGATTATGAGCCCCTGCCTGTTATCTTCTTTCTACGTAGCATCTCGTCTGTGGATGTTTGTAGTTTTAGGGACATAAGAGCGTTTGGATATGGCTGTGCAAGTTCTGATTTTCTCTTTGTTTACTTTATTCCAGAAATGAAAGTTCGTTAGCATCTACGCTGAAGACGCTCCTGTTCTTCACAGCTTTAATGATCACTGTTCCTATTGGATTATATTTCACAACTAAATCTTATATATTTGAAGGTAATCTTAGACACATTAAAACAGATATTTTCCCCCGATTTAAGATTCTGTGCTTTTATGACCTCTTTATATTTGTAAACTGGGTATTCTTATTATTTTTTTTTTTTTTTGCTTTTCAGAAAATCATATTGCTCATAACGAGTCTTTATGAAATAACTTATTTCAGCTTGACATTTTACTCATTTATGGTTTTCTGTGAAATAGCGTGCAAATCCTTTCTCTTAGTACCCTTTTAAGAATAGGAGTTGGCTGACGTGGGAGGAGGAATTTGGGGGAATGGACTTCTAGTGTCGGATAATGGAAGGAAGAGAAAATGAAAATGAAGTCCTCTTTTTGATGTCGAAGTCTTTTATTTTTTTTTTTAATGAGATGGAGTTTCGCTCTTGTTGCCCAGGCTGGAGTGCAATGATGGGATATCCGGCCCATTGCAGCCTCCACCTCCTGGGTTCAAGTGATTGTCCTGTCTTAGCCTCCTGAGTAGCTAGGATTATAGGCACCTGCCACTACACCTGGCTAATTTTTGGTATTTTTATTAGAGACGGGGGTTCACCATGTTGGCAAGGCTGGTCTTGTATTCCTGACATCAGGTGATCCACCCACTTTGGCTTCCCAAAGTGTTGGGATTACAGGTGTGAGCCACCTAGCCTGGCCTAAAGTCTTTAGACTAAGTTATAATTATGGTTTTGTTTAAAATAATGTTCTTACTATATAGAAAATACTCATATCTTTTAGTGAATACTTGATTCATTACCACCCATAGTATTATTTTTTAATTGTCTGACTAGTTAATTAATGTTATTAAAAATTAGAATGCTTTGTTTTTTTGTACTTTGGTAAATTTTGGAATAAAATGGAAACTTTTTTTTTTCTCTTGATAGGCGCCCTTGGGATGTCCAATAGGGACAGCTATTTTTATGCTGCTATTGTTGCAGTGGTCGCCGTCCATGTGGTGCTGGCCCTCTTTGTGTATGTGGCCTGGAATGAAGGCTCACGACAGTGGCGTGAAGGCAAACAGGATTAAAGTGAATGTCACCTTTTGACAGCATTACATTGATTTTTTAAAATGGTAAATGCTGGAGTGGGGGACATCTGATTTGAATAAAGTTAAAAGAGCATGTTAAAGTCAGTCTTAAGGAGTCATGTTTGGGTAGTGTAAAATTTGATCCTTCTAATATGTTGGTTTGTATATTCAGTTTTCACTGTATGAATCTCATTTGCAAATGAGAATTTGGAAAAGTTAAATTAGTTACAAATGTTAATTTAGTTACACATTATTCTTGAAGGAATTTTATCTTCTTTCAACAAAACATGTTTTGTAGTATTCTGACTTATGGTTGCTTTTGAGTTTTACTCCGTTGGATATATTAAGATGCACACAGTGAAGCCAATTAAACTCCATTTTATGCTGGAATGCTTTCCTTAGCATGAAAATACCAAGTCCTTGGATTTGAAATTTTAATTTCCTATGGAAAGTTGCTTAAATTGTGGACACTGGAATTTGAATGTCACTAAGGAATTTCACATAAAGTGTAATCTCTAGTCAGTAGGAATTTTCCATTACATTATTTTATGGGAAAACTAGGCTAAATCACATACACTGAGGTAAAAGGACTTTAGCTTACTGAAAGATCTAGAGAGCAAAACAAAGATCTCACCACTCAAACAGCCTGCTTCCTTCAGGTCCCCTTGCAGGACAGCTTTGTGCTTTGCAAACCAACTTTTTAATGAGATACTTTGCTTCCTCATTCAACATTGAAGCTAGGCTTCTATTAAAAGGTTTGAGGATGCCCCATTTAAAATTGTTTTTCCTACTGTTTTTTAAAATTGTAGTGTGTATGATAGGAATTTGCATTTAAATATGTTCATTTTTGCATATGTTAAGAATAGAAAAAATTTTGAAAACGTTTTTTTTTTAATACCCAAAATGTATTCTCCTTGGGGTTATCCGATGGAAAAAAATCCTTGAATTTATTTTCGTATCTTTAGTCTGTGTACTTTTAGTTACTTGGTACTAATTGTGTGCAATCTAAAAACACTCCCCAAAGTATTTGTTTTTTTAATTATAAAACCATAATACATGTTCATTGTAGAAAGCTGGAAAAATACATATTCATACAGGAAAAAATAATCAAAATTTCCCATAGTGTTGCCATCTAAAAATAATCTCTATTTTAGTTATCCCATATGCATTTTTGAAAGCCATTTCTTAATCTAGCTTGATACACACTGAAAGTTTAGATTACAAGTTCAAATTCTGTCAGCTTTTCCTGACAGCTTTGCACTTCTTCAGATGAGTGGTTATTGACCATTTTCTTTTTCTTTTTCTTTTCTTTTTTTTTTTTTTGAGACAGAGTCTCACTCTGTTGCCCAGGCTGGAGTACAGTGGCATGATCTCTGCTCACTGCAGCATCCACCTCAGCCTCCCGAGTAGCTGGGACTACAGGCAACTGCCACCACACCCGGCCAATTTTTTTTGTATTTTTTAGTAGAGACAGGGCTTTCACCATGTTGGCCAGGATAGTCTTGAACTCCTGACCTCAGGTGATCTGCCCGCCTCAAGCCTCCCCAAGTGCTGGAATTACAGGTATGAGCCACCTTGCTGGGCCTTATTAGCCATTTTCTAAATGAGCACATTCTGTCTTTATTCTCTTAAAATTCAAATTTTCTGTTACTGATAGTCCTAATACTTAGGATTCTTGCTTAAGTATTTGAAACGATTACCGATTTGTTGTTCACATTATGTTTTATGTTGCGAAATTGGACTAAAGGAATAGATGGATGATTAGTCATAAAAGTGAAATAGGCATTTGTGTTTAATTGTTGAGAAAAGTGAAAGATCGGTATGATTATTATGGAACTGTTTTTAATTCTTGCTTAAAGACTACAATTTTAGCATAATGACATTTGAGTCTAGGGTAGTATGTAGTAGATTTCCAGATGGTCCCTATTTAAGATGTATTGTTGTATTTAGAATTGTCCACCTGATTTCTTTTTATATAATGCCAAGGTTTTTCTTGTGCTTTTGGGATCTTATGCTGTTGTAAAATATTACTGTCCAATGTTGGATTATTTTGTTTGGTTTCAGGCATTTGCTGAATAGGTAATGATATATGGTATTTTTCTGCAAGTATTTAAACCAGGGACACATGCAAAGACAGTTGTAATTTCCTTTTGGAAAAAGCCCAAGTGTTTGAAGGCTAAAATCGAATGCTAGGGTTGATATTTAGGATCATTACAAAATAGGCTTGTTTTCATAGCAGTTAGTTTGTTCCTAGAGTTTTAACTGTTAACTCACTAGTTTGCTGCTGTTTTTAACTATGTCAAATAACATAAGGTATTTGACAAATAGATTTATTTTTCAAGATGCCTCACTAGTTTCCTTTTACAAAATGTATATACTTCAAGATGTATAGAAAAGAAAGCTACAGTTGAGCTCTTATACATGTTTTAAGGTTGGAATATATTCCCTATTGTTTGAAAACCAGTTGTAAGAATAACCTCAATTAGGAGGTATAACTTGAAGTGTCAGTCGAAACTACTGATTTAACCCCATTTATGGTACCACATTACCTTCCTCACCTGTTTTGCCCCCGAGAATGTAGTCCGTTTTCTCAGTTGTGTTGAAAAATGAAAAGTCTGCTGTAGAGTGCATCTGATGTCATTAGCTCTTCAAATGGATACCATTGTACATGTAACAGTAGAATTAGGTTTTGGGTTGTTAGTGAAAAAAAAATTAAGCCTGCCATTATAAAAAACCCTATGTTTCAGCCAGGTGTAGTGGCTCACGCCTGTAATCCTAGCACTTTGGGTGTCCGAGGCGGGCGGATCACCTGAGGTCAGGAGTTCAAGACCAGCCTGACCAACATGGAGAAACCCCATTGTTACTAAAAATACAAAATTAGCTGGGCATGGAGGTGCATGCCTGTAATCCCAGCTACTCAGGAGGCTGAGGCAGGAGAACCGCTTGAACCCAGGAGGCAGAGGTTCTGGTGAGCCAAGATCACACCATTGCACTCCAGCCTGGGTGACAAGAGTGAAACTGTCTCAAAAACAAAAACAAGAAAAACCTGTGTTTTATGGAAATTCTACCAGAAATATACTCTTTTTTTTTTTTTTTTTGAGACGGAATTTTGCTCTTCTTGCCCAGGCTGGAGTGCAGGGGTGCGATCTCAGCTCACTGCAACCTCCATCTCCCAGGTTCAAACAATTCTGCTGCCTCGGCCTTCCGAGTAGCTGGGATGACAGGCACATGCAACCACGCCTGACTAATTTTTAGTAGAGATGGGGTTTTGCCATGTTAGCCAGGTTGGTCTCGAACTCCTGACCTCAGGTGATCCACCCGCCTCTGTCTCCCAAAGTGCTGGGATTACTGGCGTGAGCCACCGTGTCTGGCCTAATAATTAGGACATTTTTATCATGAATATCTCATCAGTTTTGCCAAAAGAAACAACTGATTGACTTGTTTGGCGTTTGTTTTCCATTTTCAAGTGAGTTTTATATATACAGTTAGAATACCCAAGGAGACCAGTAAAATCAGTTAAACAAGTAGGGTGTATCCAAAGAAAGATGAAACCAGAAAGTACATAAAAGGGATTTAAATCCCGTTTTAAATGTACCTAGTATGTATTTCTTACATCTAGACAAGTTCATGTTTATTGTTTAATTTATGCCCAAGTGAAGTTGTAAACTTATGGTTCAACTTTGACACAGAATTTGTCACTTGTCTGAGGTCAGTGGTAGGTTTCTCTGCTGTCAAGCACTCTGTCACCTACCAGATTAGTACAACTATTAATTGAGACTCTACTCCTATGTTTAAGATAATTTTTACAAGAGTTGGCTGAAGCAGCACATTAGTAACCTGACAGGATTTCTTTTCCCCTTTTCAGGGGAAAGGGTCACCTTGAAAATTAATTGTTTTCAGAGACTTTGGGAATCTAATGATGAATATTACACATAATCTATGAATAGCTTAATCCTTTATATTTTCCTTAAGATAGGAATTCCTCGACATCACTCCTGGCCACACTTTTCTTTCCTGTGTTGTTGCTATGTGTATTTGAAAGTAATATCTGCATTCCTTTTAAGATGTTTTATAAGTCATATTTGTCAAACAGAGTAGTCTTCCTTTTTCCCATGTTTGGTGTAATCTCACTGAATAGTAATAATAGCAATAGCTAACAGCATCTGCACAGCACCTTACAGTTTGCAAAGAATGTTCACACATTCTCATTTGAGTTTTGCATAGTGAACCTGTTACGAGATGTCCCTTGACGTCGATGCTAAAAGTGTTAGAATCTTTAAATCACTAGAGTCCTTGAATATGCTGTAGTATTGAATAGTGCCCTGACTAGGGGAAGGATTAGATGTGCTGTATTTCAAGCTGTGTATAATCAGCAGAATGGGGGGCTTGAGTTCTTTAGCTACTTGAATCAGATTTACTTTTGTAAGTGATGCTTTTTTAACTGTTTTCTGGATGGATTTTGTATTCACTATATTGTAACCTATAATTTGTATAAATTTACCATCTGTTGTCATTAAAAAAGTATCTGTAATGCTACTTTGATATGTCCTGATTCAATTAATGTTTTATTAACCACTCTGTTTTTAAAAATTTGTCTGCTTCTCATTCTATAACATGTAGAATACATACAGAGCTCACTTTAAAAATTTGTTTGTTGTCCTCTCTGTTTGTACTATGTAGATTACATAGAGTGCCATCAAGAATAAGTTTTTATGCAGTAAATGTAAATCAGAAATGCTCAAACTGATTGGGAGTGTGGGAGAGGGGTGTTGAGATGTAAAGGACTGGTTATACTTTATCTGGGGTGGGCTTCAGATGCCCCTAAAGGAGAGTTGAGAAATACTTATCACTAATTAATTAAACGTGGGGATAGATAATTCTTGACAATATCCACATACCTCCCCCACATATGTCCTGTGTCCTCTATCCTCTAATCAGCTATTGATTGCACTCTAGCTCCTTCCTGTGCTTCTGAGGACTCCAGCTAATTCTTATTAATAAATATTAATATTATCCCCTTCACAAACACATTTGAAACGTCTTAGTATCAAAAAATTTTATAGGTTATGAGATGTTCAGGGAACTCAGGAAACAGGTAATGGCGTTGCAGAAACCATAGGACAGTGGCTTTCAAAGTTGACTAGAATCACCTTGTAGTATTCATTAAAAACAACTGATGGCCTAAACCTAACCCAGACCTTCTGCATTGGAGTCTCTGGGGGTGGAGTGGGGAGGCTAGAAAGCTCTTTGGGGCCAGGCACAGTGGCTTATGCCTGTAATCCCAGTGCTTTGGGAGGCTGAGGCGGGCGGATCACGAGGCCAAGAGATCGAGACTAGCCTGGCCAACATGGTGAAACCCCGTCTCTACTAAAAATACAAAAATTAGCTGGGCATGGTTGTGCACACCTGTAGTCCCAGCTACTCAGGAGGCTGAGGCAGGAGAATCACTTGAACCCGGGAGGTGGAGGTTGTGGTGAGTTGAGATCGCACCACTGCACTACAGCATGGCGACAGAGCAAAACTGGCAAAAAAAAAAAAAAAAAAAAAGCTCTATGGAACAGGCAACAGGCAGTGATCAACATGCAGCTGGCTTGAGAACTGCTGGAGATTTAGAATTGTGCCTCCGTGTATGTTTTTAATGCTGGGCTTGAAAATGTATAAAGCCTGAAATAAGCACACACATTGTTAGACAAAGGTAGAATGTTGAATAATGCTATATTGAAGCTACAATTTAAAATCCTTTACTGGATTCCTGGCAATCCATATTGACTTTGCTTCAGTGCTAATGCATTACGCTGAATGAAAATTTTAATACAGGGAACAGCCAACTTAAGAAACAACTGAAGTGTGCATAGGTAGACATGGCCACTACTGTGCCTGTGATGCCTTTTTCTTATTTGGAATCCTCACTGCTGTGGACTTTGGAGATAAGGAAAACCAATAGTATGTGAATCAGAGGTTTCAAAAGCGGAGAAGTAATGGAAAAAAGCAGAAATGGTTTCTAGGCATATTGTCTGGCTCCCCTGCCCCCCTTACCTTTCACTGCTTATACATGTCTGCACTTGCTTTCACATATGCCCTGCTTGTTTGCCCATTAAAGATGCATTGAGGTTAGCCCTTTTAGTAAATACAGGATGAAGGTGGAGAACATTTGTTCACACCCTAGCAACCCAGGGTTGCTTTCCTCCAAAAGAGGATTCAGCAGCCTTGAGGGGAGGGATAGTACAAATGGCACACCCTGCATCTCTGCGCATCTCACCACCTTCATTGCTCCCACCTGGGGCCAGCCCAGCTTTTACTCTTTGCCTGGAGCCTCACATTGGTTTCTGCTGCCCTTCTTGCTCCTGTGGTCACTTTGCCACAAAGGAACTAGAAGGTTCCTTTAAAAATATTAGATCAGGCATACTATGCCTCTGCTCAAAATCCTCCCAATAGCTACCCATCTCACTCAGGAAGATCCATACTCCACTTGTGGCCTGCAAGCCAGGCCACTTCCCTTCATTTTCATTCCCACCCCGCTTGCTCGCCATTTGCCAGCCTCCTGGATTTCTCGATGTTCCCGGAACCTCCCGTACTTGGTCCCATTAACTGTTCCCTCTGCCTGGTACCGTCTCCCCCAGATCTTCTCACAGCTGGCACTTCCTCACCCTTCAGGTCTCAATGCTCATGCCACCTCAGAGAGCCCTCCACTGACAACCTAAAGCAGTAAGTCCCTCATTGCTATCACAACACTTAATACTGGATGACATGATCTTATTAGTCACCTCCCTCCACTAAAATGTAAGTGCAGGAGGGTAGGCAGTTTGTCTTACCACTGAATCCCTAGGATCTCAGAGTTGCATGAGAGTTTGGCAAGCCTCTAGTAAGTGGGAAGATACCAACACAGGCCCCCTGTGCCAAATTGTCACCTCTGCCTCAGGAAGAAGACCAAAATGGTTGGAGGGGCATCACATTTTTTTCCTCCCATCTGTATCTGTAGCTCTGAAGCCCTAAAACACAACCCCCGCTTTCTCAACCACCCCCAATCCCATCCCTCACCACCACATTTGTGGTGGGTTTTTTTTTTTTTTTTTTGCACACAAGCAAAGCAGCAGGGAAGCTAGATGTGCTCTTCATGGATGTGGGGCTGGGGTTTTGTCATTTAGCATGGTTTCATAGAATGCTCTTGATGTGTCTTGCAGACACAGTCTGGGAACACCCACCAGTTCTCATTCTCTTTTGGTCTGTGGCTGCGATTCTGCAATTATCAACAATGTGACCATGTTTAGCTCTGGCCTGTGAACATGCACATAAACAGAACGAATTAGAGTAGAAACAGAATCTGATTTTTTCAGCTATGTGTAAATTACAAAAATACACATTTTAAAGAAAAATGTACATTGCATAGCCAGATTTTGTTGCTTTAAAAATATTCATAATAGAAAATGAAACTGGGGGCTATGAAAAATGAAGTCTGTTCACATGTCTACCATTTCTTTCATAAGAATTGCATGTAGGACAGGCCAAGGGAATCATGCATTTTTTTCCCTCTACTATTTCTGCTTCTGCTAGCTAGAGACACAGTCCTCTTTCACTCTTTACTCACTCTCCCTCTGAACTCACCTCAGACCAATTACAATTAAGGTAAAAAGTTGAGAGGGAAATGAATAGCAAGCCCAAGAAAATGGAATGAGCAAGAAAAGTTAAATAAGTTCTTCCAAATGACTTGGACAGTCTGGTGGGGACTGTCACCTGTGGTAGGCAGAATTTTAAGATGCTCCAAGATTCCTACTCCCTGTCTTTTTCCCTATTGCTTCTTTGATTAGATGACTATGAGTTTCCTGTGACTGCTGTTAAAGAGAATCATGGACTGGGGGCTTCAACAACAGAAATGCATTGCCTCCCAGTTCTGGAGGCTGAAAGTCAAAGATCAAGGTGTGGACAGGGCTGGTTCCTTCTGAGGCCTCTCTCCTTGGCTTGTAGATGACCATCTTCTCCGTGTATCTTCTTATGATCTTCCCTCTGTGTGGTGTTTGTGTCCTAATCACTTCTTACAAGGACCCCAGTAACACTGGATTAGGGCCCATCCTAATGACCTTGTTTTAGTTACCTCTTTAAAGACTGTATCTCCATATATAGTCACATTCTCAGGTACCAGTGGTTAGGAATTCAACATATGAATTTTTTTGGAGGGGACACAATTTAGTCCGTAACAGTTATGTTACATGGTGTAGCTAGGAAGAATAATGACCCATCAAACATGTTCATCTGAATCCTTAGAACCTGTAAATATGTTACTTGACCTGCAGGTGAGAATCAAGGTTGTAGATGGAATTAAGGCTGCCTCTCAGCTGACTTTAAGACAGAGTATTATCAATATTTTGGGTAGGCCCAAATGTTATTTGTCACAGGCTCTTGTAGTTGGCTAAAAAAATGGTGCTCCAAAGATATATTTACTTATTATTTCCTAGAACCTGTGGATATTACCTTATGTAGGAAAAGAGTTAGTATTACCTTATATGGGGAAAGTGATGAAGGATGTTGAGAGGAAGTGTTTATCCTGGATTATCTGGGTGGAATAATCCTTGATAATTTTTAAAATCCTAAATGCTATCACATGGATGCTTAGAGAGCAGAGGGAGTTTGAGACATATCCATGCAGAGGAGATAGGCATGTGAAGTGGGAGATGGGAGTAAGGCAACCACAAGTCAAGGAAGCCTGGGGCCACCAAAAGCTGGAAGAGACAAGGAAGTATTTTCCCCCAGAGCCTCTCGGAGGAGTGTTGCTCTCTTGATGCCTTGATTTTGGATTACTGGCCTCTAGAACTATGAGAGAATACCTTTCTATTGTTTTAACCCATTTATGCTGGAGATTGCGGATTTTTGTGTGTGTGTGTGAAAAATCAGACCTTGGTGATGACCTAGAGGAGTAGGATATAAATAACTCCCATAAGCTTGGCATTCTAATAATGAAACACTACACATAAATGTATTAAACCACCAAGTGTGCGACAGTTTGTTATGACTGCCACAAGGAACTAATACAGGTCTTTAAAAGCGGACGAGGGAAGTTCAGGAGGAAGTCAGAGTGTTGTGATGTCAGAAGGACTCAACCTGCTATTCCTGGCTTGGCTGATGGAAGAGGAAAGCTGTGGGTAGCTTCTAAAAGCTGGAATCCCACGATCACAGTTCTCTGGCTAGATCACCATCTTCTCAAAACACCAACGACACAATGCTGTGCTGAAGAGAGTTTGAGAGGGAGCCTCATGAAACAGCTCCCAATCCCTACTCCTGTTTCTGCCTGATGAATTCTAGAGGTCCATACATTTCCATGCAGTTAGGTACCATGTCAATACATTTTTCTCCCACTCTGCTGAATGTGTGGCACAAAATAGGTGTATAAGGCATGTGTTGAATGAATGGATGTCATTCCATATTATGATGTCCCTTTTTAGAAATCTTTCTATTTACTTTCGTAGTAATGTGTGCTCTGTTCTCTTAAGCCCCTGAGGTAGCTGGGCCTGACATGTAGGGGTAATAGTGGGGGATGACCTCCAGAACTAGGCCCCATCTCTGCCCTCAGCACAATGTTTTCTACATAATACACATTCTTCATAACTAATATCATTTGACCACACAGTTCTTTGTATCTCAGAAGTTGATATAGTTTTCATTTTAGAAGATGTATATTCTTTCTTTTAATGCAGTAGGTTTTAAAAGTTTAATCTGTCGCTATTCCACAATATCAAGTGATCATTTTAATGCTGGTTGTTATCTGTTTCATTTAACTTTGATTATTACTGCTAATAATGACTCTTTATAATAGCCTTCATATAATGTTATGATTATCTATAATGTAAGCATAGACCATTGGGGTGGCTGTTTTAGGAGGAACTTAGATGTTTTGATTGTCACATTGAACTCAAGGAACAAGCTTCCTGAACTCTAACTACATATTTAAAATACATATAATCATTTGAACAAAGTAAACATTGGTATTTTGAAAATTTAATCTTTTTCAATTTCATTATAAATATGCTATGTGTGTTATTGCAGCCAGAATGTATGTTTTTGTTTTTGTTAAAAAAAACGAATAAATAAAAATAAATATGCATTTTTGAATGCATTTTATGAGATCTTCTCTGTATTAAGTACCAACTTCTTTGGTATAAAGTGATTATCTTTCATATTCTAAGAAGATGAAAGTGGATTTTCTGAGACGCTATTGGGCTGTCCCTCCTAAGCTAGCCCAGTGGACTGTGTTGTACTTCCTAATCCAAAATCTTTGAGTTGTAAAAATCCTAAAATAAAACTACAACACTTTAAATAATTAATGTACTTTGTTTTTTTAGAGGAGTTTTAAGTCTACAGCAAAATTAAGCAGAAAGTACAGAGTTTCCATATGTCCTCCTCACCCGCTCCCACGCACCCTGCCTTCCCCACCATAAACATGAACCTAACACTGACACATCTTTATCACCCAGATTCCATAGTATACATTAGGGTTCACTCTTGGTGTTGTACATTATGTGAGTTTTGACAAATGTATAATCACATGTATCTACCATTATAGTATATCACACAGAATAGTTTCACTGCCTTAAAATTTACCCATTCATTCCTTCCTCCACCCAAGTCCTTAGCAACTGCTGATCTTTTCACTGTTTACATAGTTTTGCCTTTTTCCAGAATGTCATATTGTTGGAATCTTATAGTATGCAGCCTTTCCAGACTGGCTTCTTTCACTTAGCAATATGCATTTAAGCTTCCTCCATGTCTTTTTGTGGCTTAATATCACATTTATTTTTATTGCTGAATAATATTCCACTGGCTATACCACAATTTATCAATTCACCTGCTGAAGTACATCTTGGGTGCATCTAAGTTTCAGCAATTATGAATAAAGCTAGGATAAACATTCATGTACTGGTTCTTTTGTAGACATAAGTTCTTAACTAATTTGGATAAATATCAAGGAGCAAGATTGCTGGATTATCTAAGAGTATGTTGAGTTTTATAAGAAGCCACCAAACTGTCTTTCAGAGTGGCTGTACCATTTTGCATTCCTATCGGCAATGAATGGGAACTCCTCTTGCTCCCACACCTTCACCAGTATTTGTTGCTGTCAGTGTTCTGGATTTTGACCATTCTAATGAGTGTGTAGTGGTATCTCATTGCTGTTTTAATTTATAATTCCCTGATAACATATGACATGGAGCATCTTTTCCTGTGCTTGTTTCCATCTGTATATCTTCTCTAGAGGGATGTTACAGTGCATTTAAATAACAAATATTTTAATCAAGACTTTAAAAAAACTGACAAACTTTTCAAATCTTTTAAAAAAGTCTTCATCTTTGTTTTGGCTGCTGTTTCTCATTACCAGTAATAAGAAACATTTTGTAAAATCTAAAGTCCAAAACGAAATATATGAATCAAAAATACCTGATGTTTGGGAAGCACATTGATTAAGGAGATGGAAGACCTGGCTTCCCGTCTCACCTTGCCTCGAAGTATGTGACCTTTCAGGCAAGTCACTTCCCTTTCTCAATCTCGGTGTCTTCTATAAAGTGAAGGGAAGTACTAAGATGATTTCTAGTGTTCTTGCAGCTCTGAATTTCTTTTGTTTTTGTATTTTATGTCAGTTGCTAGAGTGACCACTGTCAACATATAGACATGTGAGCCCTTTGACTGCCTCATGATACATTTAATATCGTTGTTGTGAAAATTTTCCATATTTCTTGTCTGTGCTGAAATGAAGAGCTTTGAATGAGGCTGAAACCTAGCAACCAGCTCTCCTGAAATATCTCATTGAATTTTTTGTTTGTAGAGAGTATAGACAGCAAAAATGGTAACCACGCTTCAGCGTTAATTTCATTTGATGACTCACCCACTCCGTCATCCAAAGGTGGCATTGATCTAAATTGTGACCTTTTCTTCTATCTCATATCATTAAAATAATGCCAGTAAAAGGGCAGTGACTCACCACTGGAGCGGATTCTTCTTAAGAAAATTAGCAATGCATTGTCATGGAAAGCTTGGGCAAAGGTCTTGTATTAGCCTCACCTGGTGAGCAGGCAGCATCCTTTGCCCAGCTCATTAAGTGCCTCTTCTGTAATATTTCCTGTGGATTCAATCTAGCTTGACTATGTTATTTTGTTGATTCTCTCTCATTTTGGCAGTATTTCAGGCTTTAAATGCACGAAGTAATTTTCCACCAAATCAGTTGTTAATCATCATTGCCTCCATAATTGGAAGGGGCTTAGGGAACTTGTTTTGCATTCTGGAATAGTCTTCATGTGTAGTTTATGGAAACAGATTTCCCTATGGACATATATATTAATTGTAGTCTCTACTTGTGGAAGTAGATAACTTGGAGTGACAGAAGTGTTGAAGTTATTGTTTTCTATTTACCAAGTGAGTACATCACAGGGAAAAAAAAATCTAGGAGTTTGTGTCTGAAAAATATGGCCAGGTAATTATACGCAGTTTTGTTATTATTTCAGCATACCCTAGTCTTATTAAATTATATGTCATGGCAATATTTGCTAATAGCTGTTTGTGTTTCATTTAATCTGTACCTCTCTAGCCTACCAAATTCTAGAAGACACTGGATATAAGTTCTTATATTCCTTTTGTAAAATAGTAACATAACATTACGTATACTTGAAAACTTGATAAATACCTCACACAATTGGAAGCAACCATCTCAAAATCATCTAGTCTCACTCTTCATTGTGTGGATGAGACCCAGTAGGCAAAAGTAGCTTGCTGAAGGTCACACATCAAGTCATGAAAAAGCCAGGATGACAACTTAGTTCTCCAACTCCCAGACCAGCTCTCTTGGTGTCTCAGGAGCCCCTTGGCATCAGAGTTCTTGGGGATAATGTTGAATTTTCACAAGAATGTTAAATGATATTCTGTCTCATCGGTTTACGAAATGTACAAAATATTTAAAAACATTGCTATCACAAATGGTCTGACTATATAAGCCCTTGGATTTAAAGGGGGTAAATTAAGATATTTTAAAATTTTACTTAATATGTTCCTTCTTGGTCTTCAGTAAAGGAGATGCTTTTAGATTTGTGTTTATAAGTCAGCAAGTTGATTTCTAGAAGATAAACAAATTTAATGTTATAACTTCATAGAAAACCACATATGGACTTCTGCTTTGGCATAAAGTACTAAGAAAGGCTTTTCCCCAGAGTTGGTAGAAACAAAATCACTAATGTGTGATTGGAATGGATCCTTGGATCCTTCTGGTGAATAAGGAGCCAAATGTCACTTTTTGGAGGTAACACTAACTCTTGGATCCCGGGCTAGGCTACTATTGCCTGGTCATCCATTTTATAAATTCATTTCCTAGTAGATATGGATTTTCTTTTCTTTAGAAGTTTACATACTTTCACTAGAAGCATGCCTGATAAATAAGTCGATTATGTTTCAGAATAGTTTTAAATGAATTTTAAGAAAACTTAGGGCGATACAATAATTGGTTGACTCATCTAACTAAAGTGAAACTTTGGAGGCTATAAATAGCAGTACTTACTGGTTTCAAATATCCACCGGGAGGTGTTGATTAGATTGGATTCCATCAGTCTCATTCCAGTCTGTGTAATTCTTGAGTTCATTTCTCTGGGGCTGATGCTGTAGAGGTCAGACTTTTTATTCATTCATCCAGATATTAATTTATAAAGTATTTAGTGAGTATATTCCATGTGCCATGTGCTGGGGGTACAGAGAGGCATGAAGGACATGGTGCCTGAACATAAATAGCTCCCAGACTTGAGAGGGAGAATGACAAGTAAATGGGAATACACCCTTTCTTGAGGGGTTCCAGTTGATGTCTGCAAGTGGTAGGCAGATAGGAGTCAATTCTATAAGGGACACACAAGAATCAATTTCCTTAGGGTCAGAGGAAGTAACGGAGTTGGCAGTGGGAGTTAGGGGTGGGGTAGGATCTGGGAAAGGGCATTTCAGGTCCAGAGCAGAGGAGGAGGTGTGATACTGGGGTAGGAAAGGCTGAGAAGGACTGTGAACGCTATGCTTGGCCTTTTGGGAAGGGAGTTTAAAATGGCCAGAGCAGAGCTGCAAGGACAGAGAGTCCAGGGCAGAAGTGCAGGGCTAAGGGGCAGGACAGTAGACAACAGGGAGGCAGTGAAAGGTTTTCAGCAGGAGAGGGACACGAGCAAACCTGTACTATCAGAAGCTTCCTTACCAATAGCGAGAAGTGACACTACAAAGTATGCTGCAGTGAACATTCACCTTGGGCATGAGGGAAACTATAGAAAAACAACCAACTGCCCTCCCAGGTGAGGAACAGTGGGATGAACTATGTATGCTCTGTTCATGTGGCTGTTTGCCATTCATAATTCATAAAAGTGGTGCACCAGTTATTTGTATTTTCAACATGTATAATATTGAGGGAGGAAAAGTAAGTTGAGCATTTATGTTTAAAAGAGCTATAACTCCTAGTGGTTTTTTTCTGCTCTAAAGAAATGGAGTTATTTGTGAGTAAGTAGAATGATGTCATGTATGGGTCCAGTGTTTTGCAGTTTACAATGTGCTTTCGTATCCACTATTCCATTCGACCCTCAACTCTGAGAAATAGGTACAACAGGATTCACCTGCATTTGACAGATGAAAATACTGGGACACAGAGAGGGGAAGGCCAAAGGCTAGACTGGAACTTTGTGTCCTGTCTTCCTAGGTCAGAACAGGGCTGTCCGTACAGAAGAGTGTTGTCTTTAAAGGATGACATTTGCTTTTGTTTGTTTTTGATGTGTCCTCAGCTAAAAGCCCACTTCGTTTTTTTTTCCTTCTTTAATATTGCACACAAACTTTATGTATGTCACATTTTAAAATATATTTCATTTCTTTTACTATTTTCATACCTAAAAACCAGACAGTAATTTTCGTTGTTCACTTATTTTTTAAACAATTGCATGCAACTGTTTCGATTCATCTTTAAAAGCTTATTTCCACAGCATACAACAACTTAATTAAATTGCTTTTTGAAGCAAGCCTGCTTTGTTTCCCTCTGAAAGATGACTCATGAGTTCCAACTGAGTCTCATTTGTATTCCTCCCCAGCAGGTAATTTAAATGTGGTTTATACAGAAAGGAGAAGAAAGAGAAAAAAGAAAACAAATGAAGAAAATTACCCCTTGCTTATGTCTTTAGCAAGTTATTCTGGATGTGGAGTTAGATGCGGGAAAGCTGGCATGTTTCTTTTGGTGCCCAAACGTTCTTCTTGACAGTAGCATCAAAAACTGGCATCTTTGTGCCCCAGTTTGTGCAAATGGTGTAGGAAGGTAGATTTTGGCTCAACCTGAAGAAACACTGATTCTCTGAGATGCCCAGTGGTGGTACCAGCTGGCTGGGGTGGCATCAAGCTTCCTCATGCATGGAAGATTGCTTGGTAGTGTTGGGATGGGGAGAATACCCTAAAGGACTCTTTTTTTTTTTTTTTTTTTTTAGCAATGCATGGGACCTGGCATATTGAAGGAATAGGAAGAAGCCCAGCTAGCCTGAATGATGGGAGACTAGGGGAGAGTCAAGTTGGGTAGTAAGGTGTGACAGGATGATGGAGTTAGGTCCTGAGTAGAAACAATATCCTGAATTAAGTTGTCATTTTGTGAAACATTTTTTATTTTATACTTAGGAACTTCTTGGAAGTTGGGAACCACACAGTAGACAGGCGATGAATGTTTGCTGAATGCACGCCTGCAGGATTAGGGACAGGAAGAATGGCTGAATGAATGGACACCTTCATGACAGATGGGTGGAAGGAAGAGCCATGGCAGGGATTTGGGATATCCACCTTTTCATGGATTTGGGAAGGTTGGCTTTGAACTAAGGGAAACTTGGAGCCTGCATTCACTAATGTGAACATTGTGGTTTTGTTTTGAGTTGTATGTGCCAAGTGAGCATTTACTGGGGTCTTCTGGTAGAAGTAGGTTACAGGGGAGTATCCAAGTAGCCTTTTGTTTTGTTTTGTTTTTCCAGAAAGCCATCAAAGCAGATCTATTGAAATATATTGCCATTCCCTTCCTAACTGCTCCATCAGCCCCACAGACTCACCCAACGCCTGCATCTGCCGCTTTATTTTTTTCCCTTTTCAAGGGGCATATCTGATGGAAAAGCATTAACATTAGGGGAGGTATACAGTGCCACAGGTTCTGAAGGATGCTTTTGGCTAATTCTCATAATCACTGTGCTTTACTGTCCTCATGGGTGGGTGGAGACATCACCCACGTGTTGCACATGGATTTGTACAAAGGTCAGCCAGGTGACACGTAGGAGTTGCTTTGTATGCTGCAAGGGTGAATTCAAGGTGCCTTTATTTAGATTATTAATTCTATTTGCTGATTAATGGTACTTATTTTAAAATTGATTCTGTAAAAATACCCAAACAAAATAAAATTCCCTTCTCAGTGCTAGCATAGTCCACTTTTTGAGATCACAGCTTTCACTCAAAGGCTACATTTGACAGAAAATAACTGCAGTCTAAGAATATGAGCCTCTAATAGAAGTACCTTTGAGTTTGCACCCATTTCATGACCCTTCCAACCACAGCACAATTACCTCCCAAGCTGTTTGCTGACAGTGTTTATTAACCACAGGCCTGGGAATAGACAGACACATCCAGGTCACATTACTTTACCAGGCCCGACACTCAAATGGTACAGCAGAAACCTCTTATCATTTCCATTGGTCACTCCTCAAGCAAACTCTAAAAGAAACCCAACATTTTCTGTGTCTACAGAAAATGTTTCTCCCCAAGAGAATGTTCCAAACTTTCCTCCCGTCTGTGTCTTCTAGCTGTCAGCCCCTGTGCTTTCCTTGCACATATTTTCTTCTACGTAGCTACTGAGTCCCAGCGGGCCTGACAATGGTTCTTCACCTAGTGAATTTGAGAAGTGAACCTCACTGCCCCCCCAGGCTGTTGATACATAACTGCTGCGGAATATTAGGAATTTGCTGCAAAAGTCTCAGGAAGGCCTTCTCATCTTTCCTACCAAGTACCTGCAAACAGTAAATAAAAGAATTCTTCATAATATAATAATGACTACCCCCTCATTATTCCTTAATCTTTTATTTATCTCCTTTATGAACTAGGGGCATATGCTAAAAAAAAGAAGATATTATTGTTCTTTCTGCCTCCATAATAAACAACAGTAATTACCTGGTGGAATGCATCCCCCTTCTCTACAGGGAATGACTGCTTCAGGACTTAAGAAAATGAGAAATTATGACATCACTGAATCTACTTTTAAAATAAATATGAAGCTCTTGTCACAAAAATATGGATCTTCCCAATGGGGAAAAAAATGACTAACATCAAATGAATCAGAAATATGAAAATGTCGGCTGTCATTTACCTGAGCAGTTTGTTTTGGTTCTGTACGAAGGCACCTTGGAGGCATTTGGCAATTGGGAAAAAAACAAACAAGATAAAAAACCCAAATCAAAACCAAACAAAAAACAGCTGCTTCCCAAATTCTTATTAGATGGCTGTATGTTCACTGACTTCTTACCAACAAAGCTGGAACAACAAAGCTGTAGAAGAGATCACATAATCTTAGAGTTTGATGCATCTAGAAGTTTCTCAACTATTTTTTAAAATTTTAAACAGAACCTCTTTTCCTAACAAACTTAATGCAGCTGGGTGTGGTGGCTCATGCCTGTAATCCAGCATTTTGGGAGGCCAAGGTGGGAGGATTGCTTGAGCCCGGGAGTTCAAGACCAGCCTGGGCAACATGGTAAAACCCTGTCTCTACCAAAACAAATTACAAAAAAATTAGCTGGGTGTTGTGGCACACGCTTGTAGTCCCAGCTACTTGAGAGGCTGAGGTGGGAGGATCGCTTGAGCTCTAGAGGCAGAGATTGCCGTGAGCTGAGATCTTGGCACTACACCCCAGCCTGGGTGACAGAGCAAGGCCCTGTCTCAAAAAAAAAAAAAAAAAGCCAACAATGTGGAGGGTTGTTATGGGAAGGTTTAGGGAGCACAGCTATGCTGGCTGAAATGCATGCACACATCACATGCCTGTTTGTGTGTGTGTGCATGCATGCACGTGTATATTGGTGATTCAGGGATACTCTCTCACACCCAACAATCCCACTTGCAACCCCTGAGCCCCTTTCTGGGGAGCTTTGAGGAATTTGGAAAAAAGATTAGTCCATTGCAGACTTACCTGGTAAAGGAGGGTATGGAATATTTCAGTTGGCCCAGGACAGGCCTGAGTCAGCTGGCCAAAAGAACTACAGTAGGGCTGGGTCTTCTAAGCCAGGCCCATCCACCCCAAGGTGAGCTCCCAAGCTGGCCATTGAAGGGTATTGCTATCATTAGCCAGCTTCACATTTCTGATAAAAATTTCCCTGCTCTGATGTTAATATGGACCCAGTTAGAATTGAATCCTAGGCATGAATAATCTGTGGCCCTTTTGTCTTTGATTAATTTAGTGACATTTATTCTGGAAAGGAAGTTTTGAAGCTTGGAACTTCCCTCCTCATTAATAATAAATTTTCAGTTTTGTAGTATAAACATAATTCAAGACCCAATTAAAATGTCCCACATTTTTTCAGTAAGAAAAAAGCATTTATAACTTGATTAAATTGCTCACAACTGTTTGGAATGGAGGAGCTTTGGCAGAGCTGGCCAGTCATATTTCAGAGCCTACATATATGGCATTATCTGCTCTGTTTATATGGGTGGTGATAATGGAGCCAGCTGGGATACTGGATCACGTGCTATTTTAGTGTATTTCTGAGATATTATTAATTGAATTCAGTTGATCTCTGCTTCAACTCAAGTGCTTGGCCTGCTATCATTTAATTGATGAAACCTGGAACAGAATTAAAGGCTATCAAAATAAAGGTCTGGTTAACTTTGCTGATCAGTCTACTGTCTTGAAACTAAACTACAGAGTTAATAATATACCACCAGTTCAGTTCTCTAGCTAAGAGACCCACTAAATAGGTCCTGTGCAATGGGCTCCCCCTAGTTCTGGAGCCATTGCAAAGGAAGGTACCAGGGTCTGGGCCAGGAGCACACCTGACCTCCCCCATGCTATCTGCCATGCCCTCCTCTTTCCAGATCAGCTGTGCACAGTCATAATGGAACCCAACTCCACATACTATCTGGCTTGGCTCTAGGTGAGCAGTGCTATTCCCTTCATTTCAAGAAATTACACCAAGTGTCTGTTTCTGTTGTTGACCAAGCTCTGCACATGGCATCAGGGACCTGGAGATGGATAAGCATGGCACCATGTGCATCTAGTGAGGGGCAGAAGGACAGACGCATAGATTGACAGGCTAATACCACTTGGAAAGTGCACCGAAGGAGGGATGGATGAGGTACTTTGGGGGCATAAGAGAAAGCTACTAGCTGGGCACGGTGGCTCATACCTATAATCCCAGCATTTTGGGAGTCTGAGGTGGGTGGGTCACTTGAGCTCAGGAGCTTGAGACCAGCCTGGACAATGTAGTGAAACCCCGTTGCTACAAAAAATAGGAAAATTAACTGGTCATGACACTTGTAGTCCCAGCTACTAGGGAGGCTGAGATATGAGGACTACTTGAGCCCGGGAGGTGGAGATTGCAGTAAGCCAAGATTGTGCCACTATACTCCAGCATGGGTCACAGAACCAGACCCTGTCTCAAAAAAAAAAAAAAAAAAAAAAAAAAAGAAGAAGAAGAAGAAAAAGAAGAAGAAGAAGAAGAAGAAGAAAGCAGCTAACCCAGGCTGCAGGGCAAGAGTGGCAAAATCAGGGGTTAAGGGAAGCTTCTGGGGCACAGTGATGCCTGGGCCATCTTTTGTAAAAATTAAAATATATCCCCTTTTTTCTTCCCATCAGAAGACATGTATTTCTACAATGATAGAAAAACAATGACTACTTCCAAAAAGAAAAAAATAAAACGTTGTAATACCATCACCAGAGATAACCACTGCTTATATTTGAAGTACATCTTTTCAGTCTGTCTGTCATTTATCTCTCTATAGACACAAATGCTTTAAAAAGTCAGGAAGTCACTCATATAGTAAACAACTGATTTGCTACTTACTTTAAAAAAGTCTAACAGAATGAATATGTGTTCTTTTTTCTTCTATGTTTTAATATACAAATAAAAATTGTATATATTTTTGGTGTACAACATGTTTTGAAATATGTATATAGTGTGGAATGGTTAAATCAAGCTAATTGATATATGCATAACCTCACACATTTTTTTTTGTAGTGAGAAAACTTAAAATCAACTCTCAGCAATTTTCAAGAATACACTACATTCCTGCTAACTATAATCACCATGATGTACAATAATCTCTTGGAACTTATTCCTCTTGTCTAACTGAAATTCTGTATCTTTTGACCAATATCACCTCATTTCCCCGCCCCCACTGCCTCACCCTCAGCCCCTGGTAACCACCATTCTATTCTCAGCTTCTAGGAGTTCCACTGTTTTTTTAGGTTTTATGCATGAGGTCATGTGGTATTTGTCTTTCTGTGCCTGGGGTATTACAGAGGTGACTTACTGGTATGTGACTCTGAGACTAGGTCATCAATAGCATTGTCTCTTCTTCCTGGCTCTTATGGGTTACTTGTTCTGAAAGAAGCCAACACCATGTCATGAGGACACTCAAACAGCCCTGTGGGAGTCTATGTGGTATGGGCCTGAGGCCTCCTGGCAACAGCCAGCACCAACTTGCCAGCCATGGGAGTGAGCCATCTTGAAGTAGATGCCCCAGCTTTATTTAAGCCTTGAGATGACTGTAGCTCAGTAGACACTTTGACTGAGCAACACACAGAAAATATGAAATAATCATTATTTATTGTTTCTGTGAGCCACTCAGTTGTGGGCTAATTTGCTATGCAGCAATAGATAACAAATGTACTTTTACTGTATTTTGCATTTCTTTGATTTTTTTCTTTAGTAATAGATCTTTCTTATTGTATATATTTAAGATGTACAGCATGATGTTTTGAGATACAAATATGTATTGAAGTGATTACTACAGACAAGCAAATTAACATATACATCATCTTATATAGCTACCTTTTCTTTATTTGTGGCAAGAGTACAAAAAAACCTACTCTCTGGGCAAATTTCAAGTATACAATATGATATTAGTAACTCTAGTCCCTATGTTGTACACTAGATCTCCAGATTTAGCCTACAGAACTGCAACTTTGTGCCCTTTGACTTTCATCTTCCCATATCCTCTGTGTCCCTGCACCCTGCTCCTGCTAACTACCATTCTACCCTCTGTTTCTCTGTATTCAGTGTTTTTCTTCGATTTTTAGTGATGTTTACATTGATTTTCAAATGTCTATTGGCCACTTTCTTTTCCTTCTCTAGTCTATACCTTTGGTCAGGGTATGGTCTTTTTGCATTGATTTTAAGATCTTTATATATTAAAAGCATTAATATTTTGCCTGTCATAAACCTGATATTTTACTCCAGTGTTTATTTTCCTGAGATGAATCTTGAAGGCAGAAGACAAGGATGGTGGGGAGAGGATGTGAGATTGCAGGTAGAGGTGATGGCATGAGCAAAAGCATAGAGGAGAGAGGCATCCTAGATGTGTGAGGAAGTTGTGGGGAGGTAGACGAGAATAAGGAGGGAGCCAGGGAGTGGCAGGAAACTAGAGCAGTGCTTCTGCAACTGGGCATTCATAAAAATCGCAAGGAAATCTGGTTAAAATGCCAATTTAGTAGGTTTGGGGTCGGACCTGAAGCTCCCAGTTGATGCAGATACTGCTGATCTGGGACCACACTTTGAATAGCAAGCATTTAGAGAAAGAGTTTGAAGACAGTTTGTGGAGGAAATTTTTATAAATAGAAATATGGAAAAATACAAAGTTAAGATTATGTCTACTTTCACGATCCAGAGATAATAGCTATATACTATACCAAGAAGCAGGCCCCTCTATCTCAGAGAGGCATGCATATATTGATGTATGTTTTGAAGGTAGCACTTAACAATTCTTCTTGCAGGATCACTACATTTTTTGAGTGAGGGAAAGGAGGGGCTTATGGTTTCTGGAGTGAGTGACTGAGACTGATGACTGAGGGAGGAACAGGTGATTTTGGAGGATGGAGGAGAGAATGGATTCAGCTTTAGACCTTTATTAACCCTGAGGTACCTGTCAGTATATTGAGAGGGCAAGAAGATGCCCAGTAGGCATATGGTTATCCTGGTCTGCAGCTCAGGAGACAGGAGAAGCCTAGTATAGATTTTGGAGGGAAAAGCCCTTACCTTGGTGCGGAGGTGAAGCATAGCATTCATGAGTTCCCCTGGATAACTGTGTAGACTGTGAAAGGAGAACAGGACTCAGGACAGAAGCCCAGGAGTCCAGGCTTTAGGAGGCAGGTGAAGGAGAGGATTCCAGGGATGAGGGATGGAAGATCAGAGGGATGAGGATCAGAGTGTGTGGCTTCAAGAAAAAGGGCATAATCAACAGTGTCAAATGATGTTTTGAGAGCCACGAGGATCAGGGCCAGCAAATGGCCATTTCTGTGAATGTGGCTGGGATTCAGGTTACAGCATCAAATGGAAATGAGACCAACATTGACAAGGTAAAGCTCGATTGTGGGGTGAGGGGAGGTAGCAGTGAGAAGCAGTGGGGGATGGGTAGTCAAAGTGGGAAATCATATGTATCTTAGAATTCAAGGGTGTAGATTACATAGATTTTTCTCTGAGCTTTGGGAACATAAAGGCAACACAACTGATTTCTCAGATAATAGATTAACTTTTTTTTTATCATTGTACTTTAGGTTCTGGGGTACATGTGCGGATCATGCAGGATTTTTGCATAGGTACATGCATGGCAAGGTGGTTTGCTGCCTCCATCCCCCCGTCACCTGTACCTGGCATTTCTACCCTCATTGTTCTTCCCCACCCTCCCCACTCCCTGCTGTCCCTCCCCTAGCACCCACAACAGACCCCGGTGTGTGACGCTTCCCTCTCTGTGTCCACATGTTGTCATTGTTCAACACCCGCCTATGATTGAGAACATGTGTTGTTTGTTCTTGTGTCAGTTTGCTGAGAATGATGGTTTCCAGATTCATCCATGTCCCTACAAAGGACATGAAGTCACTGTTTTTTATGGCTGTATAGTATTCCATGGTGTATATGTGCCACATTTTCTTTGTCCAGCCTATCATTGATGGGCATTTGGGTTGGTTCCAGGTCTTTGCTATTGTAAACAGTGCCGCAATGAACATACATGTGCACGTGTCCTTATAGGAGAACGATTTATAATCCTTTGGATATATACCCAGTAATAGGATTGCTGGATCAAATGGAATTTCTATTTCTAGGTCCTTGAGGAATCGCTACACTGTCTTCCACAATGGTTGAACTAATTTACACTCCCACCAACAGTGTAAAAGTGTTCCTATTTCTCCACATCCTCTCCAGCATCTGTTGTCTCCAGATTTTTTAATGATCGCCATTCTAACTGGCATGAGGTGGTATCTCAATAAGGTTTTGATTTGCATTTCTTTAATAATCAGTGATGATGAGTATTTTTTCATATGTTTGTTGGGTTCATATATGTTTTCTTTTTCTTTCTTTTTTTTTTTTTTTTTTTTGAGATGGAGTTTCACTCTTGTTACCCAGGCTGGAGTGCAATGGCACGATCTCGGCTCACCACAACCTCCGCCTCCCGGGCTCAGGCAATTCTCCTGCCTCAACCTCCTGAGTAGCTGGGATTACAGGCATGCACCACCATGCCCAGCTAATTTTTTGTAGTTTTAGTAGAGACGGGGTTTCACCGTGTTGACCAGGATGGTCTCGATCTCTTGACCTCGTGATTCACCCGCCTCGGCCTCCCAAAGTGCTGGGATTACAGGCTTGAGCCACCGCGCCCGGCATATATGTCTTCTTTTGAAAGTGTCTGTTCATATCCTTCGCCCACTTTTGGATGGGTTTGTTTGTTTTTTTCTTGTAAATCTGTTTTAGTTCTTTGTAGATTCTGGATATTAGCCCTTTGACAGATGGGTAGATTGCAAAATTTTTTCCCATTCTGTTGGTTGCTGGTTTGCTCTAATGATTGTTTCTTTTGCGTACAGAAGCTGTGGAGCTTGATTAGGTCCCATTTGTCTATTTTGGCTTTTGTTGCCATTGCTTTTGGTGTTTTCGTCATGAAGTCCTTGCCTATGCCTATGTCCTGAATGGTACTGCCTATGTTTTCTTCTAGGGTTTTTATGGTGTTAGGTCTTATGTTTAAATCTTTAATCCATCTGGAGTTAATTTTAGTGTAAGGTGTCAGGAAGGGGTCCAGTTTATGCTTTCTGCACACTGCTAGCCAGTTTTCCCAACACCATTTATTAAACAGGGAATCCTTTTCCCATTGCTTGTTTTTGTCTGGTTTGTCAAAGATCAGATGGTTGTAGATGTGTGGTGTTGCTTCTGAGGCCTCTTTTCTGTTCCACTGGTCTATGTCTCTGTTTTGGTACCAGTACCATGCTGTTTTGATTACCGTTGCCTTGTAGTATAGTTTGAAGTCAGGCAATGTGATGCCTCTACCTTTGTTCTTTTTGCTTAGGATTGTCTTGGCTATATGGGCTCTCTTTTGGTTCTATATGAAGTTTAAAGTGTTTTTTTCCAGTTCTGTGAAGGTCATTGGTAGTTTGATGGGATAGCATTGAATCTATAAATTACTTTGGGCAGTATGGCCATTTTCACAATATTGATTCTTCCTAACCATGAGCATGGAATGTTTTTCCATCTGTGTCCTCTCTTATTTCCTTGAGCATTGGTTTGTAGTTCTCCTTGAAGAGGTCCTTTACATCCTTTATTAGTTGTATTCCTAGGTATTTTATTCTCTTTGCAGCAATTGTGAATGGGAGTTCACTCTTGATTCGGCTCTCTATTTGTCTGTTATTGGTGTATAGGAATGCTTGTGATTTTTGCACGTTGAGTTTGTATCCTGGGACGTTGCTAAAGTTGCTTATCAGCTTAAGGAGATTTTGGGCTGAGACGATGGGGTCTTCTAAGTATACGATCATGTCGTCTGCAAAGAGACAATTTCACTTCCTCTTTTCCTAATTGAATACCCTTTATTTCTTTTTCTTGCCTGATTGCTCTGGCTAGAACTTCCAATACTATATTTAATAGGAGTGGTGAGAGAGGGCATCCTTGTTTAGTACCAGATTTCAAAGGGAATGCTTCCAATTTTTGCCCGTTCAGTATAATAGATTAACTTTTAGTATTTCTTGAAAGAGAGAGAGAGTAGTTAATAATATTTGGCACTCTGAACTGTTTACTCTGTGCCAAATTATATGTGCATATGTGCTCATTTTTACTCTTCCAGTACCCTAGGAGGTATAGTCCATTTAAAAGTGAAGAAATTAAGGGTCAGAGAACTGAAGCAGTTTGTCCAAGATTACACATCCAGAATATGGCAGAGCTGAGGTTTGGACCAAGGTCTGGCTAACTGAAATCCCTGCTCAACTTTTCTGCTTATAATGTTTCTTTGAGGGCTTGGTGGCAAAAAAGAGCCAGGGTCAGCTTCCCTGGCTTGGGTCATAGCAGGCAGTGTTGTAGTTAAGTGGGGCAGTTGTACCACCAGATTTTGTTCATTGCACAAGATTCTTTTCTTCCACAATTTAGTCATATGCTCTGTTCTGGCAGTATATATCAGAAAAACTCTTGAAATAAGCAATTTGTGGTTGTGTTTTGTTCTCTTGGCTTCCAGGGCTCCACAGTCTTCTGGTTTTCCTCTTATTACACCAGCTGCTCCTTTGCCCTCACTTCTAACAGTTCCTCCCCATCTAATCTGAAGGTTAGAGGGCCATATGTTTCATTCCTTAGGCATTCTCCTTTCTCTTGCTATACTTGTTGCCTTTCTAATCTTATTTAATCTAATGGCTTTCAAAACCATGTATGTACTGCTTCTAAACATACATCTCCAGCCCAGGCCTCTCCCATGAACCCTAGACTTGTACGCCCAGCTGTGAATTATGCACAGCTACTGGGTATGCAACAGACGCCTCATATCAAATCCCTCATCTGTTCCCCTGAACTTGCTCCTTCAGCAGACTTCCACATCTCAGTAAATAGCAGTTGTTCAGGCTAAAATCTTGGAGTTTAATTTGACCTCTCTTTCTCATACCCAAATTCAATCCATCAATGAATTCTATCTATATTTCCACTTCTCACTACCACTCCTGCTTCCACTCCAGTTCTAGTTATTCTTAGCATCATTTGAATCACTCCAGGAGCCTCCTGGCTACTCTACCTGCTTCTGCTCTTGCCCCATTCAGTCTCTTCTCTGGATAGTTGCCAGAGTGATGTTTGAAGAGTAAGATTTACATCATGTCACTCTTCTGCACAAAACTTTGGCTTAGAGTAAAACCAGAAGTCCTATGTCACCTTTCAGCCACTCTACCCCATCTCCTGTTACCGTTCTGATTTTCTCTTTCCCTTGCACCTAAATGAACGAGGTTGGAACAGGAATGCAATTTGCTTCAAAGAAAACGTAAGGCATATGGATTATAACATTAGACATGAACCAAAGAAAGACAGTGGTTTGGGGTACATGCAAGAACTTTGCTTCCTGAGTACAGTCGGCCCTTCGTATACATGGGTTCTGCATCTGTGGATTCAACCATGACTAGAAAATATTCTTTAAAAAATGGATGGTTGCATCAGTACCGAACATGTACAGACTTGTATGGTTGCCATTATTCCCTAAATAATACAGTATAACTATTTTCATAGCATTTACATTGTATTAGGTATTATAAGTAATCTGGAGAAGATTTAAATTGTAGATAGGTTGTATGCAAATATGATGCCATTTTCTAGAAAGGACTTGAGTATCCATGGGTTTTGGTATCCTAGGTGGTCCTGGAACCAATCTCCCATGGATACTGAGGGGCAACTCTGGTTAGGGAACCCAACAGTTCTCACAGTGACTTAGGGCTAAAAAGCAACCAGGTGCCTATAGTGATGACTAGGAATTCTTTTATAGACAGAGACTTTGTTAAACTGAACTTTTGTGTGTTTTAATTTTGGCTTGCTTGTTTGGTATTGTTTTGTGTCTTTTAGTCCCCTAGGGTGTGCCACAAAAAAAGTGTAATAATAAAAAGTAGGCTATGAACGTAAAAATTTGAGGACCACTTGTCTTGATTACAGTATTCTTAAACCTAACAAAAAAACCCCACAGAACAGTAGCAATTTTAGAGCCTGATGGTATCTGAGATTGACTAGCTCTGCCCCCTCATTTTATAGCTTGGAAAATGGTCTAAGAGAAGTGACGTTATGCAGTGTCACTGAGGGGGTCCTAGCCTATGCACCCAGCCTGCCTCCTCTTGAGCTATTGTGATGAAGTTTCTTAGCATTAGTTTGGAAATCAGTGAGGTAGTCTGAAATACTTAACAATTTTCCAGATATCAATGATCTTGAAAATGGGTTCAACATTTTTTCTAATTTCACATGGAGTTGCAGTATTTATTTGAGGTTAAGTGCTCTAATGAGCACTACGATTCATGAGAAGTTTTGATTTAAGTATTGTCAGTTGATTTCTGCCAAGGTGGTATTTTGAAATCAGTACATTATTTCCAGTCCCAGTAGAACATAGGACTGTACTCATGTACTCTACTGTCAGGGGAATTTTAAAAGCTCCTAATGGATCAATGGACTTTGAGTGAAACAGAAGTCATTAAGACCTTTGTGCAAAAATGGATCAGAAAATAATGTCATGATTGTAACTTGAAAGTGATTATAGATCCACAAGACTAAATAGGCTAAAATTGCTTGTAGACATCTAATCATGGTGTACTAACTTTAACTTTTCAAATAGGACATTCAGTTACTAGTTTTTGAGACTCTGCTTGCATTTTGGGAGATATCAAAGTCAATGAGAAAACACCAGACTTAACCAAACTAGGTCACATCAGTCAATGGATGTTAGCGAGAAACCTGGTCTGCTATTGATTCTCAACAGTGTTGAGCCCTGGAAGGAGCTAGACATGTTAAGCTAGAAACAAGCTCAGTCAAGAAGCATTCATGAAGTGCCTACTATGTACCCTAGCGCTGTGTTAGACAGTGTGGGGGGTCCTGAAGTAGAAGTGATCCTCAGTCTGGTGAGAAGAAATGAAATCAGAAGACATGATCATGTCTGCAGTCAAGTATGAGATGAAGAGCGTGAGCTTTGGAGCAAGACAGCCCTGAGTTCAAATTATGCCTCTACATATCATAGCTCTATATGCGGGTAAGGTATCCTAACTACTGTGAGCCTTGGTTTTCTCATCTGTCAACTGGGGTTAATAATGGTGGCCACTGTGGTGAGGATGATCTGAGATTATATGTGTAAAATCTCCATGTTTGGTATATGCTGAATAAGTATTAATTCCCTTCTCCTTTGCAGCTCCTGTACGTGGGCTAGTCCCTGACATTCAGAATGAGGTAATTAATGAGCATCTTTCCATCTGAACCCTTGAGAAGAGGGAGATAAATGTGCCCTGAATGCTGGGCTGGAATTGAAAGAGGAGACCGATTTAGGTAGGAACTGATAAAGGTTGAGACGGCCAGATGAACCATGGACAATAAATAGTCTAAGGCTTCCCAATTACTTTTATACAAGTATCTACTTAGAAAATGATAATATTGTACCATACACTGGAGTTAGACAAATGAGGCTGTTTACAGCTTGAAGTGTCCTTCCCACAGACTAAACCCCTGCTGGAGACTCTGCCCAGTCAATAGAAGGGCTGAGAATCAATATCTACACAAGCCTCTGACTAATATGTAACCCACTGGTTGGGAAGCTCTGGTAATAGAGAACCTAAAGAGGAGAATGACAGAGGATGTAGGAACTGATAAAGGTTGAGACAGCCAGATGAACTATGGACAATAAATAGTCTAAGGCTTCCCAATTATTTTTTATATAAGTACCTACTTAGAAAATGATAATATTGTACGATACACTGAAATTAGACAAATGAGGCTGTTTACAGCTTGAAGTATCCTTTCCACAGACTAAACTCCTGCTGGAGACTCTGCCCAGTCAATAGAAGGGCTGAGGGAATCAGTATCTACACAAGCCTGTGACTAATATGCAACCCACTGGTTGGGAAGCTCTGGTAATAGAAAACTTAAAGGTTTGATGACCTGTACTGTTCCCCTTCAGTCCTCTTTGGAACAAGGTAGGGGCTGAATGGATGACACATTGATCAATCAATTCCCTACACTTGGCTTTAAAGTGGCCAAAGATGGCTGGTGGCACTGTTTTCTAAGCTATGATGCCAAGGACTGGGGAGAGGGGGCCACATGTACACAAGGAGGAAAGGGCAGATGGACAAATGTGTTTGGTCCCCTAACCTCCATTTTCTGCCTTCTGTATGTGAGCTCATTGTACTGGCCTTCTCTAAGCCACTAAAGTTCTCTCTGCATGACCCATAATGTTTTGCATATCAGCATTCAACAAACACATTTTGAGTTGGATTGAATGGATAAGGCAAAAGACCTTGACTTGCATGTTTGGGCTTGTGTCCTATACAGATGCAGGTATGCAGGGGTGGGGAATCTCCTTGAATTAATCACTTCTCTACTATCCTTTTTCCTTTTTTGTAAGCCTTAGTCACTGGGTCCAGGATTCACTTCTAACATAATGACTTCCCAATTGCAGTTACACTTGGCCCTAGTGGCCTCTCCCAACTAAAAGCAATCCAACACTGAAGTTTTTTTTTTTTTTTTTCTTTTTAACATTTAGAAATATATTTATTTAAAATAAATTGCATATAAGTATGTATTTTAGATATATTTTCACTATATTTAAAGTATATGTCATACTCATGTGAAAGCATACCAAGTTTAAAATGTATTTTGTGAACATGAGCTCATAAATGTTGTTTTGTAACTTCCATTGGAAAAAAATGCAATGAATCAGAAATGCTCAACTAAAACTATTATAGCAAACTATCCAAAAATGTTGTACAACACTTTAGCAAAAAATTGAACTTATGCATGCAAACTATGATATTTTATACTTCAAATTATTAAGGAATGCACTGATATGCTCACATAAAACATTAAATAATTAATATAAACAAAGACATTTTAGCAAAACTGGAAAGCTGAAATTTCTAAATTAGGTCACAATCATTAAAGCTAATACACAGCACGGTATAGTCATTATTTGTCAGTATTATGATCTATTACCTTTAATATCATGCCAACAAAGGAAAGACTTCTGTACATACATTCTCTCTCTCTCTCATACTCTCTCTCTGTCTATATATATATATATATATATATAACAAAATAAGTACATTATAATGGAATATGTTTTTTAAAAATATGGAAGACTATAAGCTTCATCATACACAAATACACTTCTCAATAAAAACAAAATAGCATTTGTGTGCTCCTATATATTCTCCTAGATCTTTTCCTATACACATACACGTAGATCATATGAATTCTTACATATTTGTATGCATGTGCACATTATTTAGTGTAATCATGCCATATATCTTGTTCTGTAATGCAGTTTACTTTTTAATCTAACAATACATTACACATGAAATTATCTCTATATATTCTTTTGAGGGCTTTATTATTTCATATTTTAGTATGCAATAATGTACTCATTCTCTCATTAATTGTTATGTTGTTTATTCTTATGTTTTACTATGCCCATCATGCTGCAGTGAATATTCTTGAAGGTATTTTCTGCAATTCTATGAATATTTTTATAAGACAAAATTACTACATGTATTGATGGATTGAGTAATATACACATTTGTTTTGCTCTTTATCTTATATCCTAACCATCGAAACTTACATCCTAGTTTTAACTCTGTCTATGTACCTCCTCCAGGTATTATTTTTTCCATACAAACAGTGGGAAAATGTGCTATGTATGTATTGTTTTTGAAATTCTCAATGGGCTTCAGTTTCCCAACCCTAATAGGAGTCACTAAAATGGCTACCTAAACATCCCTTCCGCTACTGAATATCTTTTTTTTCACCCATTTATTTATTTTATTGCATTTTAGGTTTTGGGGTACATGTGAAGAACATGCAAAATTGTTGCATAGGTACACACGAAGCAGTGTGATTTGCTGCCTTACAACATGTACTATAACATGGATGAACCTTAAAGATACTACACTCAATTAAATAGTATATAAAAATCAACTTAAGATGAATTAAAGATTTAAATATAAGATGTGAGACATATCTCAATTGATGCAGAGAAGGCCTTTGACAAAATTCAACAGCCCTTTATGCTAAAAACACTCAATAAGCTAGGTATCGATGGAACATATCTCAAAATAATAAAAGCTATTTACGACAAACTAACAGCCAATATCATACTGAATGGGCAAAAACTGGAAGCATTTCCCTTGAAATGTGGCACCAGGCAAGGATGCCCGCTCTCACCACTGCTATTCAATATAGTATTAGAAGTTCTAGCCAGAGCAATCAGGCAAGAAAAAGACATAAAGGGTATTCAAATAGGAAAGGAGGAAGTCAAATTGTCTCTATTTGCAGACGACATGATTGTATATCTAGAAGACCCCATCGTCTCAGCCCCAAACCTCCTGAAACTGATAAGCAAGTTCAGCAAAGTCTCAGGATACAAAATCAATGTGCAAAAATCACATGCATTCCTATACACCAATAGCAGACCTAAAGAGAGTCAAATCAAGAACAAACTTCCATTCACAATTGCCACAAAGAGAATAAAATACCTAGGAATACAACTAACAAGGAATGTAAAGGACCTCTTCAAGGAGAACTACAAGCCACTGCACAACGAAATAAGAGAGGACACAAACAGATGGAGAAACATTCCAGGTTCATGGTTAGGAAGAATCAATATTGTGAAAATGGCCATACTGCCCAAAGTAATTTACAGATTCAATGCTATCCCCATCAAGCTACCAATGACCTTCTTTGCAGAACTGGAAAAAACCACCTTAAACTTCATATGGAACCAAAAGAGAGCCCGCATAGCCAAGTCAATTCTAAGCAAAAAGAACAGAACAGGGGGCATCACACTACCAGACTTCAAACTATACTACAAGGCTACAGTAATCAAAACAGCATGGTACTGGTACCAAAACAGAGATATAGACCAATGGAACAGAACAGAGGCCTCGGAGGCAACACAACATATCTACAACCATCTGATCTTTGACAAACCAGTCAAAAACAAGCAATGGGGAAAGGATTCCCTGTTCAATAAATGGTGTTGGGAAAGCTGGCTAGCCGTGTACAGAAAGCAGAAACTGGACCCCTTCCTGACACCTTACACTAAAATTAACTCCAGATGGATTAAAGACTTAAACATAAGACCTAACACCATAAAAACGCTAGAAGAAAATCTAGGTAAAACCATTCAGGACATTGGTGTAGGCAAGGACTTCATGACCAAAACACCAAAAGCATTGACAACAAAAGCCAAAATAGACAAATGGGACCTAATCAAACTCCACAGCTTCTGCACAGCAAAAGAAACAATCATTAGAGTGAATCGGCAACCAACAGAATGGGAAAAAATTTTTGCAGTTTACCCATCTGCCAAAGGCTGATATCCAAAATTTACAAAGAACTAAAACAGATTTACAAGAAAAAAACTAACAAGCCCATTCAAAAGTGGGCAAAGGATATGAACAGACACTTTACAAAAGAAGACATACGTGAGGCCAACAAACATAGGAAAAAATGCTCATCATCACTGGTCATCAGAGAAATGCAAATCAAAACTACATTGAGATACCACCTCACGCCAGTTAGAATGGCGATCATTAAAAAATCTGGAGACAACAGATGCTGGAGAGGATGTGGAGAAATAGGAACACTTTTACACTGTTGGTGGGAGTGTAAATTAGTTCAACCATTGTGGAAGACAGTGTGGAGATTCCTCAAGGACCTAGAAATAGAAATTCCATTTGACCCAGCAATCCCATTACTGGGTATATATCCAAAGGATTACAAATCGTTCTACTATAAGGACACGTGCACACGAATGTTCGTTGCAGCACTGTTTACAATAGCAAAGACCTGGAACCAACCCAAATGCCCATCGATGATAGACTGGATAGGGAAAATGTGGCACATATACACCATGTAATATTATGCAGCCATCAAAAACGATGAGTTAGGGTCCTTTGTAGGGACATGGATGAACCTGGAAACCATCATTCTCAGCAAACTGACAGAAGAGCAGAGGATCAAACACCGCATGTTCTCACTCATAGGCAGGTGTTGAACAATGAGAACACATGGACACAGGGAGGGGAGCACTACACACTGGGGTCAGTTGGGGGGAAATAGGGGAGGGAGGGTGGGGGGTGGGAAGCTGGGGAGGGATGGCAGGGGGAGAAATGCCAGATGTAGGTGATGGGGAGGAAGGTAGCAAATCACACTGCCATGTGTGTTCCTATGCAACAATTTTACATGTTCTTCACATGTACCCCAAAACCCAAAATGCAATAAAATAAATAAATGGGAAAAAAATAAATAAAAAAATAAAAAAAAAAATACTAGGAGAAAATCTAGAGACAACTCTTTCGGACATTGTTCTAGTGACAAAAATAGAATGGTGGTTGCCATTCTACTGGGGCATGGTAGAGTGGAGAGAATGGTGAGTTAGAAGGAGGAAATCTGCACACAGAGACAGACACACGCACAGGAAGAATGCCATGTGAACACACAGGTAGAAGATGGCCATCTGTAAGCCAAGGAGAGAAAGGCCTGGAACAGATGCTTCTCTTGTAGCCTTCTGAAGGAACCAACCCTCTGGACACCTTGATTTCCAACTTATTACCTCAAAAACTGTGAGACAATACATTTCTGTTGTTTAAATCACCCAGTATGTGACACTTAGTTACAAGTATCCCTAGAAAACCGATAGAGCAGGCAAAGCAGGCCTTCATCTCAGTGGTCATTTCTGTCTCCTCTTACCAGGTAGATTCTAGAAATGGAAGGAAGGAAAAGAGGCTGGTGATGAAGGATTTCTTTTACAAAGGATTCAAAGCAACTTTCTTGGTACAGGAACTGCTTCAAGTATCCTCACTTCAATGATTAATCGCTATAGCCCCAGAACCTCCTGGAGAGAAGGGAGCTTTTCTGATTTATGCAAACCTCTTCTTAATGCATTCTTGTCACTTACAAAGGGAACTAAAATTCAGTGCTGACATGGAGGGGCTGTTCTAAGGAACTTAGAATGCTAAAGACATAATCATATGGACTCTTGATGTTCCCTAATCAGTATCACTTGGCCATTGCTAAGGTTTTAGTAAGTCCTTCAATAGCCTCTCACCTACTCTCAGTTCATTATTGCGTGCAGCTAGAGTGCCTATTATGGGAAATATGCACTGTCATCAGCAGCTTAGACATAAAATTATGCTCTGTATATGGTTGGCCAAAGCACCTCTACAGAATTTTTCAACTAGGACCAAGGAAATTACTGTCTGATTATTCTCTTCAGTTTTTCAATCCAGTGTCTAAAAACTTGACCAAAATACGTTTTTGTCTAAAAAGCTTGATCCTGATAAATGAGATAAAGAGCTGTTCAAAGTGGTTTAGGGAACAAATTCCATCTCATCAAAGTACACTGTCTTCCTCACAAATTCTTTTTGGTTTAATTTGTCTCCAGTAAGTTCCCCTGCTTGAATTTATTGAAAATGTATAGAAGTTGTGTTGGCAAAGGCTTACTAGAAATTAAATCAAATATGTTGATTTTCTAGTGGAGTACCGGTGTTTTTTCAAAGTTTTTTTGTTTTTCAAAGAACAGTCACAGAGAAGCAGCAAGGTGAGCATTAAACATGTTACCTAACTCTGTGTTTACTTAGTGGTTCTGTCTTCAGTGAGTCAGTCCTGTTCTTTCTCTCCAGTCTATCCTAGGCCATCTCATCTACTCCCTAGTCATCATCTTTATACCGTAATGTCCAAATACATGCCTCCAGCTCAGACCTCTCCTCTGAATGCCAGACGTGAAAAGCCGCCTGCCTTTTGGGCACCTCCACTCAGTTGTCCCCTACACTCCTCAATCACCATTATCCTGTCCCACCCAACCTACTTCTCTTACACTATGTAAATATCTCAGGGAATGGCACCCATTACGTTGCCAAGCACTTAGTAAATCCTTCATCAATTCCCATCTTTAACAATTTTCTCTTCACCCCCATATCAGTAGCCAAACCTTGTAAACTCAGTCTTCTAAATCCCTTTCCAGTCCTTCCACTCGTCTCTGTCTTTGATCTCTCTACAGCTAGTGTTGTGCCATAAGCAAGGTGATACCTATCAGGGATTCACATTTGCTGTAGAGGATTCAGATAATGGCCTCATGTATGAGTGGGTCTCCCCAAGTTTCTGTAGGTAGGCATCCCCATGGAGCCTCTTCCACCGGCAAGCATGAAAAATGGGTTCTTCCTTTTAAAGAGGAGGTATGGGGCAAGGGGAAAAGAGAGAAGCTCTTCCATGTGGCACGAAAGCAGGATGAATGGTGCTGGCACATTGTACCCTTCCACCCCTAGACCCTGGAACTCTACCAAAGGAAGATGGAGTAGGAGCCAACATATTCCCTTTCTTCTTGGGAGGCATTTTCCATCTGCTAGCTGGGAGAAAGTGTGAGAGACAGGACGGGGCCTGAGCCTAAGTTAAGAAGTAGATGGGGTTTGTCTTTGGTGCCTCCCACCTTCCTTTCTTTATTGTCTTTTAAAGTACCCTAGGCACATAGTACCCTCATGCTGGACATAGGTGCCCACAGCCCTTGATTGCTGCCTGACCCACTTCTTCGAAGCTGTCCTAGATCCTAAATTAACTCATTCACCTCCTCCATTTATTCCTCTGTGTGATGGTGAATGGCTTCAGGTAGGCAGTGGAGGTCAGTAGTGTGATCATACCTGAGAATGGTCATGGCAAAGGTCTGATGGACCTAACAGCCCTAACAGAGCCTAATTTTTATTTAAAGGAAAGGGGGTGTCTCTAGTCCATCTTCCACCACTTTTTTTCCTCCTACTTTGTTTTTTTTTTTAATTTTTGAGATGGAGTCCCACTCTATCACCAGGCTGGAGTGCAGAAACACGATCTCAGCTCACTGCAACCTCCAACTCCCTGGTTCAAGTGATTCTCCTGCCTCAGCCTCCTGAGTACCTGAGATTACAGGCATGTGCCACCATGCCTGGCTAATTTTTGTATTTTTAGTAAGACAGGGTTTCACCATGCTGGCCAGGATGGTCTTGATCTCCTGACCTTGTGATCCGCCTCAGCTTCCCAAAGTGCTGGGATTCCTCATACTTCTATTCAGGCTGTAGTGTCCACAGTTTGGACTGCACTAGAGAAATGTTTGTGGTTGACTGACCTTGGTCCCAGGGCTTTGTTTTTTATTCTAAGCCCTACCTTGAGAGAATACCCAACATAGAGAAGTTTATCTTTAAGGTGAGATCAGAGAAACTGGGCTGTTGGCTGGGCACGGTGGCTCACGCCTGTAATCCCAGCACTTTGGGAGACCGTGGCAGGCAGATCGTGAGGTCAAGAGATCGAGACCATCCTGGCCAACATGGTGAAACCTCATCTTTACTGATGACACAAAAATTAGCTGGACGTGGTGGCGCGAGCCTGTAGTCCCAGCTACTTGGGAGGTTGAGGGAGGAGAATCTCTTGAATCCAGGAGACAGAGGTTACAGTGAGCCGAGATCGTGCCACTGCACTCCAGCCTGGATGACACAGTGAGACTCCGTCAAAAAAAAAAAAAAAAAAGAAAGGAGGGAGGGAGGAAGGAAGGAAGCTGGGCTGTCATCTGAGCTTACTTTCTTCAAGTTACTAATGAAATGCTAGCCCCAAGGGTTTGGCATTCACATGGCATAGTCCTTTTCTATGCACATTGGCAGTCAAGTACACTGTCAGATGACCTGGCTGGGTAGAGAGCAGGAATGGTGTGCTACTGCCACTTACTTGCTTCCAAACTCAGCTTCTCTACCACCGTTCTCTTTTCTATCCCACCTGATGATTTACCAGTCCTTTGACTTAATTAAAAAAAAATAAGGCTAATTTTAGAGCACTTTTAGCTTCACAGCAAAATGGACAAGATACAGAGATCGCCCATATACTCCCTGCCCCTGTGCATGCATAGCCTCCCCCACAATCAGCATCCCTAACCAGTGTGGGGCATTTGTTATGATCAGATTAATTTTTAAATTATAAAATATATTAGACATACAAATGAGCAAAAAAAGAGTAATGCAACCAAAGCTTACATACCCACTACTCAGCTTATGTAATGAACCAGTACAAATGCAATTGAAGTCTCTCATCCACCCGACTCTGATTTCATTCTCCTGCCTCCTCCCCAAAGTAATCACTATTCTGAATTTAGTGGTCTTCATCCCCATACATTTCTCTGCATCTGTAAAATATGTAATACTATTTTGCGTGCTTTTAGCCCTCACAAAATAGTATCATGCTATAAATTACCCTCTGCAACTTGCTTTACATCACTCATTATCTGCTCTAAAGATCCATCCATGTAGATATATGTACTTTTAGTTCATGTATTTTAACTACTGTATAGTATTCCATTGTAGGAATGTACCACAATGTGTTATGCATTCTCCTCTTGATGGACTTTTTAACCTTTCCAGTTTTCTGACTTTACACACAAGTGTTGCTGTGAATATTCTTATTCACATCTCTTGGTGCAATCATTTCTCTAGGGCAGTTTGCAGTTCTTTCTTCTTTTTAAAAAACATTTTTATTTTGAAATGATTTTGGACTCAGAAAAGTTGCAAAAACAGTACAGAGTTCCTATATAATGTTCACTCCCTTTCCTCTAATATTAATATCACATGACTATAACACAATAATCAAAACCAAAAAATGAACATTGGCACAATACTGTTACCAACTTATCTTCATTAGAATTTCAGCAGTTAGGGCAGTGATTTCCAAACTTCACATTTTGGCCTATTATTTCAGTGATTCCCAAATTTGGCTGCACATTAGAACCATCTGGGAAACTTCAAAAACTACTGATGCTGGGGTCACCTCCCCCCAGATATTCTAACTTAATTTATTTGGGTTGTGACCTCAGCAATGGAAATTTAATAGCTCCCCCAGAATATTGTAATATGTAGCCAAAGTCGAGAAACACTGCATTAGTATATCATGAGATCAACTTAATTGGTTGAGCTAAGTAGTAAAAAAATAAAATGGAATAGAAAATATCAGAAGGTAGTCTGGGCATGGTGGCTCACTCCTGTAATCCTAACACTTTGGGAGGCCGAGGTGGACGAATCACCTTAGGTCGGGAGTTTGAGTCCAGCCTGACCAACATGGAGAAACCCTGTCTCTACTAAAAATACGAAATTAGCCGGGCATGGTGGCACGTGCCTGTAATCCCAGCTACCCGGGAAGCTGAGGCAGGAGAATTGCCTGAACCCAGGAGGCGGAGGTTGCGGTGAGCCGAGATCGCGCCATTGCACTCCAGCCTGGGTAACAAGAGCAAAACTCAGTCTAAAAAAAAAAAAAAAAAAAAAATTCTTGCAGAACATTTTTGCTTCAACTATAAATATATATATTAGGTTACAATGTAGAATGAATTTCATACTATGACTTATGAACCAAAAAGATTTTAAGCTGTTATCTAGGTTATACATCTAGAAGTAAAATTGTTGGGTCACAAAATATATGCATCTTCCATTTTGCTGGATGTTGCCAAATTGAGTTAAGTGTTTCTACTAAATTACACACTACCAGCAGTGTATGTGAGCCCCAGTTATCCCACTTCCTTGCCAGCATCTCATATTTTCAGACCTTTAAAATTTTTGCTCTGCTGGGCATGGTGACTCATACCTATAATCCCAGCATTTTAGGAGGCCAAGGCAGAAGGATTAGTTGAACTCAGGAGTTCAGGACTGGCCTGGGCAACATGGTGAAACCCTATCTCTACAAAACAAAAACAGAACCAAAAAACAAATAACTTAGCTGGGCTTGGTGGTGCATGCCTGTAGTCGCAATTATTCAAGAGGCTGAAGTAGGAGGATCACCTGAGCCCAGATTGAACCTACAGAGAGCTGTGATCACTGCCATTGCACTGCAGCCCAGGCAACAGAGGGAGACATTGTCTCAAAATAATACTAAATAACATGTTTGCCAATCTGGTGGGTGTGAAATGGTTTCTTGTGCTTTAGTGGGCATTTTTCAGGTGACTAGGATAGTTGATACATTATTTCCATGTACATTGATCAGGGTTTCTCTTTGAGGAATTGCCTGTTTGTATCTTTTGCCCATCGTTTTTAAAAAACAGACTGTTTTGTAGTTTATTGGTCTATATTCTGATCAATCCTTTGTTAGAATCCTGTACTGCATGTATCTTCTAGCACTCTCTGGCTTGCCTTTTTGTGTTTGAAATGCTATTTGTTGCACAGAATTTTTGTTTGAATGTAGTCAAATATATTAATCATTAACTTTGTGGTTTGCGCTACTTATATGTTTTTAAATGAAATCTTTCCATATCCTGAGGTCACGAAGACATTCACCTCTATTTTCTTCTAAAAGCCTTAAAAATATGTTTCTCACAAGTGAATGTTGTATCTTTAATGCCTTCTCGAATTTTATTTTTTAATGAGATCAATGTAGATTAACATACACTTGTAAGAAATTATACAGAAATCCCTTGTACACTTTGCCCAATTTCTTCATATGTAGTTTTTCCATTGTAGAGTAGATCAATCCACTGATTTTATTCCCAATTTTTAGTTTTATATATGCGTGTGTGTATGTGTGTGTGTGTGTGTGTTAAATTCTATAACACTTTATCCCCTGGATCAGTATTAATGATCACCATCAAGACCCTGAGCAGTTCTTCCATTATCACCAGGAACCCTTGTGTTGCCCTTTACAGCCACACCCACCTCTCTCCAGCATCCATACTCTGGTCTCATTCCTAATCTATGGCAAACACTAATCTCTTCATCTCTACAATGTTGTCATTTCAAGAATGTTATATAAATGGAATCATACAGCATGCAAATTTTCATGTTTGGCTTTTTTACTCAGCATAAATCTTTGCAGATTCATTGAAGTTGTTGCATGTATTGTTAGTTTATTTCTCGTTTTTGGTGAGTATAATCCCATAGTAGGACTGTACATCAGTTTGTTTATCCAGTCAACCATTGAGGACATCTGGGCTGTTTTCAGTTTAGGGCTATTACAAATAAAGCTTTTATGAACATTCATGTACAGGTTTTGTATTAACGTACATGTTCATGTCTCTGGGATAAATGCCCAGGAGTGCAATTGCTGGGTTGTATGGGAGTTGCATGTTTAGTTTTATAAGAAATTGCCAAAATCTTTTCTGGAGTGGCTATAGCATTTATATTCCCACCAGTAATGAATGAGTGATCCAGTTTCTCTGCATTGTCACCAATATTTGGTGTTATTACTACTTTTTATTTTAGCCATTCTTATAGGCATGCAATGATATTTCATCAAGGTTAGAATTTGAATTCTCTCATCGCTAATGATTTCGAGCATCTTTTCATGTGCTTTCTGCTTTCTGTATACCCTTTTTGGTGAAATGTCTTTTCATGTCTTTTTCTAACTGGATTATTATTTTTATTGTTGAGTTTTGAGAGCTCTTCATATATGCCAGATACAAGTCCTTTGTTAGATATGTGGTTCTGAAAATATTTTTTTCTAGCCTGCAGCTTATCTTTTAATCTTCTTCATATGGGCTTTTGCAAAGCAAAAGTTTTAAACTTTGATCACGTCCAATTTATTGATGTTTTTCCATTTATAGATCATGCTTCTGGTGTTAAATCGACGAAACTTTTGCCTAGTCCAGAATCCCAAGAGTTTTCTCTTATTTTTTCCTAAAGTTTTATGTTTTACATTTAAAGTCATGATCTGTTTTGGGTTGATTTTTGTATATAGTATGAAGTTTTGGTGTATGTTCATTTTTTTGCCTATAGATGTCCAATTGCTCCAGCACCATTTGTTGAAAAGTCTGGCCTTCTTCTATTGAATTCATTTTGCACTTTGCCAAAAATTAATCAGGCATATTTTTAAGGACCTCCTGGGGTTTTTAACTTATTTAAGGTTTTTACTGGCTCCAGGTCCCAATATACATTGCTTAATTTCCTCTGAGATATGCAAAAAGTGAATCATCATCTTGTAATGATACCAACGTGGTAATTAACATGAATTTCACAACAATACCTAATTAAACACTGATCATGTAGTGTACATTTTAACTTGATCATCGTTGGTCTCTCTCAACTCCTCAGGGGTCTAATTTTAACAATTAAATTAGCCTGGAGCCATAGAAAATTGTGAGATGAATCAGAACTCAAATGTATAAAAATATGATATTTTACTTTGAGACACTAAGAGAGAAAACTTCAAAACTGTTAAGTCATAGAAATATCAGTTGGAAAAACAGCAGGTGGAAGTAGCCTGGCTCTGAGGTTCTGTCAGCAACTAAAACTAAAGAATTTTTCTAGTCTACCTACTAAGTGGGCCTTTACTTATTTATGGTTGTATTGCCCTACACAGCAATTGTGTTCTTAGAAATTTGTGTGTATATCACCCTCTAGTGTGTAATGTGCTAGAAAGAATCCTTTCTAGACTGGGAAACAGCAGACCTGGCATCTAGTCCCAGTTGTGTCTCTAACTCGCTGTGTGACCTTAAACAACAGCTTAGATCTCTGGACTTCTTTTAGCTCTGTACAATGCAGTTCAGTTTAGCAAATATCTTGAATGTCAACTCCATGACATCCTGCGAGATATACTGAGATGAGCAAAACACACATCTTAATTTCAAGTGACTTTCTGGCTTATAGGTTATGTGTACAATTTATTGCACACACTAGGTTAGCTGCCATGCTAAGTACTTTACACGTCTTATGTCACTTAATCTTCACACTAATCTTGTGAGGTAGGAGCTAATATCATTCCCATTTTACAAATGTGAAAACTAAGGCTTCAATGGGTTAAGCAGCTTGTCCATGGTCATTCACTTGATGGTTCTTCAACCACCATGTCAAGTTTGGGTAGACAGAATATTAATAGCTCACTTTGATCTGGGCTTCATATGCAAGTCAAGATCTTAATCTGATAGGACTGAAGGTAGCATTTTGACCAGCAGAAGGAAAAATAAAAGTTAGATGTATTTATTAGCACTTTACAGATGGAGAAGTTTAAGTATTAAAAAATTGTATACCTTGCCCGAAATCCCAAGATAGTCTGGGATTCAAAGCCATGCTGTTCTTTCTCCTGTAGGGGAATGAGGGTTCCTGTCCCAGGTTAAAGCCATCCTCTCCACTTGTACTGTGGATCTCAACTCCTTCGAGGACCTGGCTCTTCATCAGTTATTCTTTGTCATCTATAGGAGTCATCTCTTTCTCTGGGCTATCTCTCTTCCCCCCTATAAATTAAACATAAATATGTCCAAAAATCTTCCTGTGTTAAATATCCCTCCTCTCTTCCTGACCGCAACTGCCTCCGATGCTACTGAGCTATCTCCTGCATTCACAGCCATGCTTCTGGAAGGAGTTGTCTACCTTTGTTCAGTGTCTCTAATTCACAGCTATGTTTTCTGTAGTCCACTAATATGATAAATTGATTGAATTTTGAATGTTGAACCAGCCTCAACTCCCTGGAATAAAACTCACTTAGTCATGTTGTATTATTCTTTTTATAATTTGCTGAATTCAATCTGCTATTATTTTGTTAAGGACTTTTGTATTTTTGCTCATGAGGGATACTGGTCTGTAGTTTTCTTTTCCTATAAGTCTTTAGTTTTAGTACAAGGGTAATTTTGACTTTATAAAGTGAGCTTGGAAGCACTCTCTCCTCTTCTATTTTCTTAAAGAGAATGGGTAGAATTATTACTTTTTTATTCCTTAAATGTTTTATAAAATTCACTAGTGAATCCATCTAGCCCTGGAGTTTTTCCTGTATTGAAAAATTTTAAACAATGAATTCAATTTTTACACATATAGGACTATTTAGGATATACATTTTTTCAACGGACATTGATAATGTGAGTTATTTGTTTCATTTCATCTATGGTGTTAAATTTAGGGACATGGGTTTATTTGTAGTATGCCTTTATTATCTTTTTTTAATTCCAGTGGGATCTACATTGATATCTTCTCTTTCATTACGGATGTTGGTAATTTGTGATTTTTCTGTTTTTTCTTGATCACACTTGCTTGCAAGAGGTCTATCAATTTTATTGATTTTTTTTTTAAAGAATGAACTTTTAGCTTCATTGATTTTTCTATATTGTTTTTCTGTGATATTGGTGGATTCTTGCACTAACCATCTTTAAATTTTGTTTTGGGTTTAAGTAGCTATTTTTACTCTGGTTTTAAGGTGGGATCTTAGTTTATCCATTTTAAACGTTTCTTCTTTTCTAATATATGTATTTAATGCTGCAAACTTCCCTCTAAGCATTGCTTTATCTTCTTCCACAAATATTGATATGTTTTACATATATACCATGGAATACTATCCAGCCATAAAAGTAACAAAATAATGGCATTTGCAGCAACCTGGGTAGAATTGGATATAATTTGATTCTTTCTTACAATTTATACTTTGCTGGATTTTAAGCTCTGTCAGGAATGTAGATAGTCAACAAATCTTTGGACTCTGTCTTGATCACTAACGTATCCCAAGCACATAGCCCATTGTCTCATAAGTACACGATAAATAAATATTGACTTGAATGTAGTAGAAATTTGAGGTTTTCTTATAACCCACAGAACCTGGAGGAACCCAGGGTCAATCCTAAGGACTCTTGACCTTTTCTGGAATGGGGAAGGCAGACTAAATTAGGGCTTCTTAACCATCCATAGTGAAGAACCAATTGAAAAGTAACACAGGGATAGAAAACTAAATATTGTATGTTCTCACTTATAAATGGGAGTTAAATGATGAGTACATATGGACACATAGAGGAGAACAATACACAGTGGGGCCTATCAGAGGGTGATAGGTGGGAGGAGGAAGAGGATCAGGAAAAATAACTAATGGATACTAGGCTTAATACCTGGGTGAAGAAAAAATCTATACAACAAGCCCTGATGACACAGTTTACCTATGTAACAAACTGCTTTGATTTTCAGCTCTTCAAGAGGTTCTCTTCTGTCAAATATTGGTGCCTACTATAGATCAGCTAACCCACAAGCATGCACTCTAGTCTTGGAAATTTAAATCAGAGTACTTTGATTTTCAACAAAGAAAACCTGATTTATTTTCTTTTATATCTAGAGTTATAGAATTTCAGAACAAGAAAGTGCTGAGTGCAGCAGACCGTCCTCTCAGTGGCCAGTAATGCCCATGTGCTCAGATGAGTTGAACAGAGGTATTGTACTGGTGTTTGTGGAAAGCCCCAAAATCTTCATAACTGTGGGTCTCTGGGCTCACATCTAAGGTCCAAAATGAGTGGTGAGTAGAGCTAAGAGATAATAGCCCTCAAGTCAAGGGTTCTGCAGTGGCAACTAGTTGAACTTGTCTGACAAGTATGCAGACAGATGTAGCCTGTTTCTATTTTTCTCCTATGACTTGGCAGCTTATTTGACTGAAACTAGGAGCACAGATGGCATTGGGACTAACTGGAATTTTCCCGGGTTCTGTGTCCTCAGGTTGGTAGATGACCATAGTAGTTATGTAGTGGTGTAACAACAGGAGAATTCCAATAGCTCAAGGGTAGGAAGGACAAAAGTAGCCAAAGCTCTCAGTGCTGTAGACAAAATAGCCTAAAGCTTCTGTGAAGTCACCTGCCTGTGGAGGAATCAACCAGACCCAGCTGGAGTCTCAGAACTGGGGTGTGTTGTGTCACTTATGAAGTGAGTGCTGCCTCTGTGCCACAAATTTCTTAGCCAAGGGCCTGGCACAGGGAAGGTGCTTAACAAATATTTGGTGAATGAGTCCAATTGGACACACATGGGTTATTGAGGACCCCAAAAAGCTTTTGTTTATATGGGTGATATCACTATTTAACATTATAAAAATTAAAATAGAAAATTTAAATGTATTTTTATTGCATTTTAGGTTTCGGGGTACATGTGAAGAACATGCAAGATTGTTGCATAGGTACACACATGGCAGTGTGATGTGCTGCCTTCCTCCCCATCACCTATATCTGGCATTTCTCCCCATGCTATCTCTCCCCAACTCCCCACCCCACACTGTCCCTCCCCTATTTCCCTCCTACAGACCCCAGTGTGTGATGCCCCCCTCCCTGTGTCCATGTGTTCTCATTGTTCAACACCTGCCTATGAGTGAGAACATGTGGTGTTTGATTTTCTGTTCTTGTGTCAGTTTGCTGAGAATGATGGTTTCCAGGTTCATCCATGTCCCTGCAAAGGACACGAACTCATCGTTTTTTGATGGCTGCATAGTATTCAATGGTGTATATGTGCCACATTTTCTCTGTCCAGTCTATCATCAATGGGCATTTGGGTTGGTTCCAGGTCTTTGCTATTGTAAACAGTGCTGCAACGAACATTCATGTGCATATGTCCTTATAGTAGAACGATTTGTAATCCTTTGGATATATACCCAGTAATGGGATTGCTGGGTCAAATGGAATTTCTATTTCTAGGTCCTTGAGGAATCGCCACACTGTCTTCCACAATGGTTGAACTAATTTACACTCCCACCAACAGTGTAAAAGTGTTCCTGTTTCTCCACGTCCTCTCCAGCATCTGTTGTCTCCAGATTTTTTAATGATTGCCATTCTAACTGGCATGAGGTGATATCTCAATGTAGTTTTGATTTGCATTTCTCTGATGACCAGTGATGATGAGCATTTTTTCATATGTTTGTTGGCCTCATGCATGTCGTCTTTTGTAAAGTGTCTGTTCATATCCTTTGCCCACTTTTGAATGGGCTTGTTTGTTTTTTCCTTGTAAATCTGTTTTAGTTCTTTGTAAATTCTGGACATCAGCCCTTTGTCAGATGGGTAGATTGCAAAAATTTTTTCCCATTCTGTTGGTTGCTGATTCACTCTAATGACTGTTTCTTTTGCTGTGCAGAAGCTGTGGAATTTGATTAGGTCCCATTTGTCTATTTTGACTTTTGTTGCCAATGCTTTTGGTGTTTTGGTCATGAAGTCCTTGCCTACGCCTATGTCCTGAATGGTTTTGCCTAGGTTTTCCTCTAGGGTTTTTATGGTATTAGGTCTTATGTTTAAGTCTTTAATCCATCTGGAGTTAATTTTAGTGTAAGGTGTCAGTAACGGGTCCAGTTTCTGCTTTCTGCACATGGCTAGCCAGTTTTCCCAACACTGTCTATTAAACAGGGACTCCTTTCCCCGTTGCTTGTTTTTGTCAGGTTTGTCAAAGATTGGATGGTTGTAGATGTGTGGCGTTGCCTCCGAGGCCTCTTTTCTGTTCCATTGGTCTATATCTTTCTCTGTTTTGGTACCAGTACCATGCCGTTTTGATTACTGTAGCCTTGTAGTATAGTTTGAAGTCTGGTAGTGTGATGCCTCCCGCTTTGTTTTTTTTTTTTTTCCTTAGAATTGACTTGGCTATGTGGGCTCTCTTTTGGTTCCATATGAAGTTTAAGGTGGTTTTTTTCCAGTTCTGTGAAGAAGGTCATTGGTAGCTTGATGGAGATAGCGTTGAATCTGTAAATTACTTTGTGCAGTGTGGCCATTTTTACAATATTGATTCTTCCTAACCATGAACATGGCATGATTCTCCATCTGTTTGTGTCCTCTCTTATTTCGTTGATCAGTGGTTTGTAGTTCTCCTTGAAGAGATCCTTTAGATCCTTTGTTAGTTTTATTCCCAGGTATTTTATTCTCTTTGTAGCAATTGTGAATGGCAGTTCATTCTTGATGTGGCTCTCTTTACGTCTGTTACTGGTGTATAGGAATGCTTGTGATTTTTGCACATTGATTTTTTGCACAATATTTACCCTAAATGTAAATGGGCTAAATGCCCCAATCAAAAGACACTGACTGGCAAATTGGATAAAAAGCCAAAATCCATTGGTGTGTTGTGTCCAGGAAACCCATCTCACATGCAAGGATACACAAAGGCTCCAAATAAAGAGATGGAGGAACATTTACCAAGCAAATGGAGAGCAAAAAAAAGCAGAAGTTGCAATTCTCCTCTCTGATAAAATAGACTTTAAAACAACAAAGATCAAAAGAGACAAATAAGGACATTACATAATGGTAAAAGGATCAATGCAACAAGAAGAGCTAACGATCCTAAATATATACGCACCCAATACAGGAGCACCTAGATACATAAAGCAAGTTCTTAATGACTTACGGAGACTTACACTCCCACACAATAATAGTGGGAGACTGTAACACCCCATTGTCAATATTAGACAGATCAACGAGACAGAAATTTAACAAGGATATCCAGGACTTGAACTCATACCTGGATCAAGCAAACCTAATAGACATTTACAGAACTCTCCACCCCAAATCCACAGAATATACATTCTTCTCAGCACCACATCACACCTACTCTAAAATTGACCACATAATTGGGAGTAAATCACTCCTCAGCAAATGCAAAAGAACAGAAATCATAACAGTCTCTCAGACCACAGTGCAATCAAATTAGAACTCAGAATTGAGAAAGTAACTCAGAACTGCACAGCTTCGTGGAAACTGAACAACTTGCTCTTGAATGTTGACTGGATAAACAATGAAATGAAGGCAGAAATAAAGATGTTCTTCGAAACCAACGAGAATGAAGACACAAACCAGAATCTCTGGGGCACATTTAAAGCAGTGTCTACAGGAAAATATATAGCAATAAATGCCCACGTGAGAAGCAAGGAAAGATCTAAAATCGACACCCTATCATCAAAATTGAAAGAGCTAGAGGAGCAAGACCAAAAAAAACTCAAAAGCTAGCAGAAGATAAGAAATAACTAAGATCAGAGCAGAACTGAAGGAGATAGAGACACAAAATAAATCCAGGAGCTGTTTTTTGAAAAGATCAACAACAAAATAGACAGACCACTAGCCAGATTAATAAAAAAGAAAAGAATAATCAAATAGATGCAATAAAAAACGATAAAGGGGATCTCACCACAGATTCCACAGAAATACAAACCATCATCAGAGATTATTACAAACATCTCTATGCATATAAACTAGTAAACCTGGAAGAAATGGATAAATTCCTGGACACTTGCATCCTCCCAAGCCTAAACCAGGAAGAAGCCAAAACCCTGAATAGACCAATAACAAGGTCTGAAGTTGAGACAGCAATTAAGAGCCTACCAACCAAAAAAAGCCCAGGTTCAGACGGATTCACAGCTAAATTCCACTAGACATACAAAGAGGAGCTGGTACCATTCCTTATGAAACTATTCCAAACAATCCAAAAAGAAGGAATCCTTCCCAAATCATTTTATGAGGCCAACATCATCCTGATACCAAAACCTGGCAGAGACTCAGCAAGAAAAGAAAACTTCAGGCCAATATCCATGATGAACATAGATGCAAAAATCTTCAATAAAATACTGGCAAACCGATTGCAACAGCACATCAAAAAGCTTATCCACCATGATGAAGTAGGCTTCATCCCAGGGATGCAAGGCTGGTTCAACATACACAAGTCTATACATGTAATTCACCACATAAACAGAACCAAAGACAAAAACCACATGGTTATCTCAATAGATGCAGAGAAGGCATTTGACAAAATTCAACAGCGCTTTATGCTAAAAACCCTCAATAAACTAGGTATTGACGGAATGTATCTTAAAATAATAAAAGCTATTTATGACAAACCAACAGCCAATGTCATACTGAATGGGAAAAACCTGGAAGCATTCCCTTTGAAATCTGGCACTAGATAAGTATGCCCTCTCTCACCACTCCTATTCAATATAGTATTGGAAGTTCTAGCCAGAGCAATCAGGCAAGAAAAAGAAATAAAGGGCATTCGAATAGGAAAGGAGGAAGTCAAATTGTCTCTATTTGCAGACGACATGTTTGTATATCTAGAAGACCCCATTGTCTCAGCCTAAAATCTCCTGAAACTGATAAGCAACTTCAACAAAGTCTAAGGATACAAATGTATTTCTTTATTCACTTAGATATATATTTTAATGAAAATAATTATATTTTCCAGAGCAAAAATAGTAGGAAGAGTGACATTGTTTTATGTATTTGCAAATCTCTAACATCTGGCTTAATAAAGACAACTGGATTTTTCTACCTATTTTTTCCTTCAATATATTGTGATATTACATGGTCCCTTCCTGAGAGAAAAAATACCTTCCAAATAATGAATTAGTGTTATGAAAATAGTCTTAATCTAGTGAACCTCCTTAAAGGTGTACAGACATCCCCAACAGTCTGCAGAACTGCTGCTTTAGGGCATAGATCTAGGAGTGTAATCTCTGGGCCATTGGTTATGCACATCTTTTACCTTTAATATTACCTAAATATTTCCAAGTTGCTCACCAAAGTGGCTGTACCAAATTATACAATCCACAGCAGTATTTGAGAGTTCCGGTTTCTCACCTCTGAGTCAATTTGATATTATCAGACTTTTAAAAGTTTGCCAATCTGAGGGGCATGTTTTCAATTCGCATTTCACTGCCTCCTAGAGAGGTTGAACAACTTTTCAAGTTTATTCAGATTCCCTCTTCTGTGAATTTCCTGTTTCTACTTTTTGGACAATTTTTAATATGTATGTTTATTTCAGTATTGATTTATAGGAGTTATTTATAAATTCTGGATACTAATTCCTTGTGAGGAATAAGTGTCCTAAATGCCTTTTCCATTATATTGTTTTTTTAATTTCCTCTGATGCCAAAAAATTTTAATTTTAATGTAATTAAAATAATCTATTTTGAGTTTTACTTAGGTAATTTTTTGTGCCCAGAAGTCATAAAATATTCTTATAAAATTTCTTTCGAGTTTTAAAGATTTTATTTTCATAATTAGTTCTTTATCTGCCTGAAAGCTGACAAAAGATTTTGGTATGATGTTAGGGAAAGATGTACTTTTACGTTTTTCTCTTTTTATAGAAAGATAACCACTCATCCAAGGATTATATACTGAATGTGCTATCATTTTCCCTACTAATTTCCATATATGTGAGGAGCTGTTTCTAGAGTCTCTATTTTATTTCATTTGTTATGAGTTCTCTTGCATTGTTTTTCTTCTTCAAAATATTTTGGTTATTCTTAACACTTTTAAAAATTTTTAAGAGATACATAATACATACAAAAGGGTATATAAATTGTGTACAGTTTAAATTATAAAATGAACACATAGTTAGCTAGTCCCTTGGAAACCCCTATAAACTTCTACCATATCACATCACTCTTCATCTCTCAAAGACTACAAGCTAATGCTATCCTTAATGTTAGGTTAAATCATTTATCTGCTTTTCTTTATACCTTTACCAACTGTTTATGTTGTTTAGTGTTGTCTGTTCTTTAATCTTATATAAATGAAACCATATTATGTTTTCTCTTATGACTTGCTTCTTTTACTGTTCATTATGTTCCTGAGATTCAGCTTTGTGAGATGCATATGATTATAGTTCATTCATTTTCATTGCTGTCAAAGTATTGTATATTCCACTACTAATGGGCATTTGGGTCATTGTTTCCAGTTTACCCACATTGCAAACACTACTTCTATGCCTTAGGAAAGAATTTCTCCAAGCTAAGGAATATATGGATGCATAACCTGCAAACAATGACCCAAGTGCCTATTAGTAGTAGTAGACTATTAAATGCAGGTCACTTTGTTTAGCTCTTGATATTAAAGGGAATGATTTTGAATTTTCATCATTAATGATGATATTGCTATGTTTTATTTTCCTTTTTTAGATGCTGTTTAACAAATTAAAGTTTTCTTCTATTTCTAGTTTTCGAAGACTTTATATCATGAATTAATTTTAAATGTTGTTGAGTGTTGGTCATACATCTTTTTAGATGATTATATGGATTGTCTGTGTTACTGAAGTGAATTACATTATTTGTTTTTCTAACCTTGAATGCTGAGCTAAACTTTACTGGGCCATATTTTGCTTAGGATGTTTACATCTTTGTTCACAAGGGATATTCATCAGTTTTCCTTATTATATCTGTCTGGTGTTGGTATCAAAGTACAGATGGCCTCATAGAATATGTTGGGACATACTTCATCGTGTTGAATTTTGTGAAATCATTTGTGCAGAATTGGTATTAAACCTTATTTTATATTTAGGTAGAATTCACCAGGTAAGGTATCTAGGCCTGTAGTTTTCTTTGTGGGAAGGTTTTAAGTATGAATTCAAATTTTTAAAAATATAAGTTGTCTACCTACCTACCTATTATATCAGATATACATTATATATCAGATATATCTACATATTATCTGTATTATATATCATGATATATATATATATATATGTTTATTGAGATTATCTTTTTTATATCTGTAGATTTTGGAGTGATGTGTCTTCTCTTATTCCTGATATTGGTAATTTGCATCTTCTTTCTTTTTTCCTGATCAGTATGGCTAGGTTTATCAATTAAATTGATATTCTTAAAAATTAGCTTTTGAATTTATTAGTTTTCTCTATTGCATTTGTGTTTTTCATTTTATTGATTTCCACTCTGGTTTTTATTATTTCCTTCCTTAGCTTACTTTTGATTTTATTTGCTCTCCTTTTTCTGGTTATTTAATGTAGAACTTAAGAAACTTCTAATAATGATCTTGTATTAATTTTCCTCTAAATATTGCTTTATTGCCATCTCAGAAGTTTTGCTATGATGTATTTACATTTTCTTTGTTTTTATTTAGACAATTATCTTTTGAAATGATTTAATTAATTTAATAATGATGTGTATTTATCCACGTAATTACTATTTCTAGTGCTCTTCATTTCTCTGTGTAGATCCATATTTGCAACTGGTATCATTTTCCTTCAGTCTAAAGGACATCCATTACTATTCTTTATAATGTTCTTCTGACTTTCATATGTCTGAAGAGCTCCTTATTTTACCCTTATTTTTGAAAGACATTTTCACTGGATACAGAATTATAGGATGACAGTTATGTTTTTTTTCTCAGCACTTCATAGTTTAAAGCTTTACTGATGTCTTGTTTCCAATGAGAAATCTGCTGTCTTTCTTTTTCTTTATTGTATTTTCTTTTTTTTTTTTCTTTATTTTCTTCCTCTGTACATAACATGTCTTTTTTTGTCCTCTGGTTGCATTTAGTATTTTTCTCTTTATCAGTTGTTTTGAGCAACCCGGTTCTGATTTGTCTAGATTATAGTTTTCTTCATGTTTCTTGAACTTGGGCTCTTGGAAAATTTTTGGTCATTATCCCCTTGAATACTTTTTCTGTTACCTCTATCTTCTGTGGACTCCATTCCACATATATGAGGCTGCTTGAAGTTGTCCCAGAGCTCACTGATTCTCTGTTCTTTTCCTTTTCTTTCTTTTAGTCCTTCTCTGTGTTTTGGTTTTGGATAGTAATTATTCCTAGGTCTTTCAATCTTCTGCAATTTCTACTCTGCCATCAATTTTATTCAATGTGTTTTTCATCTCTGACACTGTAGTTTTCATCTCTAGAAATTCATTTTCGGTCTTCTTTTATATCTGTCATGTCATTACACAATGTATTCATTCTTATCTGTACCTTTTTGAATATATAGAATGCTGTTATAATAACTGTTTTATTCTCTTTGATAATTTTAACATCTGTTTCAGTTTGAGTTTGGGTTTGATTATTTTTTTTCTCCTCATTCCAAGTCTTTTCTTTAACTGCTTCTTTGTATGCCTGGTAATATGATTAGATGCCCTACATTGTGTGTTTTATCTTATTGTTTGTTGGATATTTTTAAAAAATACCTTATTGAAGTACAATTCACATATCATATAATTCATCCATTTAAAGTATACAATTCAGTGGTTTTTAGTCTATTCACAGATATGTGCAACATAACCATAGTCAATTTTAGAACATTTTCATCATCATGAAAAGAAGCCTTATATCCTTTAGCTATCACCTCCTATCTTCCCATTACTACTCTCCTTCCCCCCAGGCCATAAGCAACCACTAATCTACTTTCTGTCTCCATAGATTTACCAATTCTATGCTTTCAAATGATTGGACTCACATAATGTGTGGAATTTTGAGAACGGCTTCTTTCACTTACTAATATTTTTTTGTATAGATATAACATTTTATTTATCCATTCATCTATTGAGTTGTTTTCACCTTTTGGCTATTATAAATAATGCCACTGTAAATATTCCTGTACAAGTTTTTGTTTGAGTATATATTTTCATTTCTCTTGGGTATGTACCTAGGAATACAATTACTGGGTCATACAGTAACTCTATGTTTAATTGTTTGAGGAACTGCCAGACTGTTTTCCAAGGTGGCTTCCCATTTTCTATTCACATCTGTAGTATGTGAGGGTTTTTATTTCTCTGCATTCTTACCTGTAACATTCTAGTTATTCTCTGATGTTTATTCTAACTATCCTATTGGGTATGAAGTAGTATCTCATTGGGGATATGATGTACATTTCCTTGATGACCAATGAGACTGAACATCCTTTTATGTGATTATTAGGCATTTGTATATCTTCCTTAGGGAAATGTCTATTCAGATCATTTGTCTAGTTTTAAATTGTGGTGTATGTCTTCATAAAAAATATTTATGTATTCTAGATATTTTATTCAGTGTGTTTTTCATCCCTGACACTAGTTTTCATCTCTACTCCCTTTCCAGTATATAATTTACAAGTATTTGCTCCCATTCTGTGAGTTGTCCTTTCACTTTCCTGATTGCATTGATTGAAGCAAAAAAGTTTCTAATTTTAATGAAATCTAATTAATCTGTATATTTTTTGTTGTTAATGTTTTTGGTGTTGTATTAGTTCATTCTCGCACTGCTATAAAGATACTGCCCGAGACTGGATAATTTACAAAGAAGGACGTTTAACTGACTCACAGTTTCACATGACTGGGGAGGCGTCAGGAAACTTACAATTATGGTTTCAGGCAAGACAGATCAAAAGAGTGAGGAAGTGCCACACTTAAAACCATCAGATCTCATGAGAACTCCCTCACTATCATGAGAACAGCATAGGGAAATCTACCCCCATGATCCAATCACCTCTCACCAGCTCTCTTCCTCGAAACATGGGGATTACAATTTGAGATGAGATTTGTAATCTCAAACCATAGCCAAATCATATTATTCCACCCTGGCCCTTCCCAAATCTTATGTCATTTTCACATTACAAAACTAATTATGCCTTCCCAGCAGTCCCCCAACCTCTTAACTCATTCCAGCATTAACCCAAAAGTCCAAGTCCAAAGTCTCATCTGAGACAAGGCAAGTCCCTTCTGCCTATGAGCCTATAAAATCAAAAGCAAGATAGTTACTTCCATGATACAATGGGGTCACAGGCATTGGGCAAGTGTTCCCATTCCTAATAGGTGAAATTGGCCAAAACAAAGGGGCTACAGCTCCCATACAAGTCCAAAACCCAGCCAAGCCGTCATTAAATCTTAAAGCTCCAAAATCTCCTTTGACACCATCCAGAGCTTGCTGCTACAAGGGGTGGGCTCCCAAGGCCTTGGGCAGCTCCACCCCTGTGGCTCTAGAGGGTATAAACCCTGCATCTGCTTTCATGGGCTGATGTTGAGTGCCTGTAGCTTTTACAGGTGCATGGTGCAAGCTGTCAGTGCATCTACCATTCTGGGGTCTTGAGGACAGTGGCCCTCTTTTCACAGCTCCCTTAGGCAGTTCCCCAGTGCAACTCTGTGTGGGGGCCCTGATCCCACATTTTCTTTCTGCACTGCCCTAGAAGAAGTTTTCCATGAGGAGCCCTGCAGCAGACTTCTGCCTGGACATACAGGTATTACCATATATCCTCTAAACTCTAGGTGGAGGTTCCTAAACCTCAACTCTTCTGTGCACCTGCAGGCCCAACATCACATGGAAGCTGCCATGGTTTGGGGCTTGTACCTTGGGGCTGTACTGTGGTCCCTTTTAAGTACAGCTGGAGCTGGAGCAGCTTGGATGCAGGGCACCATGTCTCAAGGCTGTGCATAGCAACTATTTTTCCCTCCTAGGCCTCTGGGCCTGTGATGGGACGCACTGTCTTGAAATCTCTGAAATGCCCTGGAGACATTTTCTCCATTGTCTTGGCTATTAACATTTGGCTTTTTTTACTTATGCAAATTTCTGTAGCTGTCTTGAATTTGTCCCCAGAGAATGGGTTTTCTTTTCTACCACATGGCCAGGCTGCAATTTTTTCAAACTTTTACACTCTGCTTCCCCTTTAAACATAAGTTACAATTTCAAACAATCTCTTTGTGAGTATATATAACTGTACACTTTCAGGAAAAAATAGGTCACACCTTGAATGCTTTGCTTCTTAGAAATTTCTTCTGGAAATGATTAGGGGACGATCCAAGATGGCTGTTTAGGAACAGCTCAGGATTGCAGCTCCCAGTGAAAGCGCAGAGGGTGAGTGGATGCCGCGTTTTTATTGCCCATACTAGGAAATTCCCGGGCAGAGGAGCTCCACAGTCACCAGCGCGGCTGTTTCGGCCAGCGCGGCTGTGCCGGCCGGTGCTGCTGCTTTGCCCCACGCGGCTGCCTTGTCGGCGCCCCGGAGCTGCGGTTCTCTGTACAAAATACACCGGTCCGGGGGCCCTTTTGGCTGGCGATTGGAGCCACGGGAAGTCGCCCATATGCCGGTTCAAAAAGGGGACTGAGCAGAGAACCAGGACAGTAGATTCCAGGGCAAAAAAAAAAAA